>NC_134844.1:93271823-93604102 GCF_965363235.1 Mytilus galloprovincialis | reverse complement strand
TTTCATGAAAATTCCAAAGATCAAGGTCTTTTAGCTTCTTAACTAGAGTACGAATGTCTTCTTCCGATGATCTCTTATTATGTTTTGTTTTGAAGTCGTTCAATTTCAACATTTTGTCAAAGTTTGTTGTTACGTCGTTTATAACTGGTGCTGCTTTTGACATTGTGATAATAGATTTTTCTGTCTTGTTTGCCCCAAGACCTTTGATCAAATCTTTGACTAACTTCACTTCATTTTCCTTGTGCATGTCTGCAGCCTTATTTTTCCCAATACCACCATGGACGTTAACAAAAGATGCAGCCCTAACCTCTGTAGCAACATGAGGTGGCAAAGTGAACTCGGTCTTTAGAATGAAGTCAATACATTCGGTAAAATACTTAGAAAGAACTGAGTGTGAGAAAAAAAAATGGAATCATTGTCTTAATGATTACATTTGTTCTAACCATATCTCCTTCATGAATAGCATCTTCCATTTGCAAAATAATAAAATACCATTGAAGAAAATTGTGAACATAATTAAACAGGTCATCTTGTCCCTTTTTCACTTCCTGAATAAAAATTGTAATACCATTCACATTTATGATGCAGCCTTCTTGTAGTCTAGGAACAGGAACTTGTATGATAGTCTGTCTACCATTAATAGAGAGTGGAACTACTGCTGTGTTATTGTCTAATGATGCAGAACATTGGTATGTCTGGTTAGCTATCAGTAGTTTTAGATCCACTTTTTTGGGTGCCTGAAATTAGTATATATACATGTATAGAAAATATGAATAAAAAATCTGTGGTATGAATGAACATTTGTTTCATAAACTAAAATAAACTGAATGCAATATACAAGACTGTATTGTGATATATAATTGCTTATATTTACTACATTAATGTGAAATTAAAGAAAAATATTGGAAATTTACAATAATGAAATCATTTTTTTGATGCATGCAATGGAATTACCCCCCCCCCCCCCCAAAAAAAAAAATGGTTTAACTGATAAGTGTAGAATTCTATTCAATTATACCTGAGTTTCATAAGGTATGTAAATATCTGCTATCACTTCCTCCATAAGGGCATCAAAAATCTTCTGTTTTGAAGGAGCATGTAACTGTTTAATATTTTCAGGTAACAGTTTGTGGGTTGGTGTGTCGTCCAAGTCTTTCATATCAAATTTTTTCATCACATAATCAAGGAAGTAAGAATGCCCTACAGTAAGGACAAAGTCTTCATGGGCCTAAAAACAAACCAAAATAAATAATAACACAGTATTTTTTATAAAAAAATACTTTGAACCAGGTTATTTTTTAAACAAAAAAGTTAAATATTATTTGACAAATTTATACATGTAATTTTGTTATCAAGAGGAAATAAAACAATGAACCTAAAATTGTGTTGATTGCTATGATGCTGTAAAATAAAAGAGTTTTACTAATAACATAAATGCATACATGTTTGTGTCTGTCCAAAGTCAGGAGCCTGTAATTTAGTGATTGTTGTTTGTTTATCTGTTACATAATTATTTTTCATTAATTTTTTGTACATAAATTTTTTTGTTTCAATTGTTTTACATTGTCTTTTCGGGGTCTTTTGTAGATGACTATGTGGTATGGGCTTTGCTCGTTGTTGAAGGCCATACGGTGACCTATAGTTGTTGATTTCTGTGTCATGTTGGTCTCTTGTGGAGATAAGTCTCATTGGGAAGCATACCACACCTTCTTTTATATATCACCAAACAAACAAAAATTGTTCCCTTTAGAATCTAGCTATTGAACTTATGTTCACCAATTTTTTTCATATTTCATTGATGTACACATTCTAAAATTAAAGAGGACAAAATTAATTGGAGGTAAATTTAGCTTTCATTTTAAGATCCATTTTTAAAAGTACCTGAAGTTAAAACAGTATGCGCACATACCTTAAATCTACTTTTCACCTTTCCATTGACATTTGACCTCTGAATCAAAATCTTCAGGTTTGCTAAAGTCCCCTGGTCTCTGCTGTTACCTAGTTTGAGAAATCTTTTGGTCAGTTTCTTAAAAAAATAAAATAAAAGGATAGGCATAATGTACATGTGAAACAGCATGAACAGAGACCAAATGAGGGCCCTCATGGGGTTTTTGATTATGTGATTACTTGGCCGTTTTTTTAATGATTATTTGATTATTAAGCCAAATATTTCATGATTATTTGATTACCTAGGACTGTATTTTTAGTTTATGATTATTTGATTACTAAAGATAAGCAAATATTTAATGATTATGTGATTATATTGGCAAAAAAATGGTGATTATGTGATTACTAGGACCCCCCATGAGGGGCCTCCCAAATGATGTAACAATTACAAAAAAGACACTGAACATTTACCATTCTACAAATTAAACTTTAGAATGGCCCTTGTTTCCATAATTCTTTTGACTGGTACTCATATACAACTGTCTATTTTTTACATTGTTGAAGGGTATGAATGATTCTTTCATTGTTGAAGACCCTTCATAACTATCAAGATGATGAACAAAAATAAACATGATAAAAACTAGTATGTTCATTGATACTTTGTATTTTTCTATGTATTGTGTGCCATTGTGTCCCATCTACATTTACTCTCTCTCCCATTCTCCTATTTGTATCTTCATAAAAATTGATATTTCTCAGAATAAATAGTACTGGATTGAAAATGTAATCAATACAATCATTGAAATATTAAAGAAATGTATGTATACTTAGTCCTGATGTTTCTGTATATCACCTAAAAGACTTTTAGGAAATTTTAAACTGTTTTATTTGTGTTGTTACAAATATGAGAATGGGAGAGAGAGTAAATGTATATGGGACACAATGGCACACAATACATAGAAAAATACAAAGTATCAAAATGTTTTATAGTTTCTTAGTGGTATGATTACATAATTTAGTTATATAAATGATAAATTGTCCATGTTAAGCATTTTTCATTTGTAGGATTTAAAATTGAGAATGGAATAAAATTGAGAATGGAAATGGGGAATGTGTCAAAGAGACAACAACCCAACCAAATAAAAAACAACAGCAGAGGGTCACCAACAGGTCTTCAATGTAGCGAGAAATTCCCGCACCCGGAGGCGTCCTTCAGCTGGCCCCTAAACAAATATATACTAGTCCAGTGATAATGAACGCCATACTAATTTCCAAATTGTACACAAGAAACTAAAATTAAAATAATACAAGACTAACAAAGGCCAGAGGCTCCTGACTTGGGACAGGCGCAAAAATGCAGTAGGGTTAAACATGTTTGTGAGATCTCAACCCTCCCCTTATACTTCTAGCCAATGTAAAATACATGTACATGAAAAATACCAACCTCTGCCAGCTTTTCTATACCATCTGTTAATCATTTCAATATATTCATCCATAATTCTGACACATCCGTCATAGGAGCATTCGTTGTTCAAGGAAAGAGGGAGCATATGTACCACAGATTTTCTTTTCATCTCTTCTTTGTGAGGATGATCTATATGATCTGGCAAAACTTTCTTCATCCATTGAAATCCTGGCATGTATTCAACAAGAATACATCCTAAAAACATGTCAGAATTCTGTAGTCTTCCAATATCATTCTTCAAAAGAAGGCTCTTTGTGTTTCCAAGTTCAGAAAGCTGCTTGCTGATCTCTTTGCAAATACTGTCATACTCACTGCAAAAAAATGATTTTGAGACTATCATCATCTTTTTCTTCAGAAATATTTAAAATGGTCAACTTTATTGATGTTCTCTAACTATAAATTATAAATATTAAAAAGTCAAGTTTTCAATACAATTAACTGAAAGTCTTCAAGTACAATTTCATATTTATTGAATTAAATAGTCATATTTCAAAGAGTTTAAAAATAAAATCATAAATTTTAAAACAAAATGTCATTATTTTCCATTTTCCATTACATAGTCTACATGTATTTGACATTATTTGGACATTGAATTATAGATTTTTAATATGATGAAGATTATTTCCCACATGAGGAGATTTTAAAGACTTTATGAGTGTTATGTACATTCATTTCAATTATATTTCATAAGGTAATTAAATTTTACATAACAAGTAAAAGTTCAGAAACTATGGAATACTATATAATAATAGGTTGTACGAGTACATAATGCAACAGCATGAAGGTTAGATGATTTACAAGGCAATATGTAAAAGAGTCAGACATTGACAGAAAAAGCAGAATATTAAAAAAAAGAGTCAATCATGGCACCTAAGAAAAACTATCTAATGAAATGAAGTTATACAATGCACAAGACATATATTCAATTTAGTAGGATTATATATAAAGACATGCATATTAGTCCATCACCAAGATTATAGTAGTTCACATATATATATATCTATACAATTGTTGTGCTATTCTACTGGTACAATAACCATGATAACTCTTACCTATAGTACCGGTACAAAGATACTGAAACGTCAATATTAAAAATTAGTTGTATCTTATTTACACAACCATGTCAACCAAATATTTTGATCATTGTAAACAGAAGATTTTTTTTTATATCTTTCTATATACATGTATATGCTACATGCATGTGTCTATTTTAAACCATATGGTACATGCATAAATATATATATGATGATCATGTACAGTATACAGTATATATATCCATTCCAATATAGTAATTGCTTCGGGTTCCCAGGGCTCGAACCTGGTGTCCAACTAAAAGAAGAAAGACAGCGCCAAAAAACCCTTATTATGCAATTGGAGGACATACATACATGTATAAATGTATAAGAAAGCTCAGTGTTATACTTCTGTGAACTTAAGATGTTATGATCTGTATCATCACTATAACCATTTATGACAAAGATACTTACATGTACATGTTAATATCAACATTTTATGTTACATGTTAAAATTAGTCTTGATTGTCAATTAAAATGTATTGTACAGAAGATTCACTTCTCAAATATACTTTGTGTGGCTGCATTAAGAGTCTGGTTATCTTAAATCATAAATTAAGCCAGTGATATATGTCAGAGGCGGATTTAGGGGGGGGGGGCCCGGGCCCCCCCTTTTTGGGAAAAAATTTGGTTGCTTATATAGGGAATCACTGAAGCGTGACTGGAGCGGGCCCCCTCTTAGGTCAGTCAGTGGGCCCCCACTTATGAAAATTTCTGGATCCGCCACTGTATGTCGGTTAAAAGCTCACTTCAGCATATGTTGTCTCTGTTTGTATACCTTACAGACTCCAAATAAAGTTTATTTATTCATTTATTATTATTAATATTATATATATACCTATCCAAATTTTGGCACAGTAAAGCCTCAATCAGGTTACTTACTATCTTGGTCGCTGATTTGTCTGAGGTCACATGAAGGTGAATCCTTGGTATATGAATGGTCATGACCATTGTCAAAATCAATGCGACGTCTAGAAACACCTGATCTTTCCTTTATGCAATTGGAGGACATACATACATGTATAAATGTATAAGAAAGCTCAGTGTTATACTTCTGTGAACTTAAGATGTTATGATCTGTATCATCACTCTAACCATTTATGACAAAGATACTTACATGTACATGTTAATATCAACATTTTATGTTACATGTTAAAATTAGTCTTGATTGTCAATTAAAATGTATTGTACAGAAGATTCACTTCTCAAATATACTTTGTGTGGCTGCATTAAGAGTCTGGTTATCTTAAATCATAAATGATATGTCGGTTAAAAGCTCACTTCAGCATATGTTGTCTCTGTTTGTATACCTTACAGACTCCAAATAAAGTTTATTTATTCATTTATTATTATTAATATTATATATATACCTATCCAAATTTTGGCACAGTAAAGCCTCAATCAGGTTACTTACTATCTTGGTCGCTGATTTGTCTGAGGTCACATGAAGGTGAATCCTTGGTATATGAATGGTCATGACCATTGTCAAAATCAATGCGACGTCTAGAAACACCTGATCTTTCCTTTACTGTTAGACACCTTATCGCTATTTATCCGCCATCTTGGGTCAAAAGGTCGACCGGATGGAAGACCGCCAAATGCAAGAAATGTGACCAAATAAAGACAATTAATATCGATTATAAAAATATAAATACTGTTATTTATACAGTTTTAACGACACGTAAGTGTTTTCAGTTGAAAAAAGTTTGTTTTAAGGTAAAAAAACCGACTTAAAATTCGGAGTTCCATTTTCATATTTGCCGATGTCTGGCGATGAGACTTGCTAGCATATTCTGGTGGCATTTTGATGATTTATTGGCGATCTGATATCTATCAAGGGATCTTCATAATTATTGTTTTTACACGAAACACTAGACAGTAAACTATGTTTGCATATATTCAACGTGTTTTACTATAAGGCAACTTTTTGTACCCCCATTTAGAAGTTCCAACTACAGTCATTGGACAAAAGTGAGTTCCATTGACACATGAACATACATACATTGCAGATCATGAAAGATCTAGTTAGAAGTTGCTAACAGTGGAGAACTTATTTGGAATTTTCACATCTTTTAAATTTTTTTTTTATCAAGGAACTTACATGTACATGGTGTAATTTGGTTGTGAATAACTCCATAAGGAATAAAATAAGTAAATTCACAAAAAATACCTGTAGGCTGTACATGCACGACTGCTAATTCTCACGCATTTAGCTTAAGTGTGAGACTTGTACATGTTCATGATTTTTTGGTGTGATTTTCCATTGATCGTTTCAATTTTGGCCAAATCTCCAGCATTTGCTTCATGAAAAGTTGACATAACTGTTACATGTGCCAAAAGTTCCTGCTTGTATGACTGATGTTGCATGCATTTGATTATCAAATTTTAAACAGGGATGGACATGCAATGCTGCTGCACTAAAATGTGATTGCCTGATATTTCACAGTTATATATATAGTTCTGTTTATAATCTGAACAAATATTCTAGGCAATAAGATCAATGAAAACATGAACAAGTGTCAGATAAAATACTATGCATATCCCCTGTACATGTGAACCCTGAATAACAATTATACATTGTACTGTACTGAAATTTCATATAATATTTTCCAAATTATGCTAATGCAGGTATGATAAATAACCAGATGCTCCGCAGGGCGTAGCTTTATACGACCGCAGAGGTTGAACCCTGAACGGTTAGGGCAAGTATGGACACAACATTCAAGCTGGATTCAGCTCTAAATTTGGATTGTGATTAAATAGTTGACACAGCATAGGTTTCTGACACAGAATGAATGTGTTCTAATGAACTTAAAATTTTTGTTTCTCTTAGAGCAATTCACTATGCTGTTGAATATTAATCCTCTCAAAAAAATGTTTGAAGAAATTTTCTTTTTTATTTATGAAATTTCAAATGAGAAAAATTGAACCCAATTTTTTTAATCACATCCCCCTTTCCCTTATTCCAAAACTAATCTCAATTAAAATTTCTAATGGAGTTTGCAACAATAACTACTCATTTAAATACATCATAAAATATTAAGATGTAAAAAAACTGCTTGTTATCACTGAATGGTAAAGATTATTTTAATTTATCAGTTGGTAGTAAAAAGTGAATATACATTGTATATTGTATATAACAAAGATTTAAGTTGATTCTGGACAAAGAAAGATAACTCCAATTAAAAAAAAATCTTGCTATTGCACAATATTTTGCAATTAGATATTTCTTGCTTACTATTCTGGACAAAGAAAGATCACTCTAATTAAAAAAAAATTTGATATTTCACAATATTGTGCAATTAGATATTTCTTGCCATTGCGCAATACTGTGCAATTGAAAAGACTTGCTATTGCACAATACTTAATATAATAATTTTAGATCCTGATTTGGACCAACTTGAAAACTGGGCCCATAATAAAAAATCTAAGTACATTTTTGGATTCAGCATATCAAAGAACTTCAAGATTTCAATTTTTGTTAAAATCAGACTAAGTTTAATTTTGGACCCTTTGGACTTTAGTGTAGACCAATTTGAAAACAGGACCAAAAATGAAGAATCTACATACACAGTTAGATTTGGTATATCAAAGAACCCCATTTATTCAATTTTTGATGAAATCAAACAAAGTTTAATTTTGGACCCCGATTTGGACCAACTTGAAAACTGGGCCAATAATCAAGAATCTAAGTACATTTTTAGATTCAGCATATCAAAGAACCTAACTGATTCATTTTTTGTCAAAATCAGACTAAGTTTAATTTTGGACCCTTTGGACCTTAATGTAGACCAATTTGAAAACGGGACCAAAAGTTAAGAATCTACATACATGACAGTTAGATTCAGCATATCAAAGAACCCCAATTATTCAATTTTGATGAAATCAAACAAAAGTTTAATTTTGGACCCTTTGGGCCCCTTATTATGTTGGGACCAAAACTCCCAAAATCAAACCCAACCTTTCTTTTATGGTCATAAGCCTTGTGTTTAAATTTCATAGATTTCTATTTACTTATACTAACGTTATGGTGCGAAAACCAAGAAAAATGCTTATTTGGGTCCCTTTTTGGCCCCTAATTCCTAAACTGTTGGGACCTAAACTCCCAAAATCAATACCAACCTTCCTTTTGTAGTCATTAACATTGTGTTTAAATTTCATTGATTTCTATTTACTTAAACTAATGTTATTGTGCGAAAACCAAGAATAATGCTTATTTGGGCCCTTTTTTGGCCCCTAATTCCTAAACTGTTGAGACCAAAACTCCCAAAATCAATCCCAACCGTTCTTTTGTGATCATAAACCTTGTGTCAAAATTTCATAGATTTCTATTAACTTCAACTAAAGTTATAGTGCGAAAACCAAGAAAATGCTTATTTGGGCCCTTTTTGGCCCCTAATTCCTAAAATGTTGGGACCAAAACTCCCAAAATCAATACCAACCTTCATTTTGTGGTCATAAACCTTGTGTTAAAATTTCATAGATTTCCATTCACTTTTACTAAAGTTAGAGTGCGAAAACTAAAAGTATTCGGACGCCGGACGACGACGATGCCGACGCCGACGCCGACGCCGACGCCGACGCCAACGTGATAGCAATATACGACGAAAATTTTTTCAAAATTTGCGGTCGTATAAAAAGAGTAAAAGTTTTCCTTATTAATCATTTTTTGCAAATGTAAAATCCTTAAAATTAGCTAAAAAGATAATTTTCAACCAGCTCAAACCCTTTCAGGTATGCTCAAAATGCAGGATTTTGCATCCAAGATTTGAGAGTGGGGGTGCATGCCCCGAAACCCCCTAGCTGATTCGGGTCGCTTCACGACACTTACAAGTGTTGGACTAGTGGGAATTTTTCAGGACTAGTAAATTTAAATAAATACTAGCATTGACTAGTCCAGTGGACTAGTACCCTCAAAAGTTTTGGTTTCAGACTGGGTAATTTTCTTCACTCTGGTTAACATGTAATATACTATGGACTTACAAACCTAGTTAAGGTATTAACCTGATTCAAATTCAAGGATAAGCTACGGTTTCAAAAGGAATTTAGAATTAAATTATAAGAAATGACTGTAATATTTTTTCTGTCTATTCGAAATAACATAAAAAAATTGATGCACACTGTTAAATAACCCGCTACACGCGTTATTCAGTGTGCACCAAATTTTTTATGTTATTTCTTCATGGACAGAAAAAATAGAACAGTCATTCCTTAAATAAAATATTTTCTTCTTGCTGTTGGGCTCATCATGGCTAAAAATGACGCACCTTCAAAAAACCTTAGCAAGAACCCTGAGCTATAAAAGGCCCTGATAAGACAATATAAAACAATTTAAATGAGAAAACTAACTAATTTTGAACTGTTACTGCTGTTCCCCTATAACAATATTGGAATAGAAGCCAGAGTTTGTTTTGTTTTAGAATTGCTGTACATGTTTTTTTTCGAGACTGTTTTAGGAGTCTATGTGGCATAGACTTTGCTCATTGCTGAAAGCCATTTGCTCACTTTCTTGTTTTTCCTTTTGTCATTTGTTCACTTGTGACATTTTTTTTTCATTTGCAATCATGCCACAACTTTTTTTATATGGCCGCACATTTCTTTTGGGGTACATGTACACTGTAGTATAATGGTATGATGTCGTCTTCGTTTGCTTCATTTGACCTCTGTGGTCATATAAAGCTGCACCCTGTGGAGCACCTGGTTATATTTTAAATAAAAATGGGAGACAATAAATCAACATATTTTGCAACGATGACTTGGACAATTCAATAACAGAAAACACAAGTAAAGGAACAAGTATTATGCATTTTTTTTTTAACATAAACATAAGTATTAGTAACTTACAATTAAGTTAATTAATATAAATACAATAATTAAAGAGGATACACTTTTCATTCCTTCTATACTTAAATATCAACTACATAATCCTCAGTTAACTTGATTAATAAATATTTTGATGAACAATTTAATAAACTATGAAAAAATACCATAACATAACATTTTCAAAAGGCTACATGCTGAGGCACAACACTCTGACATGTAAAGCAAAACATGTGACTTAAAATCCTTTCTCGCAATGCTTCTGGTACATGTAAATAAAAATGCTGAAGATTCATTTGGTTGTATTTATTGCCACATGAGATATATTTTTGAAAATCCATTTAAATTTAACTCCTACATTTTGAAGTTATATCATGAAAAAATGATAACATGGGCATCATCTTGAAATATTAAGAAATTTTCTGCATTCATCTTCTTTCAAACCTCAAATTGGACGTTAACATGTTACTGTATATTTAATTAAAATTTTACTGTAAAGAAAATTTTTGTATTTTTGTAACTTCGTTTTTCAAACACAGGATCCTGGAGTTGTCTTCAAATTTCTGTGCTGTGCTGAAACAAATTGCCAATTGACTTATATAATAATAAAATTAATTTATATAAATAACAACAAATACAACAAGTAATACTATAACAAGTTCAATAATTGTCAATAATAACTAATCTTAATGAAACAGTCTGTTCAAAATAAAAGACTAAGCCATACCACAGAAAGTCTAAAGTAGTCCTGTCAGTAAACATGGTTACAGTTTCAGAGTCTGGATCCTGTTTTTTGGAATCATCATAGACAAAATTTCTCAAACAATTCCATATTTGAAGGTGTACACTCCACACTATGAAAATTCTTCTTGTGAAGAATCAGTGAACTTGGTTAAAGAATTTATAGAAAGTTAATTTTACCAATTATTCATCCTTCTTTCATTAATTTAACTAAAAAATAGATGTTATCTTTTACATGTTCTGTAACTGACTAATTTGAACCAGAAAAGGTATAAAAAAAAGTAGTGCTTCCTTTAATCTCCTACAAAAGGTTAACATTACGTATTAAAAAATTTGTTCTAGCACATGTAGTATGTTCCGATTACACAAACTAGAAATCAGACATGAAGTTTTGAAATTTTGCTTCTCATTTTACTGTTTCAGTATTCTACTTACTAAACAAAGTTTACCCCATAGCATACATTTCACATATAATATATGTATTAAGTTTAAGAAACTATATTTCAGCAATTTTGGTGATGGGTATGTTTTGCATGCTTGTTCGATTCTGTTGACTTTTATTTAAGAAATTCAAAATGAGTAAACGTGCTTGTTGTGTTAATGATTGTCCAAATAATGGAGTAAAATTATTCAAATGGAGAGAACAATTCTGTGATTTTCATAACTGTAATTTCGGCACATCAAGGTGTATATGTAGACCACCGTTTACACTATTCACATTTCCAAATGAAAAAAAATACTCTTACAACAGGAAAGTCTGGATAAAAAATGTAAACAGAAGTAGCGGAAATAAACTTTGGATCCCTACTGAAGATTCTCGTATTTGCTCAAAACACTTTGTAGATGGATTTCCGAATGACAATAACCCATATCCAACATTGTGTCTTGGTCATAACTCAGCTACTACAGTAACTTTTGCTAGACCACCACCAATTGATCGAGAAAATATAGATCCGACTCCACAAAAAAAAAAAAGAAAAAAAAGAGTGTTTCTAATGAAACGGTCATAAATCAAGATCTTTTGATCGACACTGCAAAACACAACTTTGCAGACCATGTTAATAGTAATGTCATTAATGAAGTTGTCATTGATAAAGATTTGGAAATTAATCATGTTAATACAGCCAATCAAAGCCATGCAGACCATGTTAATAATAATGTCATTAATGAAATTGTCATTGATCAGGATTTGGAAATTAATACAGCAAATCATGAAGTTAAGGCTTGGTCTACTTAATGAAGACCTTGCAGACAGATTTGGAGTGTCTCAGTCGCATGTGTCATGCATTTTCAATACTTGGATAAAGGTTTTATCAAAGTTTTTAATTAGCTTAGTGTTCAATCCAAAAAACCTCCCCCCAACATTTAGAAACAAAACCTATAGTTCAGTGCGTCATATTATCGACTGTACAGAAGTCTATTTAGAAACACCGCATAATTTAGAAATGCAGAGTCAAACTTGGTCAGACTATAAACACCATCACACTGGCAAGTTTTTACTAAGCATCAATCCATCTGGTTTGATAAACTTTGTTTCTAAATGTTGGGGAGGTAGAACTAGTGATAAATATATCACAAATCATTGCGGATTCTTAGACATACTTGAACCACTGGATACAGTTATGGCTGACCGTGGTTTTCAAATTAGGGATGAGTTAACATTACACCAATCTTATCTTTTAGTTCCTCCAGGTAGGCGCGGGGCATGTCAAATGTCTAATCAGGAGGTCCAAACAACTAAACAAATTGCAAATAGAAGAATCCACATAGAACAGGCCATAAGAAGAGTAAAATGTTTCAGAATTCTAAAACATGAACTACCCATAACACTGGTACCACATTTAGATGACATTGTTCAAACTTGTTGTGGCATTTGTAATCTATACCCCCCATTACCAAGGTATGAAGGCAACAACAAATAAATGCTTTCAGCACATGGTTCATGAGAATAAATTTGAGAATTTTAAAAACTTTAAAAATGGTTAATACATGTATCATACAAAATGCTTTCCACATATAGAAAAAAAGAAAGAAAATATTTTAATTTATATCTGATGAAGAAAATACTTTAGAAATGCATTTCAGTCAAATGTTGAATAATTAATTATAACTCTTGTAACCGAAAACTAATTTGTTGTTGCATTTAATATTGATTATTTCAAATCTGGCAATCAACATGCAGTTATAATGCCTAAAGGTTTGACCCTTTATTATTTGAAAATGAAGTAAAGAATGATCTATGGGAGATAACTCTTATTATTTAATGGCATCATTTATTTCAAAATTCAATTGCCAGATTTTAAAAAAATCAACATACCCAGGGGCGGATGCAGGAATTTTCGAAAGGGGGGGGGGGGGTGCTAACCCAGGGCAAAGGGGGGTGCAAAGGGGTGCAAAACATATGTCCCGATACAAATGCATTGATCGGCAAAAATAAAGGGGGGGTGCGCACCGCCGGAACCAACATACCCCCTGGATCCGCCACTGATACCTATGAACTTAACTTGTTACTCTACATTGAGCAACTTTGAAAGAAGCTCAGTTTTTAAATAAAACTCTTTGAAAATATAAATCATGTTGAAAATTGTAATTCTATTGAAAAAAGTAGTTAGTCTATATGACTATGAAGGTAACTCATTATTTTATAAAAATATTTGAAGCTTTTTTTTAGACAAATTGGGTTCTTAAATTAACAATTTATATTTATTACATGTACAATGTTTTACTTGCAAACACAGATTGACATGAGTAATAATCTATCTTTACTATAGTCTGTTATATTGATTCAGTTATTTTTGAAACAATCGCAATTATTTTAAGATTAACAACTACAGTAATATTCTCTTTTGGAATTACTTTTAGATAATGATCAAAATTTTGCTCCATTTACTGAACAGTTTCAGCATGTAACAATTTTCAAATATTGGTAAATCAAGCGGTCAACAAATATTATGAAAATGAATGATAAAACTAAAATTGTATTAGCAATAATATATTTTCTTTAATGTTATGAAGCTGCTTAAAATATTCACTTTTTTAAACATGAAAAAAAAACCTGTGTTCTAAAAAGCATGAAATGTAAAAATCTATTTGCAAGTTACTGTTGTTTCTGCATGTTCTGTTATAAATATTTTTTTTTACTGAAGTTGTTTCCCTTTACAAAATTAATGCCTTAGATTTGGATCAAAGATTTAAAATAATAGAGTACCACGTTTGAAGAGATTCTTCACTGGTGTAAAAAAACCAACATTCAATATGATTTATATATATTAAAAGTACATGTTACACTGTAGGCCAACACATTTTTTTTTTCTCAATTATATACCTTGTATTATATTATAGCTATTCAATATGTATGAACATTTGTTTAGAATGTTGATATATGAGCTGCGTTAGATAGAAATAAAATTGAGATTGGAAATTGGGAATGTGTCAAAGAGACAACAACCTGACAATTGAGTAGAATACAAGTCTATAACTTTTTGAAAATTTAGTTGATATAAGAATACAATGAAAACATACAAAACCAGGTGCTCCGCAGGGCGCAGCTTTATACGACCGCAGAGGTCGAACCCTGAACAGTTGGGGCAAGTATGGACAAAACATTCAAGCGTGATACAGCTCTGAATTTGGATTGTGATCAAATTTTTGACATTACATGGTTCTTTTTTACACAAAACAAATGTCAAGATTTTACAAATCAATTAAAGATTTCTTCTTCAAACTTTTTAAATCTAAAATTAAATAGTTGACACAGCATAGGTTTCTGACACAGAATGAATGTGGTCTAATGAACTTAAAAGTTTTTTTTTGCCTTTGAGCAATTCACTATGCTGTTGAATATTAATCCTCTCAAAAAAATGTTTGAAGAAATTTTCTTTTTATTTATGAAATCTGAAATGAGAAAAATTTAACCCCCCCCCTTTTTTTTCACATCCCCGTTTCCCTTTCTCCAAAACTGATATCAATTCAAATTTCAAATGGAGTTTGCAACAATAACTACTCTTTTAAATACATCATAAAATATTAAAATGTAAAATAAAGTGCTTGTTATCACTGAATGGTAAAGATTGGTTGGTAGTAAAAGTGAATATACATTGTTTATTGTATAAAACAATAAAAAAAACTTCATCAGCAACATTTTATATTGGTAAATTTCCAATGAAGTTATTTACATAAAGTTATTGGCAAATAAAAATAGAAAATGACATCATAGTCATGTCTGGCAAATGTCCAACATACATTATCTAAAAACATTTTAGATAAGATAAGGAAAAAAAGCTTCATCAGCAACATTTTATATTGGCAAATTTCCAATGAAGTTATTTACATAAAGTTATTGGCAAATAAAAATAGAAAATGACATCATAGTCATGTCTGGCAAATTTCCAACATATATTATCAACTACTATTCTATACAAAGAAAGATAACTCCAATTGAAAATTAATTGCTATTGCCTATTGCACAAAATTGTGCAATTAGATATTTCTTGCTATTGTGCAATACTGTGCAATTGAAAATTTCTTGCTATTGCACAATACTTGATATGGAATCCTGATTTGGACCAACTTGAAAACTGGGCCCATAATCAAAAATCAAAGTACATATTTAGATAAAGCATATCAAATAAGCCCAAGAATTTAATTTTTGTTAAAATCAAACTTAGTTTAATTTTGGACCCTTTGGACCTTAATGTAGACCAATTTGAAAACTGGACCAAAAATTAAGAATCTACATACACAGTTAGATTTGGCATATCAAAGAACCCATTTATTCAATTTTTGATGAAATCAAACAAAGTTTAATTTTGGACCCCCATTTGGACCAACTTGAAAACTAGGCCAATAATTAAAAATCTAAGTACATTTTTAAATTCAGCATATCAAAGAACCCCAAGGATTCAATTTTTGTTAAAATCAAACTAAGTTTAATTTTGGACCCTTTGGACCTTAATGTAGACCAATTAGAAAACGGGACCAAAAATTAAGAATCTACATACATAGTTAGATTCGGCATATCAAACAACCCCAATTATTCAATTTTTGATGAAATCACACAAAGTTCAATTTTGGACCCTTTGGGCCCCTTATTCCTAAACTGTTAGGACCAAAACTCCCAAAATCAAACCCAACCTTCCTTTTATGGTCATAAACCTTGTATTTAAATTTCATAGATTTCTATTTACTTATACTAAAGTTATGGTGCAAAAACCGAGAAAATGCATATTTGGGCCCTTTTTGGCCCCTAATTCCTAAAATGTTGGGACCAAAACTCCCAAAATCAATCCCAACCTTCCTTTTGTGGTCATAAACCTTGTGTTAAAATTTCATTGATTTCTATTCACTTTTACTAAAGTTAGAGTGCGAAAACTAAAAGTATTCGGAAGACGACGACGACGACGACGACGCCGCCAACGTGATAGCAATTTACGACGAAAAATTTTTCAAATTTTGCGGTCGTATAAAAAGGATCTTTTATTTTGTATTACAGGTAGATTGTTTAAACTAAGCTTTATATTCTATCTGGCACTTCTCATACAGTACAATGTATACATCATAGATATTTTCAGTAGCAAGCTATTAACCTGTTTTGTGTACAAGCTGTAGCAAATTGAATACAGTTTTTATTTCAGATAAACAAATCAAATAAGAAGTGTTGGAATGTGATATATTGCATCTTTTAACAATAGGAAAGTAATTTTTGATGAAAAATAATATATCCCAGAGCATGTTAAAATATAACAAGAATAATTAGCAAAATATGCTAATTTATTAAAATTTTACCTAGTTGGAAATTACATTTACTTTGAAATATATTGAAAAATCTCAATTGTTATCCCATATAATTAAAAAATATTGTATTTTACATATTTATATTATCTACAGTTAGGACAAAACCATGTCTTTTTCTTTGAATCAGTTTTTGTGAACTTGACACAAGGAAAATGAAACCACATTTCACATTTATCACATCCAACACTTCTTTCATTGTATTTTGAGACATTTTCAGATTCTTTTATTAAATTTTTACAAATAGGACAGAAATAAGATTGTGTGTCACATAAAGATGTTTCAACCTCCATTGATTCGGGTGGCTGTTCTACAGAGTTTAATTTAGGACTCAGTAATTCTGGTAAAATACAATTAATAAAAAAATACTTTAAATTAGGAAATAATACATTATAAAATGTTTCCTCATCTAACACAATTCTTTGTTGTAAGTAACCATTTACAGTAAAAATAAACAAATCACACCATTTTCTGCCAGTTATGGCTATCTGACCTTGAACTCGTGTATAATAAGAATGATTCTGTTTAACAGAAAATGTACAATTTTTATAAACAATATATCCTGGCAGATGACAGGAACAAAAACCAGTACAATCTGAACATAAAGGTACAACAGGGCATTTGATTTCTAACAAGCCATCACCACAACAAGAACAAGATACTAAAAGGTCCGGTGTGGCAGATAAAAAACAATTATTTTGGTCTACAAACATTCCACATTTTCTGAAAGTCACATTACTATGGTTTTTTTTGTAAATTGAAATATAATTATCAACAGCAATAGGTTCTGTTTCACGACCATGTTTTAAAGATTTAATATTCGGGTTAACACTTGTGTATCCGATCACAATTTTAATTAAAGAATTACTATCTATTGAAGATTTAGATTTAATAGAGTTAACTTTAGTAAAAATTTGATAAAATTTAGATGCTGTAATACGTCCCTTTCTGAGTGAAAACCAATTACAATTATCATGTTGACCAACAGTAGATTTCTCAATAAAAAACACCTCATCATCTGTTAGTTTTGGTAAAAAATTTAAAAAATCATAACATGATGTCTGTGATTGAAATTTAGAAGTTATAAAATCCAATGTATAATTAAAAATATCGAAAATATATATTTCATTTCTAGTGGGATCTTCTGTTTCCGGTCCAGCCGGTTCTTCTGTTTCTGGTCCAGTGGGATCTTCTGTTTCTGGTCCAGTGGAACCTTCTGTTTCTTTATGATCTTCATCATATTCATTTACATCATCTTTAGGTAATCCTGCATTAGAAGTAATAGGTAGTTTCAATAATCATTAACATGTTATTTGTATTTTTATTTAAGGAATGACTGTAATGTTTTTTCTGTCTATGAAGAAATAACATTAAAATTTGGTGCACACTGAATAACGCATGAAGCTGTTATTTAACAGTGTGCACCACATTTTTTATGTTATTTTGAATAGACAGAAAAAATATTACAGTCATTTCTTATAATTTAATTCTAATTTCCATTTTAAACCGTAGAAAACCATGAAAATACGTTGATGACGTCACGGTCATATGACTAAATTATGTCTATGGGCTGATAACAAAATAACGTACGCCAATCAGAAGACGTGTTCTATCCAAAATTAAATTATTAAAAAATATCATGAATATTGAAGCACAAAAATTAAATTCTTGGGGTTCTTCGATATGTTCATTCAAATAGTGTACTAGATTTTTTTATTTTTTTACCTGTGTTTCAAATTGGTTTACAATGTGGTCCAAAGTGTCCAATTATTTATAGGACCGCAAAAAATCGTAAATTGCTATCACATCATCAATGTTCCGCGTCGTCTTCAGCTTCATTAGGAGACACTTAATTTCTAGACAATAAGGATAGTTTAAGTGAACAAGGTTTGAAATTACAAAAAGAAAGTTGGGATTTTGGGGTTTATAGGCTCAACAGTTTAGGAATTAAGGGCCTAAAAAGGGGTCCAAATAAGTGTTTTTCTATTTTCCAGACAACAACTTCTGTGTGTATATGTATGGATATTTATGAAATTGTACAACATGAGATCCATAACAAAAAAGGAAGGTTGGGGTTGATTTTTGGGGTTATGGCCCAAACTGTTTATGATTTAGGATATTTTTGGCCCTGTTTTTGAGGTCCAATGTATCCCAAATTAAAATTCATTTGATTTCAACAAAATTGAATGTATGGAGTTCTTTGATATGCTGAGTATAACCATGTACCGGTATTTAGATTTTCGATTTTTGTGTCCCTTTATCAAATTAATCCACAATAGGGTCAAAAGAGTAAAAATTTAAGCTTTGATTGATTTCTTCAAAAATTGAATTATTTGGGTTCTTGGGTATACCCAATCTAACTGTGTATTAAGATTTTTAATTTTCAGTCCTGTTTCTATTTTTTTTTACATTAAGGTCAAAGGGTCCAAAATTAAGTTAAGTTTGATTTTAAAGAAAATTGAATTCTTTAAATTCTTCGACATGCTGAATGTAAAAATGTATTTAACTTGTTGATTATGTACCCAATATTCAAGTTTGACCAAATTTTGGGTCCAAAAATTTTACTTTTTTTGATTTCAACAAAAAATTGTAAATGTTGGGTTCTTTGATATCATGTATTTAGTTAACATCCAATATGTAATTTTTATACATTTTGCTTTAGATTTGTATTTTTTTGCTTTGAAATATATCAATTAGTAACACTCATAAAATAATACCTCTAAATATACAAGCATTTGGTAATATGCCTCTCATGGCGATAGCAAAGCTGCTCAAAATTTCTCCCTTCTCTGTAGTTATTGTAGTTATAGGGTTAAACGATTTCCTACTAGTGGGCATCAATGTTCTGGATTTGACTGTAATAAATGAAATAGAAAGTTAATTTTATATCATAAATTAAGGTACAAATGTACTTACCTGACATATGTACTTAAGGATTTCAATCCTCATGGTATTAGACTCGCTTTTAGTACATTTGTCAGACAAGTATAATTTATTCATAAAATTTGAATTTTAGTTCAAATTTTTGCATTTAAACACTGAATTGGGTATTCTTACTTAAAAGAGATGGCTTAATATGTGTTTTTGTATTTTCATTATCAATGTCAATGTAGTCATTTAAGCTGCGAGTTCCAATACAAGGCAAATGTTAGAAAAAACTTACTTTTATGATAAATAGATTATCTGATCTTGACAGATATTTAACATATATAATATAAGTATATATTCATTGTTGAAGGCCGTTCAGTGACCTATAGTTGTTAATTTCTGTGTCATTTGTTCTCTTCTGTACAGTTGTCTCATTGGCAATCATACCACATCTTCTTTTTTATACGATTTTTTCCGATTTAATAAATAAAAAGAAAATTTCTTCAAATATTTTTTTGAGAGGATTAATATTCAACAGCATAGTGAATTGCTCAAAGGCAAAAAAAATTTTTTTAGTTCATTAGACCACATTCATTCTGTGTCTGAAACCTATGCTGTGTCAACTATTTAATCACAATCCAAATTTAGAGCTGAATCCAGCTTGAATGTTGTGTCCATAATTGCCCCAACTGTTCAGGGTTCAACTTCTGCGGTCGTATAAAGCTGCGCCCTGTGGAGCATCTGGTTAAAACTGTAGTATCAACATCTGCGGAGCATCTGGTTGTATATAGTTTATACATTTTTGTAAATGAATATTGTTTGTTATAACTTATATTCTAACAATGATAATCATTGCAATTGGTGTTACGTTTATATATATATATATATAAAAAATTAACTGCATATGTTAACTTAAGGTTGGCTATGATATTTAATTTATATAATGAACTAATGCATTATTCCGTATACATGTATCTGAATAAAATACTTGTTTTTACAGATCACAAATGAGTATCAGTGAAGTTGAGTGAACAATATTGTTATGTTTTTTATTGTTCATGTTGTTCAACTATAAATGCTGTAAAACTTTAAATAAAAGCATTTTGATGAATCTCGTTGGTTATGACAAAGGTTTTTTAGAGTTACAAATCATGATGTATGCACTTAATTTTTTTCTTTACTCAGTTTCTTGTGTATGCCTGATTGATACTAATTGATTTGCCAGACAAAATATTGGAAATTTAACACAATACAAGTGCCCATAATATTTTTAACTAGAACGTGTTTTGTTATTTGTTTTTGTACATGTATGTTTGTGAATTATTTAAGTAGTTACTGTGTTATCCAAGAGGATGTAAAACAAACCTGACTTTGATCTGTTTGATTTCCTCGGAGGCATGCTGGCGAGCAGTTTGGGTTGCATATCTTTCACTTTTTTGGGAACTACCCAACTGCATGCTGATGATGTGCATGCCCCCATACCATATCTGTTGGATGACTCCAATTTGAAAAGCAAACTGGCAACATGATTGCATGTTTGTCCAAGTCTGAAATATCAATAAGTTGATCTTCAATGCTGATTAAATATATACGAGTCTAATATGAGAACTCAGAAATTGTCATATTGGTTATATTATTTATAAATTAAAGCTTTGACCTAAATTTCATGGTCCATTGATCAGTGTACTTTTGATACATTCTTGTTCTTTGTTGTTTGATTCATACATTTGACTTTTAGTTTTCTAGTTCCAAGTGGTCTACATTTGTCATTTGTGAGTCTTTGTAATTTTGACTTGTTGTATTGGTTAAAATCATTGAGGAAGGCCATAGAGCTTGTCCTATATATAATTACTTCTACATCCATTCGTCTCCTGTTTATACATCATCTTCTTAACTTATTTTCAGATATAAAATATAGTAATTTTGGGGCCCTTTATAGCTTGTTGTTCGGTTTGAGCCAAGGCTCTGTGTTGAAGGCCGTACATTGACCTATAATGGTTTACTTTTTTTAAATTGTTATTTGAATGGAGAGTTGTCTCATTGGCACTCACACCACATCTTCCTATATCTATTTAAAAAACCTACATTGTACATGTGCAGATGTATTATATATATATTCATAAAATACATAATAAAACAAGTTAAGCTGAAGGCGATGGGGAGATAAGACCTAAGCCGGGAATGTCACAGACTTACAGTATATACCCTGTCTGACTCTCAGACCTGAAGTACACATATATTACGGATTTCCATTGAATTAATGTTATTTTCCAGGCAGTGCAGATATTTGTTGAACATTTGCAATGTAGCATGTATATATTCATTACATGTTTATTGTCTCTTAAAGTTTAATATTTTGAGTAATTCATTTAAATGTCTGATACCTGAATAACATATAATGTACATGTAATTTTTGCTTCCTATTTGAATATATATACATTATATATACCAGTCAGGGGACTTACTGAAATAAGTGATTTTTAAATCACTTATTTGAGTAGCAAATTCGAAGTTTTGTCACAAATTGTGATTTTGTAGTTTTACCAAAATTTTAAACACATAGGTTTAAATAATATTTTTTCATTTGTAAAATTGAAAGAAAATGATTTTTTTGCTTCTTTTAAGTAGCAAGGTTTATGCCTGTGATGCTATCATTTAGCTAAAAAATCTATTTTAGTTGAAAAAATGCTGTAATAATGGCTTTACATAATGAACTGATACTTTATTAAAAGATTTTTCCCAGCAGTGGGAGTATTTTTCCTGTAAAGTTCAAGGTTTCATCTTTCAAATTATGTAATAAAATTCTACTGTTCGTGATAAAAATTTCACTGTTCGGGGGTGTTGAAATTAGTGGCGGTTATTAAAATAATGATACTTGAAGAAGAGATTTTTTGGGAAGGAAATTGAGGTATGATACTTAAACAAGTGATTTTTATGTCATTATCCTAGATTCAGTACAAGGTCATCACCTGAAATGACCTGGCCATCCTAGACAACACAGATGTTGGTTCTGATAAGTTTAGAAACATAATTAGTCCCTGGATCATTAGTATTCTATATTTAAAGCTACAGTAAAATTAAATCACTTAGTCTAGTGATAAATTTGTACTACTTAAATAGGTGATTATCAAAGAAAGACAACTCTAACTTACAACCTTTATGAATATAATGTTACTTGAATCAGTGATTTAATAATCACTCATTTAAGTAAGTCCCCTGACTGATATACAGTCTTCACGATGAAGTGTTAAATTGACAGGCCGGAGCTTAATTTTTGAAAATTTTTAGTTATGTTCTGTTGGCATGTAGATATGATTTCTACAGGCCCAAGAGCAATTTTACAAGCATGGGCTGCGCATCAATGAGAGTGATGGCAGTGCTCATCTAAGGAGATATCTTATCTGATGAAAAGTATTGATTTTTTTTATTTTTTTTTGAGGGGATGGGGGTGGGGACTTTTCATGTCTTTGGATGGGAAATGAATTTTATGTTATGGGTTTTTAAAAATAATAATATGAAATTCAGACGCCCCTTCCCTTTTATAACATATAATAATAAAATATATTACCCTGCAGTACAAGAACACTATGCTCCTTTGATGCGGCCATCACTCTTCTTGATGCACACCCAAACATTATGCAAATCGTTTCTTATCCGTTGTGATGGGCAGCATTTGGCCTTCAATAAACAAGTGTCCCTGTCCAGAGGGTGATAAAAAACTTCCTGGAGCCAGCCACATGTAAAATACTCATACGATTTGCCAACTTTGTAATCTTTAAGCACCTGGCTTAAAGAGGCAACATCACCATGATCAATTAAATAAGTAGAAATGTCGGAAAGAAAAGTTGGAGGCCACTTTGAAATACCAGATTTCTCATCGAACCAGCCGCTATGTAAAGTGAGGGGATCGGGGATATCACAGTTATATAAAATACGGTTGTATCAATTAACATTGTCCAGCAATACTTCACTCTGGTTGGGTTTGACCGGCAAACCCAACTTGGCAGCAGAAAAACATAAAGCAACCAGCTCGTCTTTCGTCCCTTCTTTCGTTAGTCCTCTCATTGTTAAATAATTCTGTAAATTGTCTGTTTTCCATGTTTTAAATTCTTCTAACGATGTATTTTGGTCACCAGGATCCATAGTAAAGTATAATAAATAAAAGAAAGTAGAAAAACAGACCGGCAGTAGGTTTATACCGGAAGCAGACGATAAAAAACAAGGACGTTTCCAAGCAAAACATATACAATGGCCGCTTACGATACCGATTCCGAATCCGGTCGACCTTTGACGCGGGCCGCTTACGTTCAACTTTAAAGTAATAGCGATAAGGTGTATTCAACTTCTCGAATGAACGGACCAGAGATGAAATAACTGGTTCTCTTTTGGGTGTTAATTTGAATCTCAATTCTGATGCTGGTGTTGAGGCCAATCTCTTCTTACTGTTCTTAGCAGTTGGAGTTTTTATAAGTTGATTTGTGATTGGTTTATTATTGACATTAACTGAATTTAAAATTGCATGAGATAATTTCTCTTTGATATTTTTGAAAGTTTTAACAATATTTACACAATGATCACAAATAACAGTATTGCTGATTAATCTAAAGTCAATAGTATTTTCGAATAAAAGTTGCAGGTTTGGTTTAATATTGTCAAGTTCACTTCTTTTACTGAAAAGGCCAAAATATTTGCTTTTGCTTAAGCCACAACACAGGCATGGTGGTCGATCGCCCATTTCCATGTCATGTGATATAAAATAATGTCACATGATTTACAAAATAGTGCGATTTATCCGCCTAGTGCATACGAGGTTATTTCTTCGTGCAACCAGAAAGGCCGAGTAGTTCCGATTGTGGGCATTTTTTTTAAAGGCATTCAAATGGATAAAACAAGAGGATTCCGAAAATCTGACCAACGTGACAAGCGAACTTCCACATGTATTCTTAATTCATCCCATCAGATAGTGAAAACAATTAAACTCACGAAATTATGACCATATAAACAATAAAACTTCAGACATTTGTACATTTATTTATAAAATCGCTTATAAAGTTAGAAAATCAGGGGCGATAATCCGACTCTAGTGACGTAGTCGCCTTGGTGATATCTAAATATTTCAAGATGGCAGCCAAGTGTAAATAAAGCCAAAAACAATATCGTTTTAACAAGTTTTGTCCTTAGAAGTGCGACATATCTTATAATTTATTTGTTACATGGTACCATAAAATCAACAGTCCGAGTAAGTAAGAAAAATTTTCCGAAATTGAACAAGTTTAACGCTCTATTCTAGCAGGTGCTCGTTCAGCTGATCAGCGCCATGTCGCGTTATTTCCAAATCTTACAAATTTATATAGACACTTTGCTAGAGAAATGTTTGCTTAAGGAGTTTTATTTAAAACCAAGTTCATCCAATACAAGTTACTTTAATTGCACTTATATTTTGTATGGTTTATGTCTTCTGATTAATTTGATCCTCTTCTGAGACAGAAAACCTGCTTTCTTCTTAAAATGTTAAGGAGCCCTGACCTTCTTTTTGATTATTTTAGTTTGCTTTATACAACATTCAGGCCATTTAAAAGAATATGTTTGTTTGCCCTAACCCTACCGGTATCAGGTCCATTCGCGCCCAATACACTTTCGCACCTCGCATGTTCCCCCCCCCCCAACTTTGTTACCACCCTACATGTTTGCACCCAATTTTTATTTGAATTTTAGATGAATTAATATTTTCCACTGTAATTACTGGTCCAAGTTCATGAATGTCCAGTAAAGTAAGATCTACAAACACATCATGATCACCAAAACACAATTTTGTCATGAATTTATCTGTGTCCATTGTCTAATATGCACATAGACCAAGGTGAGCGACACAGGCTCTTGAGAGCCTCTAGTTTCTAAACATTAGGGAACATCACAGATTCTTATGATTGTCTTGCTTTTAAAGGTACAATCAGACAAAGGGATTGATCTTAAACAATTTTCCTGTAATGTTCTTTTCATAATCTGCATGTTTGATAATTCCCTTGACTTATATGCATGTTTTTAACAACACGGAAAATCAGAATTAAGCAGTATTTATATTTAGTGTTTTTATAAATTTAGACACACGTCAGAGGGAATTCCCCATTTTGATAAAAATGCGAGAGTTCTCTGAATTCTGATAAATCTATTTCTGTCATATATAAGAACTGAAGTGGAGTTTTTCTTATATGTTACAGTTATGAAACTGATATTTGAGATTGTACTTCCATAAAGAAATAGATAATCATCTAGGTCGTTTAATTAACATTTAATATACGTTCTTGCTCCAGGGTTTGTTTTAATAATTATGCGCATGCGTATAGTTTTCTTGACTTCAAGGGGTATTAAATTGAATGGTTGCTCTGGATTTCCCGCTCAATTAGTTAACTTATAATTCATTGCATGGATCTTTTCTATGTATGTCTGCTATTGAAGGTTATTGTTGTTGCATAATTTTAAATCATATGCATCATTTAAATTAAAATAAATGTAGTCCACATCTTAAAGTTGTTACTAGTACACCCCTTTAGGCGAAATGGAGTCTTCCATATTATCGTGTCGAGTTGTTTCCCTTCCGGAAGTAACTTCCATGAATTCTGAATCAAAAAGAACATGTCGAATATTAGCTCGTTCTGTCGATAAACGTGGTATTCTATTAAAAATGATAGCAATTTAAACCGAGGAATGTGTACGGAAGGAGTCATGATCACTGACCCAAAGGAAATTAAATATTTAAAAAGTTAGGAATAAAGCTCCTCCAAGAACTAACATAGGAAAAATATAGGTGATAAGATATATACGAAATGAAATACCTTTTCTCACTCCGAGTCTCAGTGACTGCTGTGGAAAGTTAACTTTAAATTGATAGTACAAAAATAAAACACAATAGCCTTTAGGCCTAAGTACATTGTTCATACACTTTTATCTGGGATTGGCTATTTTGTAACTATTAAAATTACATAAATTACATTTTACATGTGCAGTTGAATTAGTTTTGAATATAATATTATCCAGCTACATGTATACATGTGTCAATGAAACAATTGCAATCGTATCCCTCAGAGCAATCTGCTCTTTGATTAATATTTGGGCCCGGTTATCAAATAGGTCCACATTGAGGTCTAAAGGGTCTAAAATTGAACTTTATTTGAATTCATAAAAAATTGAATTCTTGGAGTTCTATGATATGCTCAGTCTAACCATGTATTTAGATTTTGGATATTGGACCATAATAGGTAAATGTCCAATCTAAAATTTTTAAGTTTAAGTTCTTAGACCACATTCATTCTGTGTCCATGGTGTCAGAAACCTATGTTGTGTCAACTATTTAATCACAATCCAAATTCAGAGCTGTATCAAGCTTAAATGTTGTGTCCATACTTGCCCCAACTGTTCAGGGTTGACCTCTGCGGTCGTATAAAACTGCGCCCTGCAGAACATCTGGTTGGACAATACCTTTGTGCTTTGATTATTTTTTATTAAACTTTGGTGCCTGGTTTATGTCTATTAAGATAACCTCCCTTTAATTTTTCATGAATTTCTGATATGACATTGAGAAGTTATTTAACTTTATTCCTAGAAAACATGACAGGCATATGATGCGCTCATGGCACAGCTGTTTATTATAGGTGGAGGAAGCCTGTCAGAGTGCCCGGAGAAAACCACCAACCTTTGATAGGAAAACTGACAATCCTAGTCAATTAAGATTGGAGTCGACTGCACCTGCACGAGCGTGGTTTGAACTCACAACCTCAGTGTTTTACTGGCTAGTGATTGTCAGTAGTAGAACTACTTAGACCACTTGGCCACCGAGGCCCATGCCTGAACAAAGATGTACATCAAATAAAAAGCAACGATTTGTTTACAAATGTACAACAATCGACACGTAAAACATAGTCAACTGAACTGAAAAACGAATAGAAATTCAAATGTTAGGTTCAAAAAATGAAATGTAACTATTAGTGTTAGTTTGCAAAAGAAATCAAAAAGAAAAGTATTTCAAGTAAAATGAAATCTAATAAGAATTGTAAAATTCATAAGTTAAAGTTAAATTTAAAAAGTAAATGCAATAGACCACTTTAAGGGGGCTCGCGGGTCTAAATGAATTTTTGTCGAGCCTGCAACTTTTGTTGCAGAAAGCTCGACATAGGGATAGTGATCCGGCGGCTATGGCGGCGGCGTTAGCTCACTTCTTAAAAGCTTTATATTTTAGAAGGTGGAAGACCTGGATGCTTCATGTTACGAAGTTTTTGCCAGTCACATGTCCAATGTCCTTGACCTCATTTTCATGGTTCAGTGACCACTTGAAAAAAAAGTTCAAATTTTTTGTAATGTTGAATTCTCTCTTATTATAAGTAATAGGATAACTATATTTGATATGTGCGTACCTTGCAAGGTCCTCGTGTCTGTCAGACAGTTTTCACTTGACCTCGACCTCATTTCATGGATCAGTGAACAAGGTTAAGTTTTGGTGGTCAAGTCAATATCTCAGATACTATAAGCAATAGGGCTAGTATATTCGGTGTATGGAAGGACTGTAAGGTGTACATGTCCAACTGGCAGGTTTCATCTGACCTTGACCTCATTTTCATGGTTCAGTGGTTATAGTTAAATTTTTGTGTTTTGGTCTGTTTTTCTCATACCATATGCAATAGGTCTACTATATTTGTTGTATGGAATGATTGTTAAGTGTACATGTCTAGCGGGCAGATGCCATGTGACCTTGACCTCATTTTCATGGTTCAGTGGTCAAAGTTAAGTTTTTGAGTTTTGGTCTTTTTATCTAATGCTATATGCCATAGGTCAACTATATTTGGTGTATGTAAATATTTTATGATCTTTATGTCAGTCGAGCAGGTTTTATTTAATCGTGACCTCATTTTCACGGTTCATTGCACAGTGTTAAGTTTTTGTGTTTTGGTCTATTTTTCTTAAACTATAAGTAATGTGTCAACTATATATGTTGTATAGAAGCATTGTTAGCTGTACCTGTCTGTCTGGCATGGTTCATCTGACCTGGACCTCTTGTTCAAGGTTCATTGGTCTTTGTTTAGTTATCTTGGTCAATGTTAAGTTTATGTGACAGTTGTAATAAAGCTTAGCTTTATGCTTAGGACTATCAACATAATATCAATGATTAGTATAGAAGGCGAGACATTTCAGGGTGTGCACTCTTGTTTTATTTAATATAGGATTTGTCTATATTTTTCTATAAATGAACTTTATCTTATACTTAATAGAAAAATGAAATAAAAAAATGGGGTCACCGTTCATTTACGCTCACAATCTGCCTTCGAAAGAAGCATACTTTTTTGTTCATGTCCTTTTTTTCTGTTGAACTAATAGGAGAGTTAGCGGTAATATCGAAATAAAAAAAGAACTAAATTAAGAAATCACTAAAATTTTACAATTATTTAGTTTATAAACAGCTTATTCGAAAACAACAATAAAAAATCTAGGTCACCGATGAGTTAAATAAGATATTTCAATTTTAATGCCAAAAAATGGCATTTTTGCAACAAAGGGAGATAATTAGCTTTTTCAATGATATCTACATTTTAAAAGTCCGCTGGTGCCAACACGAATTGATGTTTTGGAATGATTTTTGTACCATATGATAAAGTAACAACTACTTAAGGTAATAAATAAAATTTGTATTGAAAAATTAATGTTCAATTTTTTTCTGAAAATCTTATACCCGCGAGTCTCCTTAACCAGAAAAGTTCGTTTTGTGCCTTTGTGATGTCATTTGACAGATAAAGGGGATTGCCTGTATTCTAGTTCTATTAAAGTTCGTTTTGTGCCTTTGTGACATCATTTACCAGATAAAGGGGATCGCCTGTATTCTAGTTCTATTAAAGTTTGTTTGTGCCTTTGTGATGTCATTTACCAGATAAAGGGGATCGCCTGTATTCTAGTTCTATTAAAGTTTGTTTTGTGCCTTTGTGATGTCATTTACCAGATAAAGGGGATCGCCTGTATTCTAGTTCTATTAAAGTTCGTTTTGTGCCTTTGTGATGTCATTTACCAGATAAAGGGGATCGCCTGTATTCTAGTTCTATTAAAGTTCGTTTTGTGCCTTTGTGATGTCATTTACCAGATAAAGGGGATCGCCTGTGTTCTAGTTCTATTAAAGTTCGTTTTGTGCCTTTGTGATGTCATTTACCAGATAAAGGGGATCGCCTGTATTCTAGTTCTATTAAAGTTCGTTTTGTGCCTTTGTGACATCATTTACCAGATAAAGGGGATCGCCTGTATTCTAGTTCTATTAAAGTTTGTTTTGTGCCTTTGTGATGTTATTTACCAGATAAAGGGGATCGCCTGTATTCTAGTTCTATTAAAGTTTGTTTTGTGCCTTTGTGATGTCATTTACCAGATAAAGGGGATCGCCTGTATTCTAGTTCTATGAAAGTTCGTTTTGTGCCTTTGTGATGTCATTTACCAGATAAAGGGGATCGCCTGTATTCTAGTTCTATTAAAGTTCGTTTTGTGCCTTTGTGATGTCATTTACCAGATAAAGGGGATCGCATGAATTCTAGTTCTATTAACCCTTTCCTCCATAATGACGCCTTTTGACGCCTCTGTAGTACCTCAGTTGAAACACTTTGACTACAAAGTATCTGCAGTTGACTTAATAAAATTTGTATCCAATATGAAAAGGAATATCATAGGAATATCTGACTTAAATTTATTTGATAAAATAGTTGTTTTTCGCAATGCCTTAATACTTTAAAGCATATGTTCAGCATTTTATTAAAAAAATCCTATGCGAAACAAGTATGCAAAAAAAAAATTTCAATGGAGGAAAGTGTTAAGTACCTAATTACAATTCCCATACAACAACTTTGCTGATTATCATTTATAGATAAGAATTTAATTTGCCAAATAATAAGTGCAATGTAGCATTATCATTTTTTCAACCAATCGCTCAACATAGGAACGGAAGAAATATCAAATAAAATGATTCTCTTATAGTCATGATAGTTGTGGCCTGTTATCTACTTAAGAGATATATATCATTAACACACTGCAAGGAGTAAGATACGAAAACATAATACAAAAACTGATTTAATTTGATTGGCTTACCCAGCATCATATGACGATATCTATTATTTTTACATGATTTAAATTTGATGTTTATTTGCAGATTGTTATTGACCTGTGGCAGCTGGTGTTAACGCCATGATGATACCCTTTGAAATAAGCTGAAGTTGCAATTGGAGTTTTATGAAGGATGATTTGTAGTTGTTGACAGTTTCAGAACTAGAACGAACAGACTTCTGTTTAGGATTTTGGGTATTTAATCATACTCGGTATATATATATATATATTTCTGATGTATTAAGTGTCTCTTTTTGGACATTCACTACATCGAGTCTTTTTATAAGTATTATATGATATCTTATTAGCTTTGATGACATGAGCCAATAAATAAAAACATTGTCATTGCAACAGCTAAACAGACATTATTTCTGGTGATCAAACATGCTAAAGGGGAGACAATCAAATTAACTTTCTTCAATATACTGTCCATATGTCTATATGTGCCTTGTCAGTGTAACAGCTGGACATATATTGTTTCTGGTCTAACATGTTAAAGTGGAGGTAATCAAATTGATTTAATGATATAATTTAATTCTAAGTTCCATTTTAAGCCGTAGAAAACCATGAAAAAACGTGAATGACGTCACGGTCACATGACTAAATTATGTATATGGGCTCACAACAAAATAACGTCAGCCAATCAGAAGACGCGTTACATCTAAAATTAATTTACTTCTATATACTGTCCTTTTGACCATGTACCTTGTCAGTGTAACAGCTGGACAGATATTACTTCTGGTGGTCTAACATGTTAAAAGGGAGATAATCATATTAACGTTTTTCAGTATACTGGCCATATGTATGTGTGCCTTGTCAGGGTAACGGCTGGACAGATATTGTTTCTAGTGGTCTAAACATGTTAAAGGGGAGATAATCAAATTAATGTTTTTCAGTATACTGTCCATATGTATGTGTGCCTTGTCAGTGTAACGGCTGGACAGATATTGTTTCTAGTGGTCTAAACATGTTAAAGGGGAGATAATCAAATTAACTTACTTCGATATAACTGTAAATATGTATGTGTGCCTTGTCTGTGTAACAGTTGGACAGATATTGTTTCTGGTGGTCAAACATGTTAAAGGGGAGATAATCAAATCAACTTACTTCAATATACTGTGTATGTCCATGTGCCTTGTCAGTGCAGCTGGACAGATATTGCGTCTGGTGGTCTAACATGTTAAAGGGGAGATAATCAAATCAACTTACTTCAGTATACTGTCTATATGTCCATGTACCTTGTCAGTGAAACAGCTGGACAGATATTGTTTCTGGTGGTCTAACATTTTAAAGGGGAGATAATCAAATTAACTTTTTTCAGAATACTGTCCATATGTATATGTGCCTTGTCAGTGTAACGGCTGCACAGATATTGTGTCTGGTGGTCTAAACATGTTAAAGGGGAGATAATCAAATTAACTTACTTCAATATACTGTCTATATGTCCATGTACTTTGTCAGTGTAATAGCTGAACAGAGATTATTTCTGGTGGTCTAACATGTTAAAGGGGAGATAATCAAATCAACTTACTTCAATATACTGTCTATATGTCCATGTACCTTGTCCTTGTAACAACTGGATAGGTATTGTTTATGGTAAACTAAAGTTTACATGTTAAAGGGGAGATAATAAAATCAACTGTCTTTAGTAAACTTATGTCTGTATGCCTTGTCAACCCTTTACTTCTTCGCAGATGATGGATACATTAACCTTTACATAGTGGAGAAACATTATAACCTAAATCAATGGTTAAAATATTAGAATTATAAACTAATATATATTTAAAAATGTGTTTTTTTCTTTTTTTGCAGGATGATGGAAGATTGGGATAAGGTAAGATTTTCTTTTTAAAGTTCGATAGTCATGTGACCTATTTTTGTCTTTAAACTGTACAGAAAGCTACATGTGTGTAGTTCATTGTATTCATAGAGGGTTGATTGATTGTTGGTTGCTTAACGTCCAGTGGCAAATATTTTATGCATATTCAGGACGAGAACAAGTTCACAATAAATACAATAGGTAGGTCTTGTCATAATAGAGGCCGTAAGGGATGATGGTCAGGGAGATTCATAGAGGGCAAATAAAAGAAAATCAAAATGACAAGAGTTATAAGAATTGTAATGGACAAAATTTCAAGGAGCAAACCTGATACATTATACAGCGTCAAAGTTTTTGTGTTTTCTCCAAAAACTCTGAAATTACAAACAGCAATTTCACTGTCTTGATCAGTTGTTGTCACTGCATTTGAGAAGTAAACTGTAAAAGTGGACATAATAAGTAGAATAAATCAAACTATAAAAAGTAGTTTGTTAATTTGTTAATGATAATTTGTTCATTGAATAACACATGTCACTATAATTACCAATATACTAACTTACTTACTTAATTTAAATTATTACATTTGTAAGACATTATCATGAGTATTGTGTGCAGGAGAGAAATGCTTAAGCTTTGTTTTACTTACAGAAACTTTGGACAGCTGCTCACAAGGGAAATATTAAAGATGTGGAATTATCTTTACAAAATGGAGCTAATTTGGAATATAAAAGAGTAAGTGATGTAGAAATATTTGAAACATTTAAATGTATTTACTTACAGTACACACAAGATGAACCAGATAAATCAGGGTTGGCAAAGTATTACCCGCCCGGGAATTCCCGGGTGGGAAAACCCGGGTTTTCTCGGGCTGGGCAATACTCCCAGAAATGGAAATAGTGGGCATTACTGGGCAATATGATTTTTTAAGCTTTTTTTTTAACACAATATAGTAAAGACTTGTTGTAGTTTCATAGTATTACAGCTAAATACATTCTTTTTATACAGATAGCCATTGAGAGTCATTTCTAGAAGAATGAATATTTAATTTCACTTGTTTTTCAATAATTCTATATGTAGGCAGAATACAAGACTAGCACATTTAAGGATAGCTTGTTAATTACCAAGCATTGTTTCAATAATCCAAACTTTGATAAAATTGCTTTTTTTAAGTGAATTGTCATTTAATATTCATATTAAAATTCAATGATGATATTGCTAAATAAACACCCTAAGGGGTCATGCTATTAACCTTTAAAGAATTGAAAGGGCTGATTATTGTTACATAAACAAATCTGTGTTCTAATCTGAATAATTACTTATTAATTAGTGACAGTAAATATACATTATTTAAATGTATGTTTTTACATGTAATTGTAATTCTTAATCATGTTAATAGGAGTTATACTTATTTGGAAAAAAAAGATTTTTTGCTTTATATTTACAGTTTGACCAATCTAGACACGCAAAACCAGTTATAAATATCTTAACTGTATTACATCTGTGTTTATTCACTAAATCCTCTCTAAAATTTAGACCAGTATTTTATATTACCCAGCATTGCCCAGTATTACCCACTAAAACCCAGTAAAACCCGGGTTTTCCCAGTATTTCCCACTGGGCTGGGCTATACTCATAAAACCCGGGTTTTTGCCAACCCTGAGATAAATCAATAGATATAGGAAGATGGGGTATGAGTGCCAATGAGACAACTCTCCATCCAGGTCACAATTTATAAAAGTAAACCATTATAGGTCAAGGTACAGTCTTCAACACAGAGCCTTGGCTCACACAGAACAACAAGCTATAAAGGGCCCCAAAAAAATACTAATGTAAAACCCTTCAAACAGTTGTTTTTAGAATATTAGTCATTTATTATTAATTCTGTAGTAAGAAATATGTTACACAACAATAGTAAAGTAACTCCTGTTTTTACACAAAATATTAGAAATGTATTAACAAATCATTGATGTATACCACACCTATCAAATTGTGGATAGAATACCAAGGAGACAGTCGCATTACATAAGTAGAAGGAGAATAACTTGACAGAAACAAAAATACTAAAAAGACAAACAACAATCTCTACAACATTACACAAAACAACAAGAACAAACATGAAATATGTAATAACACTTTTATTTCATTGGGTTGCTGTCCCATAACTTCATAATTAGATTAAAGCTGGAAAACTGTAATTAATTTCATTATACTTCACATACACTTTCCCTGTTTTCTGCCTGGGAACTGTATATCTAGCTGGAAATGAATCTGATCGGCTTTTCAGTATAAAATTAATAAAATCTCGGATTCCACGAGTCTTCGCTAGCTATAGATTTATGGATTTTGGTAGCGTCTTACTGAAAAACTATTGGAACTACGCAGTAAATTAACCTGAGCAAACAATATGCATTTATCATTCCTGTACTGAACATGACATGTGACACCTGATCATAAAACATTAATTTACCACTCCTGTACTGAACATGACATGTGACACCTGATCATAAAACATTAATTTACCACTCCTGTACTGAACATGACATGTGACACCTGATCATACAACATTCATCTACTACTCATGTACTGAACATGACATGTGACACCTGATCATACAACATTCATTTACCACTCCTGTACTGAACATGACATGTGACACCTGATCATACAACATTCATTTACTACTCATGTACTGAACATGACATGTGACACCTGATCATACAACATTCATCTACTACTCATGTACTGAACATGACATGTGACACCTGATCATACAACATTCATTTACCACTCCTGTACTGAACATGACATGTGACACCTGATCATACAACATTCATTTACCACTCATGTATACGTACTGAACATGACATGTGACACCTGATCATACAACATTCATTTACCATTCCTGCACTAAACATGACATGTAACACCTGATCATACAACATTCATCTACTACTCCTGTACTGAACATGACATGTGACACCGGATCATACAACATTCATCTACTACTCCTGTACTGAACATGACATGTGCCACCTGATCATACAACATTCATCTACTACTCCTGTACTGAACATGACATGTGACAACTGATCATACAACATTCATCTACTACTCCTGTACTGAACATAACATGTGCCACCTGATCATACAACATTCATCTACTACTCCTGTACTAAACATGACATGTCACACCTAATCATACAACATTCATCTACTACTCCTGTACTGAACATGACATGTGACACCTGATCATACAACATTCATCTACTACTCCTGTACTGATCATGACATGTGACACCTTATCATACAACATTCATCTACTACTCCTGTACTGAACATGACATGTGACACCTGATCAAGCAATATGCATTCACCATTCCTGTACAGAACATGACATGTGACACCTAAACATACAACATTCATCTACTAATCCTGTACTGAACATGACATGTGACACCTGATCATACATCATTCATCTACTACTCCTGTACTGAACATGACATGTGCCACCTGATCATACAACATTCATCTACTACTCCAGTACTGAACATGATATGTGACACCTGATCATACAACATTCATCTACTACTCCTGTACTGAACATGACATGTGCCACCTGATCAAGCAATATGCATTCACCATTCCTGTACAGAACATGACATGTGACACCTGACCATACAGCATTCGTTTACCACTCCTGTATTGAACATGACATGTGACACCTGATCATAAAACGTTCATTTACCACTACTGTACTGAACATGACATGACATGTGACACCTGATCATACAACATTCATCTACTACTCCTGTACTAAACATGAAATGTGACACCTGATCAAGCAATATGCATTCACCATTCCTGTACAGAACATGACATGTGACACCTGATCATACAACATTCATCTACTACTCCTGTACTGAACATGACAGTTGACACCTGATCAAGCAATATGCATTCACCATTCCTGTGTAGAACATGACATGTGACACCTGATCATACAGTATTCGTTAACCACTCCTGTATTGAACATGACATGTGACACCTGATCATAAAACATTCATTTACCACTACTGTACTGAAAATGACATGTGACACCTGATCTTACAACATTCATCTACTACTCCTGTACTGAACATGACATGTGACACCTGATCATACAACATTCATTTACCACTCCTGTATTGAACATGACATGTGACACCTGATCATACAACATTCATTTACCACTCCTGTACTGAACATGACATGTGACACCTGATCATACAACACCTGTACTGAACACGACATGTGACACCTGATCATACAACATTCATTTACCACTCCTGTACTAAATATGACATGTGACACCAGATCATACAACATTCATCTGCTACTCCTGTACTGAACATGACATGTGACACCTGATCATACAACAATTATTTATCTTTTCTATACTGAACATTACATGTGGCACAACATCATACACATTCATTAACCACTCCTGTACTGAACATGACATGTGACACCTGATCATACAACAACTATTTATCATTTCTATACTGAACATTACATGTGACACCACATCATACAACATTCATTTATCACTCCAGTACTGAACATGACACATGACACATGACAACTCATCATACAACATTCATTTATCATTTCTGTACTGAACATTACATGTGGCACCTGATCCTAAAACATGCATATACTACTCCTGTACTGAACATGACATGTGACACCTGATCATACAACATTCATTTACCACCACTGTACTGAACATGACATGTGCAGCATTCATATGCCACTCCTGTACTGAACATGACTTGACACCTGATCAAACAACATGCATTTACCACTCTTGTACTGATAATGACATGTGACATCTGATTATACAACGTTCATTTACCACCCCTGTACTGAATATGACCTGTTACCCCTTATTATACAACATGCATTTACCATTCCTGTACTGAACATGACATTTTACCAATGAGAGATCCCCTGTCTGTGTGCCTTGTCAGTGTAACGGCTGGACAGATATTGTTTCTAATGGTCTTACATGTTCCCCTTCTTCGGTCAAAATATTCCTTTTATTTAACAAAATAAAAATCAGTTTGCTGAGTGTTGTCTATTGTAATTCAAAATACATGACATATCAATTTTCAATTAAAAAGATATTGTAAAATTGCAATATAGATCATGAAATCATCAATTTAGACTTCTGGGAACACAGGATTTATATCCAATAAATTCTATTCGAAGGAAAAAGACTAAAATCAGAGAATTTTCTTTTTTATGAATATATTTCTTCGAAACAGTATTGTTTCCTGGATCATCGTTAAAAAACCCAGTTTAGACGTAACACTATGCTTTAAACAAGTGTGTAGCTAAAATGATTTTAAAGTAACCACTTCAAAACAATTGTTTCTATCATAGCAGTGACAGTCCATATCAGGTCCATTATGTGACATAACAATCACACTTAATCTCAACACAATAATATGACAAATCTTTGACACTCTTTACTCAACACCATCATGTGACCTAGCCATGACACTCTTGTACTCAACACCAACATGTGACAAATATAACTGACACTCTTTTTACTCAACACCAAAATGTGACATAGCAATGACACTCTTATACTCAACACCAACATGTGACATATCACTGACACTCTTATCTCAACACCAACATGTGACATAGCCATAACACTCTTTTACTCAACATTAACATGTGACATATCACTGTTACTCATATGTTCAATACCAACATGTGACATAGGAATAACACTCGTATACTCAACACAAGCATGTTACATAGCAATGACACTTGTATACTCAACACCAACATGTGACATAGCCATAACACTCTATTCGTCAACACCAACATCTAACATAGCAGTTACACTCTTATATAAAACTCAACACCAACATGTGACCTAACCATGACACTCTTATACACAATACCATCATGTGACCTAGTCATGACACATTTACTTTACACCAACATGTGATACAGCAATGCTTTTCTTATTTTCAACACCAACACATAACAATGATATTAAATCTCCATCATGTGACATCTTAAAACCATCATGTGACATCTTAAGTGAACAACTGAATGAGAAATGGCAATACATTATTATACTCAACACAAGCCATGTGACATATCACTGTCACTCTTATACTCAACACAAGAATGTGACATAGCAATGACACTAGTATAGTCAGCACCAACATGTGACATAGCAATGACACTCTTATACTCAACACCAACATGTGACATTACAATGGCACTATTATACTCAACACCAACATGTGACATAGCAATGACACTAGTATAGTCAGCACCAACATGTGACTTAGGCAGAACAATCTTATACACAACACCATTAAGTGACCTAGCAATGAAAGACTTTTACTCAACACAAACATATGATCTAACCATAAGACGCATATACTCAACACAAACATATGACCTAGCCATGACACTCATATACTCAACACAAACATATGACCTAGCCATAACACTCATATACTCAACACAAACATATGACCTAGCCATGACACTCATATACTCAACACAAACATATGACCTAGCCATAACACTCATATACTCAACACAAACATATGACCTAGCCATGACACTCATATACTCAACACAAGCATATGACCTAGCCATAACACTCATATACTCAACACAAACATATGACCTAGCCATGACACTCTTATACTTAACACCAAAATGTGACATAGTAATGACACTCTTATACTCAACACCAACATGTGACCTAGCAATGACACTCGTATACTCAACACCGACATGTGACATAGCAATGACACTCGTATACTCAACACCGACATGTGACATAGCAATGACACTCGTATACTCAACACCGACATGTGACATAGCAATGACACTCGTATACTCAACACCGACATGTGACATAGCAATGACGTACACATACTCAACACCAACAAGTGACATAGCAATGACACTCTTACACTGCTCACAAACAAGTGACATATCACATTTACAGGCAAGGCAAACAAAAAATACAAACACAGCATACACCATTGCTATATTACCATAATAAGCAACAGCACATATGATATGAAGCAACTGTTATACATCACACAAACATTTTACATGTAACACAACTGAATACTTTTTATACTTTAATCATTACTCTGAATCAACACAAAATACTGTTAATCAGACAGGTTTAATGGACAACAAATATTTGTTAGAATTATATAAAGTGGGGTCTCATTTTTCCTGTCTCATTAATCTGAATCAGAAAATATAATTTGTTTTTATTTTTATGGAAATTAATTTTTTTTTAACTTTGATCATCATTGTTTTAAAATCAGACAGATTTAAAAAAAAAAACATCAAAAACTTGACAGAATTATATAAAGTGGGGTCTCATTTTATTCGTAACACAGAACTGCATCAAATAGTAAAGGTTTTATTTTGTTTCCTGACGAAAAATTATTCTGTTAACATTTGAATTTAATGAGAAGTTGATGAGAACATCTTTAGTCAGATAATGTTAATTCTACAGATCTAATGTAAAACATCTTTTAAAAATAACAAATACTTGACAGAATTATATAAAGTGGGGTCTTATTTTTCTTGTCTCTTCGTACTGAATCAGAAAATATAACTCGTTTTTATGTTTCTTGAATTTTTTTTTTTTTAAACTTTGATCATTCTACGTAATCATTGTTAATCAGACGGGTTTAATGGAGACCTAATATTTGACAGAATTATATAAAGTGGGGTCTTATTTTAATTGTTAATTAAGCTGAGTCCATTGATATAAATATTGTTTATGTTTCTTGAAAAAAGTTTTTTTTTATAACCTGACAGTTCTGATGGAAGTTCTGACATCTCACAAAAAAACATGTTGTTTATTTGTTGTTTATGTAGAATATAAATACAAGTGTGACTGGTCATTTTATTCAGTTTTGACCACTGATTCATGTGATATATATTTTGTTTATATTTATTACACAACATTGTCCAGTTTATGACACAAGTTTTGATGTCTGTTATATGTTGATATTACAGTGGGGAAGGACACCATTAATGTGGGCGGCTTGGGAAGGACACCTGGAGGTAGTGACGTACCTCTTCAGTCAGGGCAGTCAGTTAGAGGCAACAGACTCGGTAATGATAGATATAATTACCTTACTCTGACAAAACATCACTTTATACAGAATCTACACAAAATCATGTTGTTAATCAGACAGGTTTAATGGACAACAAATATTTGTTAGAATTATATAAAGTGGGGTCTCATTTTATTCGTAACACAGAACAAAATCAGATAGTTAAGGTTTTATTTTGTTTCCTGACAAAAAGTTATTTTTATAACATCTGATTTTAATGAGAAGTTGATGAGAACAAGTTGTGTTAACATCTTTAGTCAGATAATGTTAATTCTACAGATCTAATGTAAAACCTCTTTTAAAAATAACAAATACTTGACAAAAATATATAAAGTGGGGTCTCATTTTTCTTGTCTCTTCGTACTGAATCAGAAAATATAACTCGTTTTTATGTTTCTTGAAAAAAAGTTTTTTTTTCTCACTTTGATCATTCTACTGAATCATTGTTAATCAGGCAGATTTAATGGACAACAAATATTTAAGAGAATTATATAAAGTGGGGTCTCATTTTTCTTGTCTCTTCGTACTGAATCAGACAATATTACTCGTTTTTATGTTTCTTGAAAAAAAGTTTTTTTTTTTCACTTTGATCATTCTACTGAATCATGGTTAATCAGACGGGTTTAATGGAGACCTAATATTTGAGAGAATTATATAAAGTGGGGTCTTATTTTTCTTGTCTCTTCGTACTGAAACAGAAAATATAACTCGATTTAATGTTTCTTGAATTTTTTTTTTTTTTTAACTTTGATTATTCTACAGACATGACAGAATCAACATAAAATCATGTTGTTAATCAGACATGTTAAATGGACAACAAATACTTGTTAGACTTATATTAAATAGGGTTTGCTATTATTTTTACCTGTTTTGTAGAACTGAATCAGAAAATATATATTTAGTTTATATATCTTAATCTACCATTTATCAGTTTGTACACAAGTATAATTGTTTATTATCTTAGCCAATGTTATATTTCTTACATTTAGATAAATTGATTGACACCTCTCTTGATTTATTATCACACACCGTTAACATGTTGATATTTTATATTATTATAGGATGGAGAAACAGCTTTACATTATGCTGCTGTGGATGGACATATTGCTGTAACAAAATGGTTAACAGATCAAGGATGCAGTCCTTGGGTGAAATCAAAATGGGTAATATTCAGTTTTCATTTTTATTCGCTATCTTTCTTAACAAAAAATGTATACATTTTAAATTGATATATAGAACAAAAATTCACTTGATATTATGTGAACAATGTATTTAACATGTTGTAGTCACTTGATTTACAAACATTAATCAGACCAACCCACAGACCACACTTTAAATCACCAATCAACACAGACAAATATTAAAAGTATTTAACATGGTACAGTCACTTGATTTACAAACATTATTCATACCAACCAACAGACCACACTTTAAATCACCAATCAACACAGACAAATAGTCAAAGTAATTAACATGATGTAGTCGCTTGATTTACAAACATTAATCAGACCAACCCACAGACCACACTTTAAATCACCAATCAACACAGACAAATAATCAAAGTAATTAACATGATGTAGTCACTTGATTTACAAACATTAATCAGACCAACCCACAGACCACACTTTAAATCACCAATCAAATCTTAACACACAGACACATAATCAAAGTATTCAACATGGTGTAGTCACTTGATTTACAAACATTTATCAAACCAACCCACAGACCACACTTTAAATCACCAATCAAATCTTAACACACGGACAAATAATCAAAGTATTCAACATGGTGTAGTCACTTGATTTACAAACATTAATCAGACCAACCCACAGACCACACTTTAAATCACCAATCAACACAGACAAATAATCAAAGTATTTAACATGGTGTAGTCACTTGATTTACAAACATTAATCAGACCAACCCACAGACCACACTTTAAATCACCAATCAACACAGACAAATAATCAAAGTATTTAACATGGTACAGTCACTTGATTTACAAACATTAATCAGACCAACCCACAGACCACACTTTAAATCACCAATCAAATCTAAACACATGGACAAATAATCAAAGTAATTAACATGGTGTAGTCACTAGAATTACAAACATTAATCAGACCAACCCACAGACCACACTTTAAATCACCAATCAACACAGACAAATAATCAAAGTAGTTAACATGATGTAGTCACTAGAATTACAAACATTAATCAGACCAACCCACAGACCACACTTTAAATCACCAATCAACACAGACAAATAATCAAAGTAATTTACATGGTGTAGTCACTAGAATTACAAACATTAATCAGACCAACCCACAGACCACACTTTAAATCACCAATCAACACGGCCAAATAATCAAAGTAATTTACATGGTGTAGTCACTTGATTTACAAACATTAATCAGACCAACCCACAGACCACACTTTAAATCACCAATCAACACAGACAAATAATCAAAGTAATTAACATGGTGTAGTCACTAGAATTACAAACATTAATCAGACCAACCTACAGACCACACTTTAAATCACCAATCAACACGGCCAAATTATCAAAGTAGTTAACATGATGTAGTCACTTGATTTACAAACATTAATCATACCAACCCACAGACCACACTTTAAATCACCAATCAACACAGACAAATAATCAAAGTAATTAACATGGTGTAGTCACTAGAATTACAAACATTAATCAGACCAACCTACAGACCACACTTTAAATCACCAATCAACACAGACAAATAATTAAAGTATTTAACATGGTGTAGTCACTTGATTTACAAACATTAATCATACCAACCCACAGACCACACTTTAAATCACCAATCAACACAGACAAATAATCAAAGTATTTAACATGGTGTAGTCACTTGATTTACAAACATTAATCATACCAACCCACAGACCACACTTTAAATCACCAATCAACACAGACAAATAATCAAAGTATTTAACATGGTACAGTCACTTGATTTACAAACATTAATCATACCAACCAACAGACCACACTTTAAATAACCAATCAACACAGACAAATAATCAAAGTATTTAACATGGTACAGTCACTTGATTTACAAACATTAATCATACCAACCAACAGACCACACTTTAAATCACCAATCAAAACAGACAAATAATCAAAGTATTTAACATGGTGTAGTCACTTGATTTACAAACATTAATCATACCAACCAACAGACCACACTTTAAATCACCAATAAACACAGACAAATAATTAAAGTATTTAACATGGTGTAGTCACTAGATTTACAAACATTAATCATACCAACCCACAGACCACACTTTAAATCACCTATCAACACGGACGAATAATCAAAGTATTTAACATGGTGTAGTCACTTGATTTACAAACATTAATCAGACCAACCGACAGACCACACTTTAAATCACCAATCAACACGGACGAATAATCAAAGTATTTAACATGGTACAGTCACTTGATTTACAAACATTAATAAGACCAAACGACAGACCACACTTTAAATCACCAATCAACACGGACAAATAATCAAAGTATTTAACATGGTGTAGTCACTAGATTTACAAACATTAATCAGACCAAGCCACAGACCACACTTTAAATCATCAATCAACACGGACAAATAATCATAGTATTTAACATGGTACAGTCACTTGATTTACAAACATTAATCAAACCAACCCACAGACCACACTTTAAATCACCAATCAACACAGGCAAATAATCAAAGTATTTAACATGGTGTAGTCACTTGATTTACAAACATTAATCAGACCAACCCACAAAACACACTTTAAATCACCAATCAACACGGACAAATAATCAAAGTATTTAACATGGTGTAGTCACTAGATTTACAAACATTAATCAGACCAACCGACAGACCACACTTTAAATCACCAATCAACACAGGCAAATTATCAAAGTATTTAACATGGTGTAGTCACTTGATTTACAAACATTAATCAGACCAACCGACAGACCACACTTTAAATCACCAATCAACACGGACGAATAATCAAAGTATTTAACATGGTACAGTCACTTGATTTACAAACATTAATCAGACCAAACGACAGACCACACTTTAAATCACCAATCAACATGGACAAATAATCAAAGTATTTAACATGGTGTAGTCACTTGATTTACAAACATTAATTAGACCAACCCACAGACCACACTTTAAATCACCAATCAACATGAACAAATAATCAAAGTAGGAAAAAGATATTAAATTTTTGTACGTGTTGCCTAAAATGCAAATATTTCTTCATTTTACTGAATATTATTGACCGCCATTGGTTTTTTGTACTTTTTATAGTTTAGAATATTTTTTTTTCATAATATTAAAAGAATGTCAGAGAAATCATACTGACATTTTATTCGCATTGTTAAAAATAACCAAAATTATTCTTCTTTTTATTAAAAATGATACTATTTTATTTGTAATCAGTTATTTTTACCATCTAGAGACAAGTCTTCTAATCAGAATAGAGATATAGTGAGAATTAAAATACTTAAACTTTTATTTTTGTGGAATAAGAATGCAGTTATTGATTATGATTTCAGTACTTTTTGTACATCATGATTGGCTGTTCTTCATAGAATAATCTAACTTTCAGGAAAAAGATATAAAATTTTTGTACTCGTTGCCTAAAATACAAATATTTCTTCATTTTACTGAAAATTCTTGACCGTCATTGGATTTTTGTACTTTTTATATTTAAGAATAGTTTTTTTTTTCATAAATTAAAATAATATCAGAAAAATCATACTAAAATTTTGTTCGCATTGTTTAAAATAATCAAAATTATTCTTCTTTTTATCAAAAATGATACTATTTCATTTAAAATCAGTTATTTTTACCATCCAAGTTTTCTAATCAGAATTCAGATATAATGAGAATTAAAATACTTAAACTTTTATTTTTGTGGAATAAGAATGTAGTTATTGATTTATTTTGATACAAATAATAACGTCACATGATTTCAGTACTTTTTGTACATCATGATTGGCTGTTCTTCATAAAAAATGCTTACTTTAAGGAAAAAGATATTAAAATTTTCTACGCGTTGCCTAAAATGCAAATATTTTTTCATTTTACTGAAAATTATTGACCGCCATTGGAATTTTGTACTTTTTATAGCTTAGAATAGTTTTTTTTTCATAAAATTAAAATAATATCAGAAAAATCATACTAAAATTTTGTTCGCATTGTTTAAAATAATCAAAATTATTCTTCTTTTTATCAAAAATGATACTATTTTATTTGAAATCAGTTATTTTTACCATTTTGAGACAAGTCTTCTAATTAGAATTGATTGAGATATAATGAGAATTAAAATACTTAAACTTTTATTTTTGTGGAATAAGAATGCAGTTTTTGATTTATTTTAATACAAATTATTAACCGTCATATGGTTTCAGTACTTTTTGTACATCAAGATTGGCTGTTCTTCATAAAACATGCTTACTTTAAGGAAAAAGATATAAAATTTTTGTACGCATTGCCTAAAATGCAAATATTTCTTCATTTTACTGAAAATTATTGACCGCCATTGGATTTTGTAATTTTTATAGTTTGAAATAGTTTTTTTGTTCATAAAATTGAAGGAATGTCAGAGAAATCATACTAAAATTTTATTCGCATTGTTTAGAATAACCAAAATTATTCTTCTTTTTATTAAAGATGATACTATTTTATTTGAAATCATTTATTTTACCATCTTGAGACAAGTCTGCTAATTAGAATTGAGATGTAATGATGTACTTTTTATTGTTTAGGAGTAGTTATCTTTTTTATTAAAAAAAGACTATCAGAAAAATCTTTTTTATTAAAAAAAGACTATCAGAAAAATATAATGTAATGTTGTTTGCATTGTTTAAAATTATTTCTATTTCTTGTTAAAAAATACAGCAGTTATTTTTGTAATTTGTTATTTTAAATGCTTCGATTGTGACGAGAATATAGAAAGTCCGTGATTATGATAAGTTTTTTTTAAGAATTTTATGATGATAAGGATACAAAAATTTAAAATATTGAAAAACAATAGACTACATTTTTCAATAACTGATTCTTTCATTTTGTTTTTCCCGAGAATGTTTGGAAAATAATAAAATAAAAACCGCGATGTAGACACCGTTTTAGAACTTGCCGGTTTTGAAAATATATAACCTAAATAAAACGAAAAAGACCATTCTTTAATGATGATATTTTAATTTAGGTTTTATCTATACATTTCTTTTCATTTCAATTCATAAAACTTTGCTAAATAATTAATAAACAAAATGTATAATTTAACGTTCGATTTTCAAGAGTCGCCATTTTAATTAGATTAAACGAAACTAAGATTCCGTAATTTGTATTAGTTTATCATGTGACGTATTAAAGTTCAATCCGTCATCAAGGTCGATCGGTACTATCAGTCCGATCAGTCAATTACTTTTACTATAAGTCTGACAGATTGCTGACGTGAGTTTGACGCGAACTTGACTGATCGGTGACTGATCGATGACCGCTGACTGATCGCTGAAATAGTAACGCCTAAGGTTGCAAGTACTGTACACTACAAACACATCTTCCACCAATCATACACAACCAACACACATTCCACCAATCATACATTACAAAAACGTCTTCCACCAATCATACATTACAAACACACCACACCAATCATACATTACAAATACACCTCCCACCAATCATACATTACAAACACACCTCCCACCAATCATACACTACCAACCTTCCACCAATCATACATTACGTACACATTTCACACCAATCATACATTACAAACACACCTTCCATCAATCATACATTACAAATACACCTCCCACCAATCATACACTACAAACACACCTCCCACCAATCATACATTACAAACACATCCTCCACCAATCATACATTACAAACATACCTCCCACCAATCATACACTACCAACATACCTTCCACCAATCATACATTACAAATACACCTTCCAATAATCATACATTACAAACACACCTCCTACCAATCATACATTACAAATACACCTTGCACCAATCATACATTACAAACACATCTTCCACCAATCATACATTACAAACACACCTTTCACCAATCATAAATTACAAACACACCTTCCACCAATCATACATTACAAACACACCTCCCACCAATCATACATTACACATACACCTCCCACCAATCATACATTACAAACACACTTCTTACCAATCATACATTACAAACACACCTCCCACCAATCATACACTACCAACATACCTTCCATCAATCATACATTACAAACACAACTCCCACCAATACATAACAAACACAACTTCCACCAATCATACATTGCAAACACACCTTCCACCAATCATACATTACAAACACACCTTCCACCAATTATACATTACAAACACACCTTCCACCAATCATACATTACAAACACAACTTCCACCAATCATACATTACAAACACACCTCCCACCAATCATACATTACAAACACACCTTCCACCAATCATACACTACAAACACACCTTCCACCAATCATACACTACAAATACACCTTCCACCAATCATACATTACAAACACACCTCCCACCAATCATACATTACAAACACATCTTCCACCAATCATACATTACAAACACATCTTCCACCAATCATACATTACAAACATACCTTCCACCAATCATACATTACAAACACACCTTCCACCAATCATACATTACAAACACATCTCCCATCAATCATACATTACAAACACAACTTTCCACCAATCATACATTACAAACACACCTTCCATCAACCATACATTACAAACACATCTTCCACCAATCATACATTACAAATACACCTTCCACCAATCATACATTACAAACACATCTTCCACCAATCATACATTACAAATACACCTTCCACCAATCATACATTACAAACACACCTTCCATCAACCATACATTACAAACACATCTTCCACCAATCATACATTACAAACACACCTTCCACCAATCATACATTACAAACACATCTTCCACCAATCATACACAACCAACACACCTCCCACCAATCATACATTACAAACACACCTCCCACCAATCAAACATTACAAACACACCTCCCACCAATCATACATAACAAATACACCTTCCACCAATCATACATTACAAACACACCTTCCATCAACCATACATTACAAATACACCTTCCACCAACCATACATTACAAATACACCTTCCACCAATCATACATTACAAATACACCTTCTACCAATCATACATTACAAACACATCTTCCACCAGTCATACATTACAAACACATCTCCCATCAATCATACATTACAAACACAACTTTCCACCAATCATACATTACAAACACACCTTCCATCAACCATACATTACAAACACATCTTCCACCAATCATACATTACAAATACACCTTCCACCAATCATACATTACAAACACATCTTCCACCAATCATACACAACCAACACACCTTCCACCAATCATACATTACAAACGCATCTTCCACCAATCATACACTACCAACATACCTTCCACCAATCATACATTACAAATACACCTTCCACCAATCATACATTACAAACACAACTTCCACCAATCATACATTACAAACACATCTTCCACCAATCATACACAACCAACACACATTCCACCAATCATACATTACAAACACATCTTCCACCAATCATACATTACAAACACATCGTCCACCAATCATACATTACAAATACATCGTCCACCAATCATACATTACAAACACACCTTCCACCAATCATACATTACAAACACATCTTCCACCAATCATACATTACAAATACATCTTCCACCAATCATACATTACAAATACACCTTGCACCAATCATACATTACAAATACACCTTGCACCAATCATACATTACAAACACACCTTCCACCAATCATACATTACAAACACACCTTCCACCAATCATAAATTACAAACACACCTTCCACCAATCATACATTACAAACACACCTCCCACCAATCATACATTACAAATACACCTACCACCAATCATACATTACAAACACACCTCCCACCAATCATACATTACAAACACACCTTCCACCAATCATACATAAGAAACACACCTCCCACCAATCATACATTACAAATACACCTTCCACCAATCATACATTACAAACACACCTTCCACCAATCATACATTACAAACACACCTTTCACCAATCATACATTACAAACACACCTTCCACCAATCATACATTACAAACACAACTGTCACAAATCATACATTACAAACAAACATTCCACCAATCATACACTACCATCATACCTTTCACCAATCATACACTACCAACATACCTTCCACCAATCATACACTATAAACATACCTTCCACTAGTCATACACTACCAACATACCTTCCACCAATCATACACTACAAATATACCTTCCACCTATCATACACTACAAACCTACCTTCCCAAAATCCCCGGCTTAGAAACATGAAATCCTGAGGTGCGTATTTTAAAAAAAATTCATTACCGACATCCCAAAATTAAAAAAAATATTCCCACATCCCGTAAAGATCAATCCCGTAATCCTTAGCTAAAAACACACGATCCTGACGTCCCGAATAAGTCCTGCCTCCCTCTTATCTCTACACTATCTTCATTTTGGCCAAATCACTACTTTCACTTTCAACAATAATTTTTTATGCCCCATTTATGGGAATTTTAGTCTGTTCGTCCGTTCGTCCGTCCTTCTGTCCAGCTTCAGGTTAAAGTTTTCACTTTTAACAATAAATTTGTATGCCCCATTAATGGGAATTATGTTTTCAAGTCTGTTCATTCGTTTGTTCGTTCGTCCGTTCCTCCTGCTTCAGGTTTAAGTTTTTGTCAAAGTAGTTTTTGATGAAGTTGAAGTCCAACAACTATAAACTTAGTAAATATGTTCCCTATGATATTATATTTCCAATTTTATCGCCAAATTAGAGCTTTTACCCCATTACATAATCCTTTTAACATAGTAAAAGATAGTGCTGATATGGCATCTGTATACTATGGACACTCATTCTTGTTTCCACATGTTTTACTTTTTTCAATATATATGCAACTGGTAGGACCCCTTAGATAGTAAATATTTCAGAAAAAAAGGTAGACAAAATACAGAGAGTCTCTGTATATTATAGTAATATAATCGTAGTTTACACGTGGATAAAACATAATTGTCTCTAAGGAGGTATAATAGTTGTGGTTCTTGCGACCTAAAAACCATGATATGGAGAACGCTCTGATTGGCTTATTTATTTTTCATTTTTGTAATCTATCATACGATTGGTTGTTCTTGTGCACGTTTAAAACTGGAAGTCTTATCCATGACTAAAAGTAAGTCTGATAACAGAAACAATATCCGGACACCTATTTTGTCGTTTTTCTCCCAAAATTACTCAATCTGAATAGTCATAAGAATGGATGACAAATGCACTATGCATGTTACCTAAAGAACACAGAGGCATGATGATTAATTTATTGTGGAAGGAAGAGAAGCGCGACACACAAAATGAGGTCTTCTCTTTTAATAGTATAGATAGGTAAAATTTATTCAACAATTAGCTATTATTTATCGTTTTACAGTTTATAAAATAAAGGAAGATGTATATGTGTTTGATTGATGAAAGATTATTTGATTGTATTTCAGGGTCGGACTCCTTATGATCTGGTAAAAATGGAAAGCTATAATGATGAAGAAGAGAAAAGGAAGAAGAAAGAAGTGATGGACTTCCTTAAGGTAGATATTTTTTCTTAATAAAAAAGAGATATTTACAAATATGTCACAGATTGTTAGAGTCACAACAAACTTGGTACAAAGAAGTTACAATAAAACATTTGCCTTAGTTGTTTATTTGTTGTCTGAGTTAACAATGTAAGTTGACAACTACAAGTTTGTTGCCTAATGAATATGTTGGCATATGTGATACGTGTTGTCAGTTAACAATGTATGTTGACAATTCCAAGTTTGTTGCCTAATGTAGATGTTGGCATATGTGAAAGAAAAATGTTTGAAAACTGTGTACTCATCTGTTTTGATATCTTTTTGGTATTTGTTTTGTTGGCTTGCTGTCTTCTTGGTTGATACATCACATCTCCTTTTATTTAAGCAAAATATGTGCACTATGTATCAGTGTATGAACAGATTGAATTAATTGTTTCTCTAATTCTATGGAAATGTATCCCTTTCAGAACCCATTGTATAAAAATATTTAATCAACATGTGGATGCCGGTGATCTCAACAAATCATTGGATGATTTTAAGGGTCATAACCTTTCTAGCTAACTGGATGAATCAAAATATGCTAACAGGTGTTAATGAAATTGACAACATTGGTGACAGGCCTCTGAAATAACTTCTTTTTCAACTTGTCCAGTAGGACAAGTACATACCAAAACTTACTTGTCCGAATGAAATTGTTACTTTTCCAATTTTTTTTTACTAAAAATAACCTTTTTATACGACCCCAAAAATTTTTTGGGTTCGTATAATGGTATGATGTCGTCGTCTGTGTCATCAGCGTCATCTGCGTCATCAGCGTCGTCTGCGTCGTCGTCGTCAGAAGACACTTTGGTTTCTGGATAATAACTTTAGTTTAAGTGAATAGATCTTAATGAAATTTTTTCAGAAGGTCCAATACCACAAAAGGAAGGTTGGGATTTATTTTTGGGATGATGGTCAGAACTGTTTAGGAATTAGGGGCCCAAAAGGGGCCAAAACAAGCATTTTTCTAGTTTCAGGATAATAACTTGTTTACCAGTATTTCAATTGCTCTGAAAGTATACTGCAATGTTTAAAATCACAAAGAGAAGGTTTGGATTCATTTAAGGGGTTATGGGGCCAAAGTTTAGGAATTAAGGGCCAAAAAGGGGCCAAAACAGGCATTTTTCTAGTTTCCAGACAATACCTTGTGTGTAATTGTATGGATCTCTCTGAAATTGTACCACAATGTACCATATAACAAAGGGGAGGCTGGGATTAAGTTTTGCCCAAAATATGTTGGAATTAAGGGCCAAAAAACGGCCAAAAAGAAGCATGTTTCTAGTTTCCAAACAATCATGACAATAACTTGTGTTTATGTGTATGGATCTCTCTGAAATCGTACTACAAGGTTCAATATTACAAAGGAAAGCATGGGATTGAGTTTAAGAAATATTGCTCCAAAGGGGGGGGGGTTCAATAAATTGGGGGGGGGGTCTCAGTTTACCATTTTTTTAAGGGATTTTTTTTTTTTCAACATTTTTCAAATTTCAAATTTTGAAAAGTTTCAATAAGAAATATTCAATTGCACAGTATTGTTCTTCAATAGATGTGTTAGATCTTGAACCACATTAATTTTGTGGCAGAAACCTATATTATGTCAAAAATTTGATCACGATCAAAATTCAGACAGTATCAAGCTTGAATTTGACCAAATTTGCCCTAACTGTTCAGGGTTCGACCACTGGGGTCGTAAAAAGCTGTGCCCTGCGGAGCACCTGGTTACATCTTAAGTTGATTAAAGGAACAAAACGAATTTAAACAATAGAACTGAATTTGATCTTTTTCTTTTGAAATACTTTTCAAAAATATGAGTCAAGTACAAAAAAAGGATGAAGAAAGAAACCAAAGGTACAGCCAAACCCACAAATCCAAAACAAACTGACAACACCATGGCCAAAAATGAAAAAGACAAACAAACAACAGCACATATGACACAACACAGAAAACCAAAAAATAAACAACTCGAACCCCACCAAAAACTAGAGGTGATCTCAGGTGCTCCAGAAGGGTACAACTGAATCTAGTCATGTCACAGGACTTAGTTCTAGTTTTCATCAATGCTAGTCTCATCAGACTCTGCAAATGAGGCACCATCTGATAGGCCTGTACACTCATTTGACATTTCATTTGTATCCTATATTTTTCTAAGTCGAAAAATGTGTATTCAAATACAATCAATAAAAAGAAGATAAGGTCTGATTGCCAATGAGACAACTCTCATCAAGAGACCAAATGACACAGAAATTTACAACTATAGGTCACTATATTGCAAGTATTGTTTTTTCTACTTATGATCATGATGATCAAATATGATTTTGTGAATTTTATGGTAAATAAAAAAATATATTTTTGTGGAAAAATTACTGGTATGGTATGTCATGTATGTAAGAAGGAAAAACAATTACCGTGGGGATTAAACATGTGGTGAATATGTCAGACCACCAATCCATACACTCCAATTTAGAATGTAAAGTTCTATATTAAAGTAGTCCTTCCCTAAAAAAATATATAGTGCTCTTGATGTTATTGTTTACTTAAACAATTTGCAGAAATAAAACTTTTGTTGAAAGAGAAATATATTTAAACCATTTTTATGCCCCACCTACGATAGTAGAGGGGCATTATGTTTTCTGGTCTGTGCGTCCGTTCGTCCGTCTGTCTGTCTGTCCGTTCGTTCGTTCGTCTGTTCGTTTGTCCGTCTGTCCCGTTTCAGGTTAAAGTTTTTGGTCAAGGTAGTTTTTAATGAAGCTGGAGTCCAATCAACTTGAAACTTAGTACATATGTTCCTTATGATATGATCTTTCTAATTTTAAAGACAAATTAAACTTTTGACCCCAATTTCACGGTCCACTGAACATAGAAAATGAAAGTGCGAGTTTCAGGTTAAAGTTTTTGGTCAAGGTAGTTTTTGATGAAGTTGAAGTCCAATCAACTTGAAACTTAGTACACATGTTCCCTATGATATGATCTTTCTAATTTTAATGCCTTATTATATTTTTTACCCAATTTCACGGTCCATTGAACATGGAAAATGATAGTGCCAGTGGGGCATCGGTGTACTTTGGACACATTCTTGTTAGACATGATTTACTTGCTTATGAGTTTGCATTAAAGAATGAGGATTAATGCTCTCCATACTATATTAATTTAAGATTTTCAGAAAAAAACAGGGACTATGTTTAGTAGTTACCTTCGGCCGTTGGTATTTAACTACAAGACATTAAACATGAATTAGAATTGGCAGGTAGAAAGATGAAACATGTACGCTTCATTATACACCTTTTTGTTAAGTTAAACTTATGTAAAAAATTTAGAAAGCTGTGAAAATTGAAAAAAATTGTTGTAATAGACCGGGATTTTGAATTGGTGGTTTTACTCCTTTAAAGCAATAAACATGGAATCACAAAAATAAGAAAACAGCCTAAAACCAGAATTTGTGCTTTTATTTGCAATTAAACAATGGGATAAATAAAAACAAATATAGTGTAACGTTTTTCGTTTATTACATGCATCATTGGATTTTATTATCATGGTATAATTAGATTACTTATTCTCATTAACCGGTATAAAGTAATTCCTTACAATCTATTTTTACCGCCTTCAATCAGATTGTACTTGTTAAATGTAATGTCAATCATGTTAATCAGCTGGTGCCCCGTTGCTTTGTTTATATAGGTGCCTTGGTTTACCTCAGTTTCGGTTGACCTTAGCTCCGGGCTCCGGGCTCCTGTAATATATCTCCTGTAGAATATTTCTTTGTTCAGATTCATTTAACCATATTGTAATCAGGTTACTACAGTAGTATACAAGAGAGAAATAGATAGTGAGAAGGGAGACGAGATACGATATACGAGGAGGAGAGACGATTTTGTGTACGTAGGAGATTTAGGATTATGTCACCGTATTGTTGAGCCTGCAGTTATAGATGTTGTAAACTTGTATAACTGTAACATGTACTTTAAATTTTGAATAATACATAATTGAGCTTTTAATCGACTTTGTGTTTATGTAAAAGAGGGACAAAAGATACCAAAGGGACAGTCAAACTCATAAATCTAAAACAAACTGACAACGCCATGGCTAAAAATGAAAAAGACAAACAGAAAAACAATAGTACACACGACACAACATAGGAAACTAAAGAATAAACAACACGAACCCCACCAAAAACTAGGGGTGATCTCAGGTGCTCCAGAAGGGTAAGCAGATCCTGCTCCACATGTGGCACCCTTCGTGTTGCTTATGTGATTACAAATCCGGTAAATAGTCTAATTCGGTAGGTCATATTCATGAAATCATCTCTTTTGTCGTAAAGTTTTGTTTTCTACCGACCCTCATTGTCAATTTCTAGATGTAACTTGCAAGACTTCGTTCAGACTACACCAGGATCCATTTATTTATTTATATGACCAGGATTCCCTTAATCACGCTACCAAAGAATTTTAGGGTTACCCTGTTTAAGAGTATACTTGGCATTTGTCGTCCGTGGACGTGTGAAACGTAGACACCAAACAACAAAGCACAAACACAAGAATACACACTTTAGTTTAAGTCTCCATACTTAAATTTTTTTCGTCACAATAGTAACACATACTTTAAAAAATTATGCATTTTCTCCATTATGATTATGGTTGATAACACTACTGTTTTTGAACTTGGCATTAGCTGCTTCTGAACGAAATCTAAAAAAAAATATAAATTATCTGAAAAAGGTCAGAACATTACAAAAATTTAGTAAAATTTTGTTTGTCCCTTATTTTGGTTATTTAGATTTTTGACCCCAACAACCATGTATGTGGTGTTTTAGTAAGGTACCTGCCTCAAGGGGCAGGAAGTGTGGGTTGTCTCACCTGCTTGGTCGAACCAACACTTTAAAATATGTATTCCTTGCTTCTCCTTAAAGACTGGTTGTCAGAATAATGTGTCTGACATGTGTATTTCTTCATCTTGTAAGCATTACCAAACATTATGTGCAAACTATAGTCAAATTTGAAATTGTTCTTACAATCTTTATTTCCAGTGGCAAAATTGGGCCTTTACGTACGATAGATGTATGATAAATAGAAGAAGATTTGGTATTGATTGCCAATGAGACAACTCTTCACAAAAGACCAAAGAGAAATTATATAAACTATAGGTCATATTACGTCCTTCAATGAAGCTATTTGACAAGTTTTCACATGAGGCATGATAGTTTCTTACAGATTGATGATCCCAATCGCCAAATTACACAGAATTTAACAACGATAGGTCACTCTACGTCTTTCAATGAAGCTATTTGACAAGTTTTCACATGAGACATGCTAGTTTTATTACATGTTTTTCTTTTGTAGACCGTCATGTCAAAGACATCCCCAGAAGTTACTTCTGACACCCAATCACCGGATCCTGCAGCACCAGTAGTTGAAGGTAATCATCTAATGTTAATTATTCAGATACTGGCTGACATAATAATTACTTGTTTCTAATGTATGGAAACCTTGATGTCTGCTTACAATGGCGATACTATCATTCCTACTGGTTCATCACACAAGTCTATCATCTAATGTTAATTATTATATATACTGGCTGGAATGATGTACAGTTTCTTTTTTCTAATATATGGAAACTGGAATGATTATAGTTACTTATTTCTAATATATAGAAACCTTGATATCTGCATTTAATGTTAAAATAAAAAATAAAGAAATTAATAGGAAAAGTATTGTAGGCTATTGATGAAGATTGATTGATTACAGATCATATTAACCTTAAAATAAACATCTTACATAAAACTTCAATTCATTCTCACCCGATTTATATAGCATTCTCAACCTGCTCAGTTGACAACCAGATCCAGCTATCAGCTCAACTGGATTTTACAGAATAAGTAGTTTTTGGAATATTAATACATTGACCTATAGATGAATAGACACATTGACCAGTTGACCTATAGACGGATAGACACATTGACCAGTTGACCTATAGACAGATAGACAGCTTGACCAGTTGACCTATAGACAGATAGACACCTTGACCAGTTGACCTATAGACAGATAGACACCTTGACCAGTTAACCTATAGAAGGATAGACACATTGACCAGTTAACCTATAGAAGGATAGACACATTGACCAGTTAAACTATAGACGGATAGACACCTTGACCAGTTGACCTATAGACGGAAGACACATTGACCAGTTGACCTATAGATGGATAGACACCTTGACCAGTTGACATATAGACGATAGACAACTTGACCAGTTAACCTATAGAAGGCTAGACACCTTGATCAGTTAGCCTATAGAAGGCTAGACACATTGACCAGTTAACCTATAGAAGGATAGACACCTTGACCAGTTAACCTACAGAAGGATAGACACAATGACCAGTTAACCTATAGACGATAGACACCTTGACCAGTTGACTTATAGACAGATAGACACCTTGACCAGTTGACTTATAGACGATAGACACCTTGACCAGTTGACCTATAGACGGATAGACACATTGACCAGTTAACCTATAGAAGGATAGACACATTGACCAGTTGACTTATAGATGATAGACACATTGACCAGTTGACCTATAGACAGATAGACACCTTGACCAGTTGACCTATAGACAGATAGACACATTGACCAGTTGACCTATAGAAGGATAGACACATTGACCAGTTAACCTATAGAAGGATAGACACATTGACCAGTTGACTTATAGACGATAGACACATTGACCAGTTGACCTATAGACGGATAGACACATTGACCAGTTAACCTATAGAAAGATAGACACATTGACCAGTTAATCTATAGACGATAGACACATTGACCAGTTGACCTATAGAAGGATAGACACATTGACCAGTTAATCTATAGAAGGATAGACACATTGACCAGTTAACCTATAAAAGGATAGACACATTGACCAGTTGACTTATAGAAGGATAGACACAATGACCAGTTGACCTATAGAAGGATAGACACATAGACCAGTTGACTTATAGACGATAGACACATTGACCAGTTTACCAGTTGACCTATAGAAGGATAGACACATTGACCAGTTAACCTATAGAAGGATAGACACCTTGACCAGTTAACCTATAGACGATAGACACATTGACCAGTTGACTTATAGAAGGATAGACACAAAACCAGTTGACTTATAGACGATAGACACATTGACCAGTTAACCTATGGAAGGATAGACACATTGACCAGTTGACTTATAGAAGTATAGACACCTTGAAAAGTTAACCTATAGACGGATAGACACATTGACCAGTTAACCTATAGGAGGATAGACACCTTGATCAGTTAACCTATAGATGGATAGACACATTGACCAGTTAACCTATAGGAGGATAGACACATTGACCAGTTGACTTATAGAAGGATAGACACATTGACCAGTTGACTTATAGAAGGATAGACACATTGACCAGTTAACCTATAGACGGATAGACACATTGACCAGTTGACCTATAGAAGGATAGACACATTGACCAGTTGACCTATAGCAAGATAGACACATAAACCAGTTGACCTATAGAAGGATAGACACATTGACCAGTTGACCTATAGAAGGATAGACACATTGACCAGTTAACTTATAGAAGGATAGACACATTGACCAGTTAACTTATAGAAGGATAGACACATTGACCAGTTGACCTATAGAAGGATAGACACATTGACCAGTTAACCTATAGACGGATAGACACATTGACCAGTTAACCTATAGAAGGATAGACACATTGACCAGTTAACTTATAGAAGGATAGACACATTGACCAGTTGACCTATAGAAGGATAGACACATTGACCAGTTAACCTATAGACGGATAGACACATTGACCAGTTGACCTATAGAAGGATAGACACATTGACCAGTTAACCTATAGACGGATAGACACATTGACCAGTTGACCTATAGAAGGATAGACACATTGACCAGTTGACTTATAGACCATAGACACATTGACCAGTTGACTTATAGAAGGATAGACACATTGACCAGTTGACTTATAGACCATAGACACATTGACCAGTTAACTTATAGAAGGATAGACACATTGACCAGTTGACCTATAGAAGGATAGACACATTGACCAGTTGACCTATAGAAGGATAGACACATTGACCAGTTGACTTATAGACCATAGACACATTGACCAGTTAACTTATAGAAGGATAGACACATTGACCAGTTGACCTATAGAAGGATAGACACATTGACCAGTTAACTTATAGAAGGATAGACACATTGACCAGTTGACCTATAGAAGGATAGACACATTGACCAGTTAACCTATAGACGGATAGACACATTGACCAGTTGACCTATAGAAGGATAGACACATTGACCAGTTAACCTATAGACGGATAGACACATTGACCAGTTGACCTATAGAAGGATAGACACATTGACCAGTTAACCTATAGACGGATAGACACATTGACCAGTTGACCTATAGAAGGATAGACACATTGACCAGTTGACTTATAGACCATAGACACATTGACCAGTTAACCTATAGAAGGATAGACACATTGACCAGTTAACCTATAGAAGGATAGACACATTGACCAGTTAACCTATAGAAGTATAGACACATTGAAAAGTTAACCTATAGAAAGATAGACACATTGACCAGTTAACCTATAGAAGGATAGACACATTGACCAGTTGACCTATAGAAGGATAGACACATTGACCAGTTGACTTATAGACCATAGACACATTGACCAGTTGACTTATAGAAGGATAGACACATTGACCAGTTAACCTATAGAAGTATAGACACCTTGAAAAGTTAACCTATAGAAGGATAGACACCTTGACCAGTTAACCTATAGAAGGATAGACACATTGACCAGTTAACCTATAGAAGGATAGACACATTGAAAAGTTGACCTATAGAAGGATAGACACATTGACCAGTTGACTTATAGACGATAGACACATTGACCAGTTAACCTATATAAGGATAGACACATTGACCAGTTAACCTATAGAAGGATAGACACATTGACCAGTTAACCTATAGAAGGATAGACACCTTGACCAGTTGACCTATAGATGGATAGACACATTGACCAGTTGACCTATAGACAGATAGACACATTGACCAGTTGACCTATAGAAGGATAGACACCTTGACCAGTTGACCTATAGACAGATAGACACATTGACCAGTTGACCTATAGAAGGATAGACACATTTACCAATTAACCTATAGACGGATAGACACATTGACCAGTTGACCTATAGAAGGATAGACACATTGACCAGTTAACCTATAGACGGATAGACACATTGACCAGTTGACCTATAGAAGAATAGACACATTGACCAGTTAACCTATAGACGGATAGACACATTGACCAGTTGACCTATAGAAGGATAGACACATTGACCAGTTAACCTATAGACAGATAGACACATTGACCAGATGACCTATAGAAGGATAGACACATTGACCAGTTAACCTATAGAAGGATAGACACATTGACCAGTTGACCTATAGAAGGATAGACACATTGAAAAGTTAACCTATAGACGGATAGACACATTGACCAGTTGACCTATAGAAGGATACACACATTGACCAGTTAATCTATAGAAGGATAGACACATTGACCAGTTAACCTATAGACGGATAGACACATTGACCAGTTGACCTATAGAAGGATAGACACATTGACCAGTTAATCTATAGAAGGATAGACACATTGACCAGTTAACCTATAAAAGGATAGACACATTGACCAATTGACTTATAGAAGGATAGACACAATGACCAGTTGACCTATAGAAGGATAGACACATAGACCAGTTGACTTATAGAAGGATAGACACATTGACCAGTTGACTTATAGATGATAGACACATTGACCAGTTTACCAGTTGACCTATAGAAGGATAGACACATTGACCAGTTAACCTATAGAAGGATAGACACCTTGACCAGTTAACCTATAGAAGGATAGACACATTGACCAGTTGACTTATAGAAGGATAGACACAAAACCAGTTGACTTATAGACTATAGACACATTGACCAGTTGACCTATAGAAGGATAGACACATTGACCAGTTAACCTATAGAAGGATAGACACATTGACCAGTTGACTTATAGAAGTATAGACACCTTGAAAAGTTAACCTATAGACGGATAGACACATTGACCAGTTAACCTATAGGAGGATAGACACCTTGATCAGTTAACCTATAGATGGATAGACACATTGACCAGTTAACCTTTAGATGGATAGACACATTGACCAGTTGACTTATAGAAGGATAGACACATGGACCAATTAACCTATAGAAGGATAGACACATTGACCAGTTGACTTATAGAAGGATAGACACATTGACCAGTTGACTTATAGAAGGATAGACACATTGACCAGTTGACTTATAGAAGGATAGACACATTGACCAGTTAACTTATAGAAGGATAGACACATTGACCAGTTGACTTATAGAAGGATAGACACCTTGAAAAGTTAACCTATAGACGGATAGACACATTGACCAATTAACCTATAGAAGGATAGACACATTGACCAGTTAACCTATAGAAGGATAGACACCTTGACCAGTTGACCTATAGAAGGATAGACACATTGACCAGTTGACTTATAGAAGGATAGACACATAAACCAGTTGACTTATAGACGATAGACACATTGACCAGTTGACCTATAGAAGGATAGACACATTGACCAGTTGACTTATAGACGATTGACACATTGACCAGTTGACCTATAGCAAGATAAACACAATGACCAGTTGACCTATAGACTAATAGACACATTGATGAGTTACCTATAGAAGGATAGACACATTGACCAGTTAACCTATAGGAAGATAGACACATTGACCAGTTGACTTATAGAAGTATAGACACCTTCAAAAGTTAACCTATAGACGGATAGACACATTGACCAGTTAACCTATAGGAGGATAGACACTTTGATCAGTTAACCTATAGATGGATAGACACGTTGACCAGTTAACCTTTAGATGGATAGACACATTGACCAGTTGTCCTATAGAAGGATAGACACATTGACCAATTGACCTATAGACAGATAGACACATAGACCAGTTGACTTATAGACGATAGACATATTGACCAGTTTACCAGTTGACCTGTAGAAGGATAGACACATTGACCAGTTAACCTATAGAAGGATAGACACCTTGACCAGTTAACCTATAGAAGGATAGACACCTTGACCAGTTGACTTATAGAAGGATAGACACATAAACCAGTTGACTTATAGACGATAGACACATTGACCAGTTGACTTATAGAAGTATAGACACCTTGAAAAGTTAACCTATAGACGGATAGACACATTGACCAGTTAACCTATTGGAAGATAGACACATTGACCAGTTGACTTATAGAAGGATAGACACATAAACCAGTTGACTTATAGACGATTGACACATTGACCAGTTGACCTATAGAAGGATAGACACATTGACCAGTTGACTTATAGACGATTGACACATTGACCAGTTGACCTATAGCAAGATAAACACAATGACCAGTTGACCTATAGACTAATAGACACATTGATGAGTTACCTATAGAAGGATAGACACATTGACCAGTTAACCTATAGGAAGATAGACACATTGACCAGTTGACCTATAGAAGGATAGACACAGTGACCAGTTAACCTATAGAAGGATAGACACATTGACCAGTTGACTTATAGAAGGATAGATGCAAAACCAGTTGACTTATAGACGATAGACACATTGACCAGTTGACCTATAGAAGGATAGACACATTGACCAGTTAACCTATAGAAGGATAGACACATTGACCAGTTGACTTATAGAAGTATAGACACCTTCAAAAGTTAACCTATAGACGGATAGACACATTGACCAGTTAACCTATAGGAGGATAGACACTTTGATCAGTTAACCTATAGATGGATAGACACATTGACCAGTTAACCTTTAGATGGATAGACACATTGACCAGTTGTCCTATAGAAGGATAGACACATTGACCAATTAACCTATAGACAGATAGACACATAGACCAGTTGACTTATAGACGATAGACATATTGACCAGTTTACCAGTTGACCTATAGAAGGATAGACACATTGACCAGTTAACCTATAGAAGGATAGACACCTTGACCAGTTAACCTATAGAAGGATAGACACATTGACCAGTTGACTTATAAAAGGATAGACACATAAACCAGTTGACTTATAGACGATAGACACATTGACCAGTTGACCTATAGAAGGATAGACACCTTGACCAGTTAACCTATAGAAGGATAGACACATTGACCAGTTGACTTATAGAAGGATAGACACATAAACCAGTTGACTTATAGATGATAGACACATTGACCAGTTGACCTATAGATGGATAGACACATTGACCAGTTGACTTATAGAAGGATAGACACATAAACCAGTTGACTTATAGACGATAGACACATTGACCAGTTGACTTATAGAAGTATAGACACATTGACCAGTTAACCTATAGAAGGATAGACACATTGACCAGTTGACTTATAGAAGTATAGACACATTGACCAGTTGACTTATAGAAGGATAGACACATTGACCAGTTGACTTATAGAAGTATAGACACCTTGAAAAGTTAACCTATAGACGGATAGACACATTGACCAGTTAACCTGTAGATGGATAGACACATTGACCAGTTGTCCTATAGAAGGATAGACACATTGACCAATTAACCTATAGACAGATAGACACATAGACCAGTTGACTTATAGACGATAGACATATTGACCAGTTTACCGGTTGACCTATAGAAGGATAGACACATTGACCAGTTGACTTATAGAAGTATAGACACCTTGAAAAGTAAACCTATAGACGGATAGACACAGTGACCAGTTAACCTGTAGATGGATAGACACATTGACCAGTTTTCCTATAGAAGGATAGACACATTGACCAATTAACGTATAGACAGATAGACACATAGACCAGTTGACTTATAGACGATAGACATATTGACCAGTTTACCAGTTGACCTATAGAAGGATAGACACATTGACCAGTTAACTTATAGAAGGATAGACACCTTGACCAGTTAACCTATAGAAGGATAGACACATTGACCAGTTGACTTATAGAAGGATAGACACATAAACCAGTTGACTTATAGACGATAGACACATTGACCAGTTGACCTATAGAAGGATAGACACATTGACCAGTTAACTTATAGAAGGATAGACACATTGACCAGTTGACTTATAGAAGGATAGACACATTAACCAGTTGACTTATAGAAGTATAGACACCTTGAAAAGTTAACCTATAGACGGATAGACACATTGACCAGTTAACCTATAGGAAGATAGACACATTGACCAGTTGACTTATAGAAGGATAGACACATAAACCAGTTGACTTATAGACGATAGACACATTGACCAGTTGACCTATAGAAGGATAGACACATTGACCAGTTGACTTATAGACGATTGACACATTGACCAGTTGACCTATAGCAAGATAAACACAATGACCAGTTGACCTATAGACTAATAGACACATTGATGAGTAACCTATAGAAGGATAGACACATTGATCAGTTAACCTATAGGAAGATAGACACATTGACCAGTTGACCTATAGAAGGATAGACACAGTGACCAGTTAACCTATAGAAGGATAGACACATTGACCAGTTGACTTATAGAAGGATAGACACAAAACCAGTTGACTTATAGACGATAGACACATTGACCAGTTGACCTATAGAAGGATAGACACATTGACAAGTTAACCTATAGAAGGATAGACACATTGACCAGTTGACTTATAGAAGTATAGACACCTTCAAAAGTTAACCTATAGACGGATAGACACAATGACCAGTTAACCTATAGGAGGATAGACACTTTGATCAGTTAACCTATAGATGGATAGACACATTGACCAGTTAACCTTTAGATGGATAGACACATTGACCAGTTGTCCTATAGAAGGATAGACACATTGACCAATTAACCTATAGACAGATAGACACATAGACCAGTTGACTTATAGACGATAGACATATTGACCAGTTTACCAGTTGACCTATAGAAGGATAGACACATTGACCAGTTAACCTATAGAAGGATAGACACCTTGACCAGTTAACCTATAGAAGGATAGACACATTGACCAGTTGACTTATAAAAGGATAGACACATAAACCAGTTGACTTATAGACGATAGACACATTGACCAGTTGACCTATAGAAAGATAGACACCTTGACCAGTTAACCTATAGAAGGATAGACACATTGACCAGTTGACTTATAGAAGGATAGACACATAAACCAGTTGACTTATAGAAGTATAGACACATTGACCAATTAACCTATAGACAGATAGACACATAGACCAGTTGACCTATAGAAGGATAGACACATTGACCAATTAACCTATAGACGATTGACACATTGACCAGTTGACCTATAGAAGGATAGACACATTGACCAATTAACCTATAGACAGATAGACACATAGACCAGTTGACTTATAGACGATAGACATATTGACCAGTTTACCAGATGACCTATAGAAGGATAGACACATTGACCGGTTGACTTATAGAAGTATAGACACCTTGAAAAGTTAACCTATAGACGGATAGACACATGACCAGTTAACCTGTAGATGAATAGACACATTGACCAGTTGTCCTATAGAAGGATAGACACATTGACCAATTAACGTATAGACAGATAGACACATAGACCAGTTGACCTATAGAAGGATAGACACATTGACCAGTTAACTTATAGAAGGATAGACACATTGACCAGTTGACTTATAGAAGGATAGACACATTGACCACTTGACTTATAGAAGGATAGACACATTGACCAGTTGACTTATAGAAGTATAGACACCTTGAAAAGTTAACCTATAGACGGATAGACACATTGACCAGTTAACCAGCAGATGGATAGACACATTGACCAGTTGTCCTATAGAAGGATAGACACATTAACCAATTAACCTATAGACGGATAGACACATTGACCAGTTGACTTATAGACAATTGACACATTGACCAGTTGACCTATAGCAAGATAGACACAATGACCAGTTGACCTATAGATGGATAGACACATTGACAAGTTGACTTGTAGAAGGATAGACACATTGACCAGTTGACTTATAGACGATAGACACCTTTACCGGTTGACCTATAGACCGATGAACACAATGACCAGTTAACTTATAGACGATAGACACATTGACCATTTGACCTATAGACGGATAGACATCTTGACCAGTTGACATATAGAAGGATAGACACATAGACCAGTTGACTTATAGACGATAGACACATTGACCAGTTTACCAGTTGACCTATAGAAGGATAGACACATTGACCAGTTAACCTATAGAAGGATAGACACCTTGACCAGTTAACCTATAGAAGGATAGACACATTGACCAGTTGACTTATAGAAGGATAGACACAAAACCAGTTGACTTATAGACGATAGACACATTGACCAGTTGACCTATAGAAGGATAGACACATTGACCAGTTAACCTATAGAAGGATAGACACATTGACCAGTTGACTTATAGAAGTATAGACACCTTGAAAAGTTAACCTATAGACGGATAGACACAGTGACCAGTTAACCTAAAGGAGGATAGACACTTTGATCAGTTAACCTATAGATGGATAGACACATTGACCAGTTGACTTATAGACGATAGACACATTGACCAGTTGACTTATAGACGATAGACACATTGACCAGTTAACCTATAGAAGGATAGACACATAAACCAGTTGACTTATAGACGATAGACACATTGACCAGTTGACTTATAGAAGTATAGACACCTTGAAAAGTTAACCTATAGAAGGATAGACACCTTGACCAGTTAACCTATAGAAGGATAGACACCTTGACCAGTTAACCTATAGAAGGATAGACACATAAACCAGTTGACCTATAGAAGGATAGACACATTGACCAGTTGACTTATAGAAGGATAGACACATAAACCAGTTGACTTACAGAAGTATAGACACATTGACCAGTTGACTTATAGAAGGATAGACACATTGACCAGTTAACTTATAGAAGGATAGACACATTGACCAGTTGACTTATAGAAGGATAGACACATTGACCAGTTGACTTATAGAAGGATAGACACATTGACCAGTTGACTTATAGAAGTATAGACACCTTGAAAAGTTAACCTATAGACGGACAGACACATTGATCAGTTGACTTATAGACGATAGACACATTGACCAGTTGACCTATAGAAGGATAGACACATTGACCAGTTAACTTATAGAAGGATAGACACATTGACCAGTTGACCTATAGACGATAGACACATTGACCAGTTGACTTATAGAAGGATAGACACATTGACCAGTTGACTTATAGAAGTATAGACACCTTGAAAAGTTAACCTATAGACGGATAGACACATTGACCAGTTGACTTATAGACGATTGACACATTGACCAGTTGACCTATAGCAAGATAGACACAATGACCAGTTGTCCTATAGACGGATAGGCACATTGACCAGTTGACTTGTAGAAGGATAGACACATTGACCAGTTGACTTATAGACGATAGACACCTTTACCGGTTGACCTATAGACCGATGAACACAATGACCAGTTAACTTATAGACGATAGACACATTGACCATTTGACCTATAGACGGATAGACATCTTGACCAGTTGACATATAAAAGGATAGACACATTGACCAGTTGACTTATAGAAGGATAGACACATTGACCAGTTGACTTATAGAAGGATAGACAACTTGAAAAGTTAACCTATAGACGGATAAACACATTGACCAGTTAACCTATAGGAGGATAGACACCTTGATCAGTTAACCTATAGATGGATAGACACATTGACCAGTTAACCTATAGATGGATAGACACATTGACCAGTTGTCCTATAGAAGGATAGACACATTGACCAATTAACCTATAGACGGATAGACACATTGACCAGTTGACTTATAGACGATTGACACATTGACCATTGACCTATAGCAAGATAGACACAATGACCAGTTGACCTATAGACGGATAGACACATTGACCAGTTGACTTGTAGAAGGATAGACACATTGACCAGTTGACTTATAGACGATAGACACCTTTACCGGTTGACCTATAGACCGATGAACACAATGACCAGTTAACTTATAGACGATAGACACATTGACCATTTGACCTATAGACGGATAGACATCTTGACCAGTTGACATATAGAAGGATAGACACATTGACCAGTTGACTTATAGAAGGATAGACACATTGACCAGTTGACTTATAGAAGGATAGACAACTTCAAAAGTTAACCTATAGACGGATAGACACATTGACCAGTTGACCTATAGACGGATAGACACCTTGACCAGTTAACCTATAGAAGGATAGACACATTGACCAGTTGACTTATAGAAGGATAGACACATAAACCAGTTGACTTATAGACGATAGACACATTGACCAGTTGACCTATAGAAGGATAGACACATTGACCAGTTAACTTATAGAAGGATAGACACATTGACCAGTTGACTTATAGAAGGATAGACACATTGACCAGTTGACTTATAGACGATAGACACATTGACCAGTTAACTTATAGAAGGATAGACACATAAACCAGTTGACTTATAGAAGGATAGACACATTGACCAGTTGACTTATAGAAGTATAGACACCTTGAAAAGTTAACCTATAGACGGATAGACACATTGACCAGTTAACCTGTAGATGGATAGACACATTGACCAGTTGTCCTATAGAAGGATAGACACATTGACCAATTAACCTATAGACAGATAGACACATAGACCAGTTGACTTATAGACGATAGACATATTGACCAGTTTACCAGTTGACCTATAGAAGGATAGACACATTGACCAGTTGACTTATAGAAGTATAGACACCTTGAAAAGTAAACCTATAGACGGATAGACACAGTGACCAGTTAACCTGTAGATGGATAGACACATTGACCAGTTTTCCTATAGAAGGATAGACACATTGACCAATTAACGTATAGACAGATAGACACATAGACCAGTTGACTTATAGACGATAGACATATTGACCAGTTTACCAGTTGACCTATAGAAGGATAGACACATTGACCAGTTAACCTATAGAAGGATAGACACCTTGACCAGTTTACCTATAGAAGGATAGACACATTGACCAGTTGACCTATAGAAGGATAGACACATAAACCAGTTGACTTATAGACGATAGACACATTGACCAGTTGACGTATAGAAGGATAGACACATTGACCAGTTGACCTATAGAAGGATAGACACATTGACCAGTTGACCTATAGAAGGATAGACACATTGACCAGTTAACTTATAGAAGGATAGACACATTGACCAGTTGACTTATAGAAGTATAGACACCTTGAAAAGTTAACCTATAGACGGATAGACACATTGACCAGTTAACCTATAGGAAGATAGACACATTGACCAGTTAACCTATAGGAAGATAGACACATAAACCAGTTGACCTATAGAAGGATAGACATATTGACCAGTTGACTTATAGACGATTGACACATTGACCAGTTGACCTATAGCAAGATAAACACAATGACCAGTGGACCTTTAGACTAATAGACACATTGATGAGTTACCTATAGAAGGATAGACACATTGATCAATTAACCTATAGGAAGATAGACACATTGACCAGTTGACCTATAGAAGGATAGACATATTGACCAGTTGACTTATAGACGATTGACACATTGACCAGTTGACCTATAGCAAGATAAACACAATGACCAGTGGACCTTTAGACTAATAGACACATTGATGAGTTACCTATAGAAGGATAGACACATTGATCAGTTAACCTATAGGAAGATAGACACATTGACCAGTTGACCTCTAGAAGGATAGACACATTGACCAGTTGACTTATAGAAGGATAGACACATTGACCAGTTAACCTATAGGAAGATAGACACATTGACCAGTTGACCTATAGAAGGATAGACATAGTGACCAGTTAACCTATAGAAGGATAGACACATTGACCAGTTGACTTATAGAAGGATAGACACAAAACCAGTTGACTTATAGACGATAGACACATTGACCAGTTGACCTATAGAAGGATAGACACATTGACAAGTTAACCTATAGAAGGATAGACACATTGACCAGTTGACTTATAGAAGGATAGACACCTTCAAAAGTTAACCTATAGACGGATAGACACAATGACCAGTTAACCTATAGGAGGATAGACACTTTGATCAGTTAACCTATAGATGGATAGACACATTGACCAGTTAACCTTTAGATGGATAGACACATTGACCAGTTGTCCTATAGAAGGATATACACATTGACCAATTAACCTATAGACAGATAGACACATAGACCAGTTGACTTATAGAAGGATAGACACATAAACCAGTTGACTTATAGACGATAGACACATTGACCAGTTGACTTATAGAAGTATAGACACATTGACCAGTTAACCTATAGACAGATAGACACATTGACCAGTTGACTTATAGAAGGATAGACACATTGACCAGTTGACTTAAAGAAGGATAGACACATTGACCAGTTGACTTATAGAAGTATAGACACCTTGAAAAGTTAACCTATAGACGGATAGACACATTGACCAGTTAACCTGTAGATGGATAGACACATTGACCAGTTGTCCTATAGAAGGATAGACACATTGACCAATTAACCTATAGACAGATAGACACATAGACCAGTTGACTTATAGACGATAGACATATTGACCAGTTTACCAGTTGACCTATAGAAGGATAGACACATTGACCAGTTGACTTATAGAAGTATAGACACCTTGAAAAGTTAACCTATAGACGGATAGACACATGACCAGTTAACCTGTAGATGGATAGACACATTGACCAGTTGTCCTATAGAAGGATAGACACATTGACCAATTAACCTATAGACAGATAGACACATAGACCAGTTGACTTATAGACGATAGGCATATTGACCAGTTTACCAGTTGACCTATAGAAGGATAGACACATTGACCAGTTAACCTATAGAAGGATAGACACCTTGACCAGTTAACCTATAGAAGGATAGACACATTGACCAGTTAACCTATAGAAGGATAGACACATTGACCAGTTAACCTATAGAAGGATAGACACATTGACCAGTTAACTTATAGAAGGATAGACACATTGACCAGTTGACTTATAGAAGGATAGACACATTGACCACTTGACTTATAGAAGGATAGACACATTGACCAGTTGACTTATAGAAGTATAGACACCTTGAAAAGTTAACCTATAGACGGATAGACACATTGACCAGTTAACCTGCAGATGGATAGACACATTGACCAGTTGTCCTATAGAAGGATAGACACATTGACCAATTAACCTATAGACGGATAGACACATTGACAAGTTGACTTATAGACGATTGACACATTGACCAGTTGACCTATAGCAAGATAGACACAATGACCAGTTGACCTATAGACGGATAGACACATTGACAAGTTGACTTGTAGAAGGATAGACACATTGACCAGTTGACTTATAGACGATAGACACCTTTACCGGTTGACCTATAGACCGATGAACACAATGACCAGTTAACTTATAGACGATAGACACATTGACCATTTGACCTATAGACGGATAGACATCTTGACCAGTTGACATATAGAAGGATAGACACATAGACCAGTTGACTTATAGACGATAGACACATTGACCAGTTTACCAGTTGACCTATAGAAGGATAGACACATTGACCAGTTAACCTATAGGAGGATAAACACCTTGACCAGTTAACCTATAGAAGGATAGACACATTGACCAGTTGACTTATAGAAGGATAGACACAAAACCAGTTGACTTATAGACGATAGACACATTGACCAGTTGACCTATAGAAGGATAGACACATTGACCAGTTAACCTATAGAAGGATAGACACATTGACCAGTTGACTTATAGAAGTATAGACACCTTGAAAAGTTAACTTATAGACGGATAGACACAGTGACCAGTTAACCTAAAGGAGGATAGACACTTTGATCAGTTAACCTATAGATGGATAGACACATTGACCAGTTAACCTTTAGATGGATAGACACATTGACCAGTTGTCCTATAGAAGGATAGACACATTGACCAATTAACCTATAGACAGATAGACACATAGACCAGTTGACTTATAGACGATAGACATATTGACCAGTTTACCAGTTGACCTATAGAAGGATAGACACATTGACCAGTTAACCTATAGAAGGATAGACACCTTGACCAGTTAACCTATAGAAGGATAGACACATTGACCAGTTGACTTATAGAAGGATAGACACATAAACCAGTTGACTTATAGACGATAGACACATTGACCAGTTAACCTATAGAAGGATAGACACATTGACCAGTTGACTTATAGAAGGATAGACACATTGACCAGTTGACTTATAGAAGTATAGACACCTTGAAAAGTTAACCTATAGACGGATAGACACATTGACCAGTTGACTTATAGACGATTGACACATTGACCAGTTGACCTATAGCAAGATAGACACAATGACCAGTTGACCTATAGACAGATAGGCACATTGACCAGTTGACTTGTAGAAGGATAGACACATTGACCAGTTGACTTATAGACGATAGACACCTTTACCGGTTGACCTATAGACCAATGAACACAATGACCAGTTAACTTATAGACGATAGACACATTGACCATTTGACCTATAGACGGATAGACATCTTGACCAGTTGACATATAGAAGGATAGACACATTGACCAGTTGACTTATAGAAGGATAGACACATTGACCAGTTGACTTATAGAAGGATAGACAACTTGAAAAGTTAACCTATAGACGGATAAACACATTGACCAGTTAACCTATAGGAGGATAGACACCTTGATCAGTTAACCTATAGATGGATAGACACATTGACCAGTTAACCTATAGATGGATAGACACATTGACCAGTTGTCCTATAGAAGGATAGACACATTGACCAATTAACCTATAGACGGATAGACACATTGACCAGTTGACTTATAGACGATTCACACATTGACCATTGACCTATAGCAAGATAGACACAATGACCAGTTGACCTATAGACGGATAGACACATTGACCAGTTGACTTGTAGAAGGATAGACACATTGACCAGTTGACTTATAGACGATAGACACCTTTACCGGTTGACCTATAGACCGATGAACACAATGACCAGTTAACTTATAGACGATAGACACATTGACCATTTGACCTATAGACGGATAGACATCTTGACCAGTTGACATATAGAAGGATAGACACATTGACCAGTTGACTTATAGAAGGATAGACACATTGACCAGTTGACTTATAGAAGGATAGACAACTTGAAAAGTTAACCTATAGACGGATAGACACATTGACCAGTTAACCTATAGGAGGATAAACACCTTGATCAGTTAACCTATAGATGGATAGACACATTGACCAGTTAACCTATAGATGGATAGACACATTGACCAGTTGTCCTATAGAAAGATAGACACATTGACCAATTAACCTATAGACGGATAGACACATTGACCAGTTGACTTATAGACGATTGACACATTGACCAGTTGACCTATAGCAAGATAGACACAATAACCAGTTGACCTATAGACGGATAGACACATTGACCAGTTGACTTGTAGAAGGAGAGACACATTGACCAGTTGACTTATAGACGATAGACACCTTTACCGGTTGACCTATAGACGGATGAACACCTTGACCAGTTGACCTATAGACGATAGACATTTTGACCAGTTAACTTATATACGATAGACACATTGACCATTTGACCTATAGACGGATAGACACCTTGACCAGTTGACCTATAGACGATAGACATATTGACCATATTGACCAGTTTACCAATTGACCTATAGAAGGATAGACACATTGACCAGTTAACCTATAGAAGGATAGACACCTTGACCAGTTAACCTATAGAAGGATAGACACATTGACCAGTTGACCTGTAGAAGGATAGACACATTGAAAAGTTAACCTTATAAAAGGATAGACACATTGACCAGTTGACCTATAGAAGGATAGACACATTGACCAGTTAACCTATAGAAGGAAAGACACATTGACCAGTTGACTTATAGACGGATAGACACATTGACCAGTTAACTTATAGAAGGATAGACACATTGACCAGTTGAATTATAGACGGATAGACACATTGACCAGTTAACCTATTGGAGGATAGACACCTTGATCAGTTAACCTATAGATGGATAGACACATTGACCAGTTAACCTATAGATGGATAGACACATTGACCAGTTGTCCTATAGAAGGATAGACACATTGACCAGTTGACTTATAGACGATTGACACATTGACCAATTGACCTATAGCAAGATAGACACAATGATCAGTTGACCTATAGACGGATAGACACATTGACCAGTTGACTTGTAGAAGGATAGACACATTGACCAGTTGACTTATAGACGATAGACACCTTTACCGGTTGACCTATAGACCGATGAACACAATGACCAGTTAACTTATAGACGATAGACACATTGACCATTTGACCTATAGACGGATAGACACCTTGACCAGTTGACCTATAGAAGGATAGACACATTGACCAGTTGACTTATAGAAGGATAGACACATTGACCAGTTGACTTATAGAAGGATAGACAACTTGAAAAGTTAACCTATAGACGGATAGACACATTGACCAGTTAACCTATAGGAGGATAGACACCTTGATCAGTTAACCTATAGATGGATAGACACATTGACCAGTTAACCTATAGATGGATAGACACATTGACCAGTTGTCCTATAGAAGGATAGACACATTGACCAGTTGACTTATAGACGATTGACACATTGACCAATTGACCTATAGCAAGATAGACACAATGACCAGTTGACCTATAGACGGATAGACACATTGACCAGTTGACTTGTAGAAGGATAGACACATTGACCAGTTGACTTATAGACGATAGACACCTTTACCGGTTGACCTATAGACCGATGAACACAATGACCAGTTAACTTATAGACGATAGACACATTGACCATTTGACCTATAGACGGATAGACACCTTGACCAGTTGACCTATAGAAGGATAGACACATTGACCAGTTGACTTATAGAAGGATAGACACATTGACCAGTTGACTTATAGACGATAGACACCTTTACCGGTTGACCTATAGACCGATGAACACAATGACCAGTTAACTTATAGACGATAGACACATTGACCATTTGACCTATAGACGGATAGACACCTTGACCAGTTGACCTATAGAAGGATAGACACATTGACCAGTTGACTTATAGAAGGATAGACACATTGACCAGTTGACTTATAGAAGGATAGACAACTTGAAAAGTTAACCTATAGACGGATAGACACATTGACCAGTTAACCTATAGGAGGATAGACACCTTGATCAGTTAACCTATAGATGGATAGACACATTGACCAGTTAACCTATAGATGGATAGACACATTGACCAGTTGTCCTATAGAAGGATAGACACATTGACCAATTAACCTATAGACGGATAGACACATTGACTAGTTGACTTATAGACGATTGACACATTGACCAGTTGACCTATAGCAAGATAGACACAATAACCAGTTTACCTATAGACGGATAGACACATTGACCAGTTGACTTGTAGAAGGATAGACACATTGACCAGTTGACTTGTAGAAGGATAGACACATTGACCAGTTGACTTATAGACGATAGACACCTTTACCGGTTGACCTATAGACGGATGAACACAATGACCAGTTAACTTATAGACGATAGACACATTGACCATTTGACCTATAGACGGATAGACACCTTGACCAGTTGACCTATAGACGATAGACACATTGACCAGTTAACTTATAGACGATAGACACATTGACCATTTGACCTATAGACGGATAGACACCTTGACCAGTTGACCTATAGACGATAGACATATTGACCAGTTTACCAGTTGACCTATAGAAGGATAGACACATTGACCAGTTAACCTATAGAAGGATAGACACCTTGACCAGTTAAGCTATAGAAGGATAGACACTGACCAGTTAACCTATAGGAGGATAGACACATTGACCAGTTGACTTATAGACGATTGACACATTGACCAGTTGACCTATAGCAAGATAGACACAATGACCAGTTGACCTATAGACGGATAGACACATTGACCAGTTGACTTGTAGAAGGATAGACACATTGACCAGTTGACTTATAGACGATAGACACCTTTACCGGTTGACCTATAGACGGATGAACACAATGACCAGTTAACTTATAGACGATAGACACATTGACCATTTGACCTATAGACGGATAGACACCTTGACCAGTTGACCGATAGACGATAGACATATTGACCAGTTAACCAGTTGACCTATAGAAGGATAGACACATTGACCAGTTAACCTATAGAAGGATGGACACCTTGACCAGTTAACCTATAGAAGGATAGACACATTGACCAGTTGACTTATAGAAGGATAGACACATTGACCAGTTGACTTATAGAAGGATAGACAACTTGAAAAGTTAACCTATAGACGGATAGACACATTGACCAGTTGACTTATAGAAGGATAGACACCTTGATCAGTTAACCTATAGATGGATAGACACATTGAACAGTTAACCTATAGATGGATAGACACATTGACCAGTTGTCCTATAGAAGGATAGACACATTGACCAATTAACCTATAGACGGATAGACACATTGACCAGTTGACTTATAGACGATTGACACATTGACCAGTTGACCTATAGCAAGATAGACACATTGACCAGTTGACCTATAGACGGATAGACACATTGACCAGTTGACTTGTAGAAGGATAGACACATTGACCAGTTGACTTATAGACGATAGACACCTTTACCGGTTGACCTATAGACCGATGAACACAATGACCAGTTAACTTATAGACGATAGACACATTGACCATTTGACCTATAGACGGATAGACACCTTGACCAGTTGACCTATAGAAGGATAGACACAATGACCAGTTGACTTTTAACAAATCGACATATAAATCAGTTGGCAGATCAATATTTCAAAATTGAGGAATCAAAAGAGAATCAAATTCAAACATTGACACATAGACACATAGACATATTGACCAGTTAACAAATTGACATATTGACATATTAATACATTAACAGATTTATACATCAACACATTGACATATCGATACACTGACAGATCAACACATGAACAGGATCATACATCAACGCATTGACATATCAACACATAGACATATCGGCAAACTGACATTTCAACACATTAAGAGATTTATACATCATAACACTGACAGATCAACACATTAACAGTATTATACATCATAACACTGACAGATCAACACATTAACAGTATTATACATCATAACACTGACAGATCAACACATTAACAGACTTATACATCATAACACTGACAGATCAACACATTAACAGACTTATACATACACATATTGACACTGACAAATAAACATATTAACCGACTCTTACATCAACACATTAACATATTGACACACTGACAGATCAAAACAATAACAGATTCATATATCAACACATGACGTATGGACACAACAACAGATCAACACATTAAGAGACTCAACCATTGCCACATTGACATATAGACACATTTACAAACTCAACCATTCACACATTGACATAGATTATAGACACATTTACAGACTCATACATAAACACATTGACATATTGACACATTGACAGATCTATACATTAACAGGCTCAAAACTCAATACATTGATATATCGAAACGATCAATATTTACACTAATACAATGACACTCTGATAGATCCACATATTACCAGACTCATACATAAACACATTGACACATTGACACATTGACAGATCTACACATTAACAGACTCAAAACTCAATGCATTTATATATCGACACACTGACAAATTACCATTTACACTAGTACACTGATATATCCACATATTACCAGACTCATTCATAAACACATTTCCATATCAACACGCTGACATATAAACACATTAACAAATTTATACATCAACACATGGACATATCAACACATTGACATATCGACACTCTGACAGATCAAAACATTAGCATACTCATTTATTGATTTGATGACGGAGAGAGGGCTGTCAGCAAACTTCTTATTAAGGTTATTTAAAGACCACTGTGACTTTATAGGAAATATGTCACAAGTCATTGCTGTAAATAACACATCTCCAGCATCATAAGAAACATATATCTTTGGTTAATAGTATTATTTAAGATAAATTTGTTGAAACATTGTCCAGTGTCAGAGACAAAAAGTGGAGAAATTATCTTTGAGTGTGTGTATGCATACATTTTTTTCACAAACATGATGAAATTTAAACTTTCAAACTTTATTTTTTTTTTAAGATCCCATCGGAAAAGGGCAACAGTCTGCCATGTTAAATCGTTTATTAGGGAAGGGCAGCTATGAATCATTTGATATGAGATGCATGGTAACTGGCCAGTTTTCCGTTGGGAAGTCTACTCTTGTGAAGCTGTTAGCTGGTGATATTATACTAGATGGTCGACAGCCGACTGACGGCATTTCTCTCGTTGAAGGTCGCTGTGGCCTCGACATTGAGACCAAAGAGTGGATTCTAATTGATCCAGGTGAGAAAATACACAAGTAGAAACATCTTACCACATGCTGTTGTGTGGACCTCCCTATCAGCAGACATGCTATAGCACTGATTTTAATCACATCACATTGTAGCCATATGTTTTGTGAGTTCTATTCAGGCACCAAGTTAATTCAAATTGAATTTAAATGTTAAAATTATGGAATAATTTGACATTTATTTTCGATAATCAATAATGTCATCAATCAATCAGTTAAAACATGACGCTCTTTAAAATATGTTAATAGCATTATGTGAGTGTTACATTTGATAAGATTTAATTTTGATCTTAATTATGATTTTCATTATATTCTTCACTTGGTTTCGACAGCCTGTAGCTGTTTTGGATTTCATTTGCCTGATGTATTAAATTTAATTTCAGACTCTTATAACGCCCTGGATGTTGTGTACAACAAAGTGTTAATGACTTCTCTCAAAGAAGAGGAGAGTGAACTCACTGAAAAGTTCAACCAGGCTTCAGATACAAGTCCAACTGGTTATGCCAAAGCCACACTGTCCTCTTTGCCCTCAGAAAAGTCAGCAGCAGCACAATCTCTACCACCTAAGAAATCCTCCAATGTGCCTCACACGGTAAAACAAATGGGAAAGAAAATGAGAACAAGAATGACTAAAGAGGAAATAAGAAGGAAAATGGAAAAAGTCCTCAAAAGTGGGAAGTATAAGATGAAAGTTGGGCGTCTTATCTTCTGGGACTTTGGTGGACAATATGTTTATCTAACAACACATCAGACCTTCATGACGTTCCGGGCGTTGTTTCTTGTAGTATTTGATGGAAGCAAAGATTTGCATGAACAGGTCCCTGATGTGATGTGTTTTCCAGGGCAGCACATGACACCAACGCCAGCAGGTAATATGCATATTAATTACACACAGATAATGCAAACAGGATACATTTTTATAACAGCAAGGTGATATCTTTTCTAAATATTTAAGCAAACCTCAATGTTTACATAATTTATTTACATTGTCACTTTTAGCTTGTCACAAACTACAATATTAACCTCAGTATGTTTCGCATTTTGCAGCATTGATATGAAGTACTGTGGATTCATTCTTATTCGTGATTTACCAATTTTCGTGGCTTTTGTGGGGTCACAGCGAACCTTGAATTTAAGAATTCAACGAAAAATTATCACGTGAAATGTGTTTGGATTCGGATGTTTATTTCCGGTTATATTGTGCAGTTCTCTTATAGTGTTGACTAGCGATAAACATTTCAAATTAACACGTGTTTTATTGAAAGAAGATAAAGGTATTTTGTTCAATTATAAATTATGAAAATAAATGCAAGTTGTTAATTACCGTGTCATAGATTGGTTTACTTTGATTAAAAGTTTACAGGATTAATTACGATAAAATTGTTTATTTTCACACCTTTTACTTATATGATTGTTCATTATACCGTGATGAGGGGAAATAAGCGTTCAATCATATATCAATCATACAGTTGAATGCCTCATAAAATTCCGACAAAAATTTATAAATTGTAAGACAAACAAACTATTAGTTGTCTCTGTCCACGATTGTAATTGAAGTTTTCAAGGAACACTATCACTTAGAATGGCCAAGTGAGGATTTTGACAATTCAAAACCTTTTCAATGATTTTTTTTAATCATTGATCAAACAAAGGAGATTATATGATCTCCTAAATCAAAAGGGATATCACGAATGAAGTCTCTGTTTTTATTTTAATCAGTGATCTGCGAATTTACGTATACCACGAATTGTCTTTTTTTCTTCTCAATCCACGAAAATTGATACCCATGAAAATAAATGAATCCCCAGAAAGACAATAATATTTATTAAATATACCAAGTTTAAATTCTTTTCGGAAATTAAAGCATAGACAAAAAAAATAAGTGAATTCTCACAAAAAAGGAGCTGATGATTTTATTATATGAAGTATAGATTTTATCATAAGCATGAACGGAGTGCTGCACTTATTGTCAGACAACATCATATTTTTAAAATTTAATCTTGAATTTGTTCTGGGAAAAATTATATTAAACTGCAATGTGTGTCGATGAAAGTTCAACATAGGGATAGTGATACGGCGGCAGGGACGTTAACTTACTTCTTAAAAGCTTTATATTTTAGAAGGTGGTAGCCCTGGATGCGTCATACTTTTTATATAGATGCCTTACGTTACAAAGTTTCCGTCTGTCACACATCTACTGTCCTTGACCTCATTTTCATGGTTCAGTGACAACTTACAAAAGAGTGGAGATTTTTTTCGTAATGTTAAACTCTCTTTTTTTTCACTTGACCTCGACCTCATTTCATGGATCAGTGAACAAGGTTAAGTTGTGGTGGTCAAGTCCATATCTCAGATACTATAAGCAATAGGTCTTGTATATTCGGTGTATGGAAGGACTGTAAGGTGTACATGTCCAACTGTCAGGTGTCATCTGACCTTGACCTCATTTTCATGGTTCAGTGGTTATAGTTAAGTTTTTATACGACCGCAAAAATTAAAATTTTTTGGTCGTATATTGCTATCACGTTGGAGTCGTCGTCGTCGTCCGAATACTTTTAGTTTTCGCACTCTAACTTTAGTAAAAGTGAATAGAAATCTATGAAATTTTGACACAAGGTTTGTGACCACAAAAGGACGGTTGGGATTGTCTTTGGGAGTTTTGGTTCCAACAGTTTAAGAATTAAGGGCCAAAAAAGGGCCCAAATAAGCATTATTCTTCGTTTTCGCACAATAACTTTAGTATAAGTAAATAGAAATCAATGAAATTTAAACACAAGGTTTATGACCACAAAAGGAAGGTTGGGATTGATTTTTGAGTTGAGGTCACAACAGTTTATGAATTAGGGGCCAAAAAGGGGCCCAAATAAGCATTATTTTTGGTTTTTAACCGGATTTTTGTGACAAAAATGTCGGTTATTGATTTGGGGATGTACGGCGGGCGGCCGGGCGGCCGGGCGTGCGGCCGGCAATCAAATGTTGTCCGTGCATTAACTCATGAACCGTTCAACCAAAGCTTTTAAAATTTTAATATGTTATTACTGACAACTATACGAAGGTCAAGTTCAATAATGGCGATTTTGACTTTTACCGTTCAGGAGTTGTGGTTCTTGAAAGGCGGCAATCAAATGTTGTCCGTGCATTAACTCATGAACCGTTCAACCAAAGCTTTTAAAATTTTAATATGTTATTACTGACAACTTTACGAAGGTCAAGTTCAATAATGACGATTTTGACTTTTACCGTTCAGGAGTTATGGTTCTTGAAAGATTGAAAAATGGAGTTTTCAGTCGTGTCTGTGCATTTAGTATTTTACTCATGAACTGTTCTACCAAAGCTTCCCAAATTTTAATATGTTGTTACTGATGACAGAATAGAGGTCAAGTTCAATAATGACGATTTTGACTTTAACCGTCCAGGAGTTATGGTCCTTTAAAGATTGAAAAATGGAGTTTCCAGTCGTGTCCGTGCATTTATGCATGAACTGTTCTAGCAAAGCTTCGGAAATTTTAATATGCTGTTACTGATGACAAAATGGAGGTCAAGTTCAATAATGACGATTTTGACTTTTACCGTTCAGGAGTTATGGTTCTTGAAAGATTGAAAAATGGTGTTTCCCGTCGTGTCTGTGCATTTTCTCATGAACCATTCAACCAAAGCTTTTGAAATTTTAATATGTTGTTACTGATGACAAAATAGAGGTCAAGTTCCATCATGACAATTTTGACTTTTACCGTTCAGGAGTTATGGTTCTTGAAAGATCGTAAAATGGTGTTTCCATTCACGTTGTTGCATTTACTCATGAACCATTCAATCTAAGCTTTTCAAATATTATTATTTCAAAATGTTGATACTGATGACATAATGGAGGTCAAATTTGATATTGATGATTTTCACTTTCACCATTCATCAGTAATGGTTCTTGTGATATTGCCAGGACACAAATAAATGTAAATAAATCAGGTTTGCTGTCGTTGTGACAGCCTCTTGTTGCACCATAACTTTAGTATAAGTAAATAGAAATCTATGAAATTTAAACACAAGGTTTATGAACATAAAAGGAAGGTTGGGTTTGATTTTGGGAGTTTTGGTCCCAACAGTTTAGGAAAAAGGGGCCCAAAGGGTCCAAAATTGAACTTTGTGTGATTTCATCAAAAATTGAATAATTGGGGTTCTTTGATATGCCGAATCTAACTATGTATGTAGATTCTTAATTTTTGGTCCCGTTTTCACATTGGTCTACATTAAGGTCCAAAGGGTCCAAAATTAAACTTAGTTTGATTTTAACAAAAATTGAATCCTTGGGGTTCTTTGATATGCTGAATTTAAAAGTGTACTTAGATTTTTAATTATTGGCCTAGTTTTCAAGTTGGTCCAAATGGGGGTCCAAAATTAAACTGTTTGATTTCAACAAAAATTGAATAAATGGGTTCTTTGATATGCCAAATCTAACTGTGTATGTAGATTCTTAATTTTTGGTCCAGTTTTCAAATTGGTCTACATTAAGGTCCAAAGGGTCCAAAATTAAACTAAGTTTGATTTTAACAAAAATTAAATTCTTGGGCTTATTTGATATGCTTTATCTAAACATGTACTTTGATTTTTAAAGGCAGTGCTTTAAGGCCTGACTTTCAAGTCATGAGGTTCATCTTTTCATACGCAATCTATGCAGGGGGTCTTTTGCCAGAAATAGATCCGGAAATGTTCGATTTTCTCCTCTTCTTTTTATGGTATGATATGGTTTTTGTTTCTTTCATTTACATTGGGGACTAAAGAAACGATCAGTGTGTATTGTTTGTTTTATAGAACTTGTTATTAATGTGTATTTTGCATTATAAGCAGTCAACCTGACTACAAACTATCATTATTTGTATTCCGTGTGGAAAGAGGTCGGGTCAATTTCGAGTGTTATCTGACATCTAAAGATTTTTTAATTAGTTCAGACGTTGATATAACAATAAAAAGTCGACTGAACATGATTCATATTGCATCTTCTATAATTCAAAGCGGAATTCGGTTTATGAACGAGAAGCGTTTTCAATTTCGGTATTAGTTATGTATGTTGTCTACGTATTATCCTGGTTCCCGGTACTACGTTCCGGGTATTAGCTATTTGATATTTGTGATGTGTGACATTACGATCGGGTACCAGCCAATCTACGTGTGTATGTGTACATGATTTCCCGCCAAAATGACCGACTTACAGCTATGGAAAAATAGTCCATAAACGTTCCATATAATGATATGCAAATTCATAATTAATCGGTAATTTTTTTTATCTTTTTATAATAAATATAACAAAATGGATTCCACAAAATTGAAAATAGCATTATTTTAAGAGGATTTCTCATATTTTTTTCACTTCCGGGCGCAGTAATACGTATGTTTTGAAGAATCTCGAAGAATTTGACAAAGTGAATTGAGAAGGAAACGGATAGATATACGTCCTTGCTATCAGGTAAAACAATTTAAATGTACAGAACAAATTCATTTACTTCACACAAATAGTACAGGCCTAAGCATTTTATTGTCTTATACACGACTTTAGTCTAGTGTTTAAACTTAGCGGTGACCTACAAGGTACAGGTCATACTGGGTCAAGTCTAAATATGTAAACATATCCACGTGCTATTAGGTAGAAAGCATCGTAATGCAATATCTACAATGTTTTCCTCCTTTATACATCGTTTAACCAGATATATTTCTCCTTTATACATCGTTTAACCAGATATATTTCTCTTTCAAATACACTTAAACACGGGTTGTATGTACGTATCTTTTCTATTGTTTTCTTGTCCTTATTAAAGTTCATTTGTTGATGTTTAAATATTTTTGAACGACTGAACACAGGAGTGAATGAATGCAACAATTATATATACTGAAGACTTGGGCTGTACAATGATAGTGTACCCTACGTATATCATACTGATAATTATTCTAGCAGTAATTATGTTAATTTAAGGATGTAATGACAGGAATTCATGAGCTATGCCTCAGGCTTTCTGAAAAAATATCAATGACAATGTAAACAGAAACAAAATATTGACACGAATGATGCTCTCTTCTATGTTATAGTTATTTAGGTATGTGTGTTGCACAAGTTTAAAAAAAAGCACAAGTTTAAAAAAAAACTTAATTAAGTTATAAAACTTTTTTTCAGAGCACAAACCCACTTTAAGAGACTTGTCTACTGCCATACCCATCCAATTTTCATGCACCATTTGCAAGCAAGAGACTGAATGGTTTGCAAAATTAAAAATCAGGATGGTGTCCAATTAAACCAAAAGAACTAAAATGGAGGAATATTGTAGGAGAAATCTAGAGGAAAGTTTTGATTTGTGAAATTGGTTTTCCTGAAAAGTCATTCATCCTAGCCTGCAGAAAGGAACTATAACTATCCATCACCAACTGACAAGCTAATTTTGAGCTTCACATATGGAAAATACCATCAATGTCTATGTTTTCAGCACAGATTTTACAAGTTATGACACAGCTATGCTTTTTTTATACCTGTTAAAGAGTTGTATACTAAATTTTATTTTTTAACCAATAAATATATATTGTGTCATTTAAGAACTTGTATTTTGCCAAAAGATGCATACTAGTGAATGAAAGTGGGTAGTTCATTTTGCTTTGGTATATATAGAATTGAATTACAATTGTTCATGTTATTGGAATGCATATAAAAATAAGGAGATGTTGTACAATGTATATATACATGATATTTAGTGAGTTTATCAAGCAAAAGTGAATAAGAAATAGGTATAAGCAGTTACAGGTACTACTGTACAATCTCAAACAATGAGAAAAACTCATACCGTAAAGAGAATTTCATATTTACAAGTAAGTTTTGTTTTTGCGTTGAATAATTTTCTTCTATTGTTTTAATTGCAAGTATGGGAAGTGGATAAAATGCTAATGAGACAGCTGTTATGGCCACAGAGCCTTAATTGAAAACTTCTTTTTCATTCATACCGGTAGATTTTGCCTGGAGTTAAAAACATATCTGCCAACTTTTCAAAATGCACATGGGGGTTTTACGTGAAAGATGGTTCATATAGTCATACAAAACCTTCAAGGGGGCCTTCAAATGGAAGCAGGACAAGTCGCCCCACTGGCTAATCGCCCCACTTTTAAAAAACCTGCCACAAACTGATTTGTCAAATCGCCCCACATGTGACATTGGTTAAATCATATTTAATATTACTCCTGCCAACTCGCCCTACTTATAAAAAAAATGGTAATACTAATATATAGATTAATATATATATATAATTAAAAATAAAAACTCGCACCATTTTAATGAAAACTAATCTACAAAGAATACAAACAAACCGAAAATTTATTTAATTACTTTTATTGATATACTGAAATTATAATTCAAAAAAAAAAATGTATTGTTGAAGAATAACTAAGTTTTGAAGCTTAGTTATTTGCATAACAATTGAAAAGAAACCTGTTAATTGTATCATAATGCAATATAAGGAATTTAAGTTATATTCAACGGGATAACATCTTTTTCCATAAGTGGGGCGAGTTGGCATTACTAAATTCATCCTGGTTAATAATATATTTATCTAGATATTATCGTTTTCTATTAGGTGGGGCGAGTTGGCAGGAGTAATATTAACAGGATTTAACACATTTCACAAGTGGGGCGATTTGGTAATCCAGGTTGGGGCGGTTTTTTTTTCAAAGTGGGTCGATTTGTCATGGATTCCCTTCAAATATATTCTAATGTGGTTTTTGGCTTCTTCGTGCATTAACAAGCTCATAGCCATTGTTGAATTAATTGTTTTCTTTAAAATAGTCGACAAAATTGCTCTTACAAAATCTCCATTTGGGAGCCTCGAGCTCGATGGGGGAAATACTCTGCAAATACTGACAGTTGGCAGGTATGGTCATCAAAAAAGTTGACATGTTACTATGTACATTTACCATTATGTTACTTGATGTTCTTGCTATACAACAGTACAGAGACTAGTCAATCTTTGTGAACTATTTTTTATGGGAGTCATAGAATATGCGTATACAATCAATAATTAAAAATAGTCTATTTATATTGAAAAAGGAAAAGTTCTTTTATGTCTAAAGAAGAGGGACGAAAGACACCAAAGGGACAGTCAAACTCATAAATTCAAAGCAAACTGACAAGGCCATGGCTAAAAATGCATTTCATGGCGAGGCACAGAAAATATACTGTAAACAGTAGACTATAGATATAGGTGAACTAGGTACAAAAGAATCTTAAATTCTACAAACCACCTCTGTTCTATGGAAGATAATGATATAACTGGACTAGAAATACACACAACCTGTAATTAACTGCCTTTACAGCGCTTTCGCGCTTTGATTGATTATGGGTCCAGTTTTCAAGTTGGTCCAAATCAGGTTTCCATATCAAGTATTGTGCAATAGCAAGAAATTTTCAATTGCACAGTATTGCACAATAGCAAGAAATATCTAATTGCACAATATTGTGCAATAGCAATTAATTTTCAATTGGAGTTATCTTTCTTTGTATAGAATAGTAGTTGATAATATATGTTGGAAATTTGCCAGACATTACTATGATGTCATTTTCTTTTTTTATTTGCCAATAACTTTATGTAAATAACTTCATTGGAAATTTGCCAATATAAAATGTTGCTGATGAAATTTTTTTTTCCTTATCTTATCTAAAATGTTTTTAGATAATGTATGTTGGACATTTGCCAGACATGACTAAGATGTCGTTTTCTATTTTTATTTGCCAATAACTTTATGTAAATAACTTCATTGGAAATTTGCCAATATAAAATGTTGCTGATGAAGGTTTTTTTTCCTTATCTTATCTAAAATATTTTTAGATAATATATGTTGGAAATTTGCCAGACATGACTATCATGTCATTTTCTATTTTTATTTGCCAATAACTTTGTGTAAATAACTTCATTGGAAATTTGCCAAAATAAAATGTTGCTGATGAAGCTTTTTTCCTTATCTTTTCTAAAATGTTTTTAGATAATGTATGTTGGAAATTTGCCAGACGTGACTATCATGTCATTTTCTATTTTTATAACTTTCTGATGTATTTAAATGAGTGTTTATGGTTGCAAAGTCCATTTAAAATTTGAATTGAGATGATGATGATGATGGAGTGGCTTGACATTTGTTTTGTTTAAAAAACCCATATAATGTCAAAAATTTGATCACAATCCAAATTCAGAGCTGTATCACGCTTAAATGTTTTGTCCATACCTGCCCCAACTGTTCAGGGATCAACCTCTGCGGTTGTATAAAGCTGCGCCCTGCGGAGCACCTGGTTGTGTTTTGGTCTGTTTTTCTTATACTGTATGCAATAGGTCTACTATATTTGGTGTATGGAATGATTGTAAGGTGTACATGTCTAGCTGGCAGATGTCATCTGACCGTGACCTCATTTTCATGGTTTAGTGGTCCAAGTTAAGTTTTGATTTGTTTTTTCTAATACTATATGCAATAGGTCAACTATATTTGGTATATGGAAATATTTTATGATCTATATGTCAGTCGCGCAGGTTTTATTTGACCTTGAACTCATTTTCACGGTTCATTGCTCAGTGTTAAGTTTTTTGTGTTTTGGTCTGTTTTACTTAAACTATAACAATGTATAAGCAATAGGTCGACTATATTTGTTGTATGGAAGAATTGTTAGCTGTACATGCCTGCCTGGCATTGTTCATCTGACCTTGACCTCATTTTCATGGTTCATTGGTCAATGTTTAGTTTTCTTGGTTAATGTTAAGTTTGCGTGACAGTTGTAATAAAGCTTTATGTTTAGGACTATCAACATAATATCAATGATTAGTAAAGAAGGCGAGACATTTCAGCGTTTGCACTCTTGTAATGGTTCATATTTAATTTTTTTTTTTTAATTTTCAAATTCCAAATTTTTTGAAAAGTTTTAAGAATAGATTTTTAAGATCTTTTACATTTATTTTGTGTCAGAAACCTATATTATTTCAAAAAATTGATCACAATCCAAATTCAGACAGCATCGAGCTTGAATATTGTGTCCAAATTTGCCCCAACTGTTCACGGTTTGACCTCTGCAGTTGTATCAGACTGTGCCCAGCAAGCATTTAATTTGGTAAAGTAGGGATTTGGTCCATTTTGAAAAAGCCAATAATTAGTATATATAAAGCTGTCACACTGCATTATAGACCATCGTAACCTTTAATCGTCCACAGTTTGAGTTAGAGCTGATGGATATTTCTATAATTTTGACATAATTTGTCCCAAAAGTGGTACCCTATATATACTATACAAATCTTTTTGGATAGAGCAGGTGTGATTTTTTTTAATTTAATTTTTTTTTTTTAAATAAATGCATTACGGAATAACTGTGTTCTCGGCCATAAATGATAATTTAAAAAGCAAGATAGCGATTAGAACAAACACAAAATCCAAGGGCTGTTCCATAAAATCTTAAACAGGACCGCAACTTGAACTGGCCATTATTTTGGTGGTGTGAAATATTAGTTTGTATACGTTTTAATTGTATGCAGGTTTTAAGCGTTGTTATCTTTTTTTAATATGCCTTCCTTAAACTATTTATTAATGAGTAGTCTGAAGAACAAATACAACAATATGGAATATACATATACACTGAAATAGTTGTCACCTTTTGACAGAGAATCCAACTTAAAGGACGACTATTATCAGCTGTTTAAATAATTGAGGTTGACTAAGTATTCAGCCGTTTTTTTCTTCTTCAAATAACGGGTTTACAAGACAGAAGACAATGACAAACTTTTAAAAGTGTAGTATCACAAATATGAAAAATGCAGAATGTATATACTTTGTTTATACTGATTTTGATTTTATTTTGTAGTATTCTTGCAATATTGGGTCAATTCCATCCTGACCTATTGTAAGGTTGTATATGCAGGCATCCCAAAGATCTTGTTTGTTGCCACTCACAAGGACAAAGTACCATTGGTGAGTGATCTAATGTTAGATATATAGTAGTAAGTCATTGCCATTTAAAACACTTGAAAAATGTGTAAAAACTGCTTCATAAGAGCTCTAATGCTTACATAATGATAATATGCCCAAATGTCTTAGCTCTTGACCAAACTTCGTGTAAAGCTCTTCACTTTTGAAAGAACAGGATTCTAATATATTTGTGGGTAATAGACTAAAGATCAGATTACAGGGCCTATAAACATAGTAGAATATATGAAGAACCACTTATAGATAAGTATAGATTATCGGGTTTTCTACACATTGATATCGTAACATATCAGCAGCGAGCCACAATGTGAACCTTTTTGGTGAGCAAGCTTGATAACGTCTCCTCTTGCATTGTGACATCGCTGATAACTTCTCCTCTCACATTGTGACGTCGCTGATAATGCCTGGTCTCATTTTGAAGTCTTGATACGAGAATTAATGAGTGACAGAGCAGATTGATATAGGCGTAGGGAAGGACGATAAGTAAATGATATTTGGTTTGGAATTGTATTAATATTCAATTTGATACATCTCATTGTCATGGTGATTATTTGCCGTGTCACTCTCGGTCATGATCTATTGACTATAACAATTGCTCAGTTTAAATGTTAAAGTTTGTATTTTCTTTGCCGTGTCACTCTCGGGCATGGTCTATTGACTTTAAACAATTGCTCAGTTTAAATGTTAAAGTTTGTATTTTCTTTGCCGTGTCGCTCTCGGTCATGATCTATTGACTATAACAATTGCTCAGTTTAAATGTTAAAGTTTGTATTTACTTTGCCGTGTCACTCTTGGGCATGGTCTATTGACTTTAACAATTGCTTAGTTTAAATGTTAAAGTTTGTATTTTCTTTGCCGTGTCACTCAGGGGCATGGTCTATTGACTTTAAACAATTGCTCAGTTGTATTTCCTTAGCCGTGTCACTCTCGGGCATGGTCTATTGACTTTAAACAATTGCTCAGTTTAAATGTTGAAGTTTGTATTTTCTTTGCCATGTCACTCTCGGTCATGGTCTATTGACTATAACAATTGCTCAGTTTAAATGTTAAAGTTTGTATTTTCTTTGCCGTGTCACTCTCGGGCATGGTCTATTGACTTTAAACAATTGCTCAGTTTAAATGTTAAAGTTTGTATTTTCTTTGCCGTGTCACTCTCGGTCATGATCTATTGACTATAACAATTGCTCAGTTTAAATGTTAAAGTTTGCATTTTCTTTGCCGTGTCACTCTCGGGCATGGTCTATTGACTTTAAACAATTGCTCAGTTTAAATGTTAAAGTTTGTATTTTCTTTGCCGTGTCACTCTCGGTCATGGTCTATTGACTTAAAACAATTGCTCAGTTTAAATGTTAAAGTTTGTATTTTCTTTGCCGTGTCACTCTCGGGCATGGTCTATTGACTTTAACAATTGCTCAGTTTAAATGTTAAAGTTTGTATTTTCTTTGCTGTGTCACTCTCGGGCATGGTCTATTGACTTTAAACAATTGCTCAGTTTAAATGTTAAAGTTTGCATTTTCTTTGCCGTGTCACTCTCGGGCATGGTCTATTGACTTTAACAATTGCTTAGTTTAAATGTTAAAGTTTGTATTTTCTTTGCCGTGTCACTCTCGGTCATGGTCTATTGACTTTAAACAATTGCTCAGTTTAAATGTTAAAGTTTGTATTTTCTTTGCCGTGTCACTCTCGGGCATGGTCTATTGACTATAACAATTGCTCAGTTTAAATGTTAAAGTTTGTATTTTCTTTGCTGTGTCACTCTCGGGCATGGTCTATTGACTTTAAACAATTGCTCAGTTTAAATGTTAAAGTTTGCATTTTCTTTGCCGTGTCACTCTCGGGCATGGTCTATTGACTTTAACAATTGCTTAGTTTAAATGTTAAAGTTTGTATTTTCTTTGCCGTGTCACTCTCGGTCATGGTCTATTGACTTTAAACAATTGCTCAGTTTAAATGTTAAAGTTTGTATTTTCTTTGCCGTGTCACTCTCGGGCATGGTCTATTGACTATAACAATTGCTCAGTTTAAATGTTAAAGTTTGCATTTTCTTTGCCGTGTCACTCTCGGGCATGGTCTATTGACTTTAACAATTGCTTAGTTTAAATGTTAAAGTTTATATTTAATCCAGTTTTATTTCAACAGCCCAGTAGTCAGGACCTCGGTGTTCAGATGAATATCAATTTTATGGTCATTTTTTTTTTTATAAATTTCCTGTTTACAAAACTTTGATATTTTCTCGAAAAACTTAGGATTTTCTTATCCAAGGAATAGATTACCTCAGCCGCATTTGGAACATTTTTTTGGAATTTTGGGTCCTCAATGCTCTTCAACTTTGTACTTGTTTGGCTGTATAACTATTTTGATCTGAGCGTCACTGATGGGGTTATGTAGACGAAACGCGCATCTGGTGTATTAAATTATAATCCTGGTACCTTTGATAACTATTATACCACTGGTTTGATGCGACTGCTGGTGGACGTTTCGTCCCTGGAGGTATCACCAACCCAGTAGTCAGCACTTCGGTGTTGACATGAATATCAATTATATAGTCATTTTTTTTAATTTCTTGTTTACAAAACTTGATTTTTTGGGGATACGATTGCTTTTAAACAATCTGTGGACTTATACCATTGACTCAGGGCCATGCCCTCACGTCAACCGTTTTATTCAAAACATCAAGGAACATCTTAGATTCTTGAGTTTATCTTGCTTGAAATGGTATAGAAAACAAAAGGATTGAACTTAAACAACTGTCCTGTAATGTTCTTCTCATAATGTTCATGTTTCTATCTTTCTCTTGTCTTGTATGGGTGTTTTTAACAACACAGAAAATCAGAATTAAGCAGTATTTATATCTAGTGTTTTTATAAATTTAGAAACACGTCAGAAGATATTCCCAATTTTTAGCTCACCTGGCTCATCACTTGGCGTCCGGCGTCCGGCGTCCGTCGTCTGTCGTCCGTCGTCCGGCGTGGTTAACTTTTACAAAAATCTTCTTCTCTGAAACTACTGGGTCAAATTTAACCAAGCTTGGCCACAATCATCATTGGGGTATCTAGTTTAAAAAATGTGTCCAATGACCTGGTCAATCAACCAAGATGGCCGCCAAAGCTAAAAATAGGGGTAAAATGCAGTTTTTAGCTTATTACTCAAAAACCAAAGCATGAAGAGCAAAACTGACGGGGTAAAATTGTTCATCAGGACAAGATCTATCTGCCCTGAAATTTTCAGATGAATCGTTCAACCCGTTGTTGGGTTGCTGCCCCTGAATTGGTAATTTTAAGGCAATTTTGCTGTTTTTGTCGAGCCTGCAACTTTTGTTGCAGAAAGCTCGACATAGGGATAGTGATCCGGCGGCGGCTACGGCGGCGGCCGCTACGGCGGCGGCGGCTACGGCGGCGGCCGCTACGGCGGCGGCGGCTACGGCGGCGGCGGTGTTAGCTCACTTCTTTAAAGCTTTATATTTTAGAAGGTGGAAGACCTGGATGCTTCATACTTTGTATATAGATGCTTCATGTTACGAAGTTTCCGTCAGTCACATGTCCAATGTCCTTGACCTCATTTTCATGGTTCAGTGACCACTTGAAAAAAAAGTTCAAATTTTTTGTAACGTTGAATTCTCTCTTATTATAAGTAATAGGATAACTATATTTGATATGTGCGTACCTTGCAAGGTCCTCGTGTCTGTCAGACAGTTTTCACTTGACCTCGACCTCATTTCATGGATCAGTGAACAAGGTTAAGTTTTGGTGGTCAAGTCCATATCTCAGATACTATAAGCAATAGGGCTAGTATATTCGGTGTATGGAAGGACTGTAAGGTGTACATGTCCAACTGGCAGGTGTCATCTGACCTTGACCTCATTTTCATGGTTCAGTGGTTATAGTTAAATTTTTGTGTTTTGGTCTGTTTTTCTCATACCATATGCAATAGGTCTACTATGTTTGTTGTATGGAATGATTGTTAAGTGTACATGTCTAGCGGGCAGATGTCATGTGACCTTGACCTCATTTTCATGGTTCAGTGGTCAAAGTTAAGTTTTTGAGTTTTGGTCTTTTTATCTAATGCTATATGCCATAGGTCAACTATATTTGGTGTATGGAAATATTTTATGATCTTTATGTCAGTCCCTCAGGTTTTATTTAACCGTGACCTCATTTTCACGGTTCATTGCACAGTGTTAAGTTTTTGTGTTTTGGTCTATTTTTCTTAAACTATAAGTAATGTGTCAACTATATATGTTGTATAGAAGCATTGTTAGCTGTACCTGTCTGCCTGGCATGGTTCATCTGACCATGACCTCTTGTTCATTGGTCTTTGTTTAGTTATCTTGGTTAATGTTAAGTTTATGTGACAGTTGTAATAAAGCTTAGCTTTATACTTAGGACTATCAACATAATATCAATGATTAGTATAGAAGGCGAGACATTTCAGCGTGTGCACTCTTGTTGGTTATTATCTTGAATATTATTATAGATAAGAGATAAACTGTAACAGCAATAATGTTCAGCAAAGTAAGATTTACAAATAAGTCAACATGACCGAAATGGTCAGTTGACCCCTTTAGGAGTTATTGCCCTTATAGTCAATTTTTAACCATTTTTCGCAAAATCTTAGTAATCTTTTACAAAAATCTTCTTCTCTCAAACTACTGGGCCAAATTAAACCAAACTTTGCCACAATCATCATTTGGGTATCTAGTTTAAAAAATGTGTGGCGTGACCTGGCCAACCAACCAAGATGGCCGCCTCAGCTAAAATAGAACATAGGGGTAAAATGCAGTTTTTTGGTTATAACTCAAAAACCAAAACATTTAGAGCAAATCTGACTTGGGTAAAATTGTTTACCAGGTCAAGATCTATCTGCCCTGAAGTTTTCAGATGAATCAGACAACCTGTTGTTGGGTTGCTGCCCCTGAATTGATAATTTTAAGGAAATTTTGCTGTTTTGGGGTATTATCTTGAATATAATTATAGATAGAGATAAACTTTAAACAGCAATAATGTTCAGCAAAGTAAGATTAACAAATGAGTCTACATGACTGAAATGGTCAGTTGACCCCCTTAGGAGTTTTTGCCCTTTATAGTCAACTTTTAACCATTTTTCGTATATCTTAGTAATCTTTTACAAAAATCTTCTCCTCTGAAACTACTGGGCCAAATTAAACCAAACTTGGCCACAATCATCATTTGAGTATCTAGTTTTAAAAATGTGTGGCATGACCTAGCCAACCAACCAAGATGGCCGCCACCGCTAAAAATAGAACATAGGAGTAAAATTCAGTTTTTGGCTTATAACTCAAAAAGCAAAGCATTAAGAGCAAATCTGACATGGAGTAAAATTGTTTATCAGGTCAAGATCTATCTGCCCTGAAATTTTCAGATGAATCGGACAACCTGTTGTTGGGTTGCTGCCCCTGAATTGGTAATTTTATGAAAATTTTGCTGTTTTTTGTTATTATCTTGAATATTATTATAGATAGAGATAAACTGTAAAAAGCAATAAATGTCAGCAAAGTAAGATCTACGAATAAGTCAACATGACCGAAATGGTTAGTTGACCCCTTTAGGAGTTATTGCCCTTTATAGTCAATTTTTAACCATTTTTCGTAAATCTTAGTAATCCTTTACAAAAATCTTCTCCTCTGAAACTACGTGGCCAAGTTAATTGTAGATAGAAATAATTGTAAGCAGCAAGAATGTTCAGTAAAGTAAGATGTACAAACACATCACCATCACACAATTTTGTCATGAATCCATCTGCGTCCTGTGTTTAATATTCACCTAGACCAAGGTGAGCGACACAGGCTCTTTAGAGCCTCTAGTTTTGTTATTATCTTGAATTTTATTATAGATAGAGATAAACTGTAAACAGCAATAATGTACAGCAAAGTAAGAACTAAAAATTAGTCAGTATGACCAAAATAGTTAATTGACCCCCTAAGGAGTTATTGCCCTTCATAGTCAATTTTTAACAATTTTCTTACAATTAGAAGATTTTCAATAACGTTTTCCACAGAAAGTACTGTTATAGATAGAGATAATTGTAAGCAGCAAGAATGTTTAGTAAAGTAAGATCTACAAACACATCATCAAAACACAATTTTGTCATGAATCCATCTGTGTCCATTGTTTAATATTCACATAGACCAAGGTCAGCGACACAGGCTCTTTAGAGCCTCTAGTTAATAACATGCGAGAGCTCTCTGAATTCCAATCGATACATGTATTTCTGTTATACAAGAACTGAAGTGGAGTTTTCTTATATGTTACCGTTATGAAACTGATATTTGATATAGTGCTTCCATTAAGAAATGATGGTCGTTAATTAACATTTACATATACGTCCTTGCTACAAATCACAAGTCTAGGGTTTGGTTAGGTAATTTGCGCATGCGTATAGTTTTCTCAACTTGAAGGGATATCAGCTTGAATGGTTGCTCTGGATTCCCCACTCCATTGATTAATTTGAAACTCACAAGATCCTTTCTATGTCTGTCTGCTATTGAGGGTTATTGTTGCATAATTTGAAATCATATGCATCATATAAATTAAAAAAGATGTAGTCCACATCTAGAACACCACTTATGCCAAAATGGAGTCTTCCATATTATTGCTTTGAGTTGTCTCCCTTCCGTAAGTAACTTTCGTCAAACGATGATACGTCGAGAAAAATTAAATCATTCTGTCGATAGACGTCTTATTATATTAAAACTGATCGCAATTAAAACAGAGGAATGTGTACGGAAAGAAGTCATGCCCACTGACCAAAAGGAAATTAAATATTTAAAGAGTTAGGAATGGGGTTCCACCTAGAATTCACGTAGGAAAATAGGTGATAATTAAATTAAGGTAGGAAGTGAAATACATTCTCTCATTCTCAGTGACTGCTGTGGAAAGTAAACTAACTTGGAATTGATAGTACAAAATTAAAACACAATAAGTACATTGTTCATACACTTGTATCGAGGATTGGCTATTTTTAAAGTTGAATAAAAAATTAAGATTACGTAAATTACATTTTACGAGCATTTGACACGTGCAGTTGAATTATTTTTGAAAATAATACTAATACATGAATCAATGAAAACAATGGCAATCATATCGCTAAGAGCAATCTGCTCTTTGATTTTAAAAACTTAGGATTTTCTTATCCCAGGAATAGATTACCTAAGCCGTATTTGGAACAAGTTTTTGGAATTTTGTGTCCTCAATGCTCTACAATTTGTACTTGTTTGGCTTTATAACTATCTTGATCTGAGCGTCTCTGATGAGCTTAATGTAGACGAAACGCGCGTCTGGCGTATTAAATTATAATACTGGTACCTTTGATAACTATTGATGATATGAAACTTTAGCATTTAGTGATTCTGCACCAGATGCACGTTTCAACAATAAATGTATCTTCAGTGATGTTACAGTTGGTGAAATCTAAAATCTGGACAGGGAATGCATGATGACGATTCATGCTTTGTTTTAAAATAAGTTCAATTTGTTATCAACAAAAAATTGAACTTAAACAATAGCCATATGTTCATGCAAATACACTCTTGACCTGTTTTAGATTTATTGTCAACTTATTAAATGTGACTTATTTTGTTTAATTGTGTTTCTTTACTAGGTACATGAGGTAGGTAAAGTGAATTACCAAACAAAAATATCAATAGCAAGTTTTTCTTTCAAAAGACCCTTTTCATTTTATTCCCCTTGGAATGTAAGATTTAACAACTGCTAACAGTTCCAGTCTGTTATCTTTGAAAGTCTAAGATCTAGGTTAATTTAGTTTTCTTCCAGTTAACATTACATTTAGTCTGCAGTTGAAAGTTTTTAAACAGTATTAGATTCATAAACAATCCTGGATTTTTACCAAACTTGGACAGAAGGTTCTTACAATTTAAAGATAATATCAACAGGAATATTTTATTGATTTATTTCCTCATTTTTGTTGAGCCTGCGATTAACAGAAAGAGTAGTTGAGACACTGGGTTCCGCAGAACACTTACGAATTTTTCTTTCAACTTTTTATTTTCAACAGGAGAGTGTTGAGACAAGACGTGAAGAGCTTTATAGTGGAATTGAGGAGTTGTTTAAAGACCATGAAGGACAACATCATCTGGTCCTTAGGCCTTTAATATTTGTCAATGCCAAAGATCAAGCTGACCCTGAAATAGAAGTTCTGAAGAAAACAATTACAGAACTTACATTCAACCACCCATGTTGGGGTGAAAGGATGCCGAACGCATGTGTTCCACTGGAGCTCGAGATCGCTGAACTGGTGGCAGAAGGGAAACAAATTATGTCATTGGCTGAAATTAAAGAATTAAATGCCATCAGTGAGGTGTCTGTCCTGTCTCCTGAGCAGCTAACAGATTTTCTACATTTTCAGCATTCTCTAGGGAAGATTGTGTATTTTGATACCCCACAACTTAGAGATAATGTTATCATCAGTCCCCTTCTTATGGTGGAAGTTATGAGATCTTTCATTACAGGTGTGTATATATTTTCAGTGAGTAGTGATGATATGGCTGGTAAAACACTAACATACCAAAATATTGATAACCAGCAATTTTCCAGAGCACTGAGGACTGTTGAACGGTGCCCTATACTAATCTTGTTGTTGGTTTGTCAGAACTTTTATGTATTACAGTTAGTCAAAATTGATCAGTTTTACCTCACCTAGCTAAAAGGGCCATGTGAGCTTTTCTCATCACTTATCGTCTGTCGTCCGTCGGTCGTCGTCCGTTGTTAACTTTTACAAAAATCTTCTCCTCTGAAACAACTGTGCAAAATTTAACCAACGTGGCCACAATCAACATTGGGGTATATAGTTTTAAAAATGTGTCCGATGACCCGTCCAACCTACCAAGATGAACGCAATGGCTGAAATAGAACATGGGGGTAAAATTTGGATGTTGGCTAATATATCTGAAATCAAAGCATTTAGAGCAAATCTGACATGGGGTAACATTGTTTATCAGGTCAAGATCTATCTGCCCTGGAATTTTCCTACATATCAGACAACTTGTTGTTGGGTGGCTGCCCCTGAATTGGTAATGTTTTAAGGAAATTTGCATTTTTTGGTTATCTTGAATATTATTATTATATATAGAAATAAACTGCATACAGCAATAGTGTTCAGCCAAGTAAGATCTACAAATAAGTCAAAATGACCATAATGGTGAATTGACACCTTAAAAAGTTATTGTCTTTTATAATAAAATTTTTTCCTAATTTTTTGTAATCTTACAAAAATCTTCTCCTAAAACTACTGAGACAAATTTAACCAAACTAAGATCTACAAATAAGTCAACATGATAAAAAATGTGGTCAATTGACTCAATAATAAGTTACTGCCCTTTAAAGTCATTTTTGTCGCGCCTGATGGACAAGCGAGAAATAACGAACTACATTGTCGTCGGCGCCATCGTCGTTTTAATAAATTTCAAAAACTTTCTTAAACTATCCTGGATTTTTACCAAACTTGGACAGAAGCTTATTTATGATTATAAGTTAGTATCCAGAAGTAAATTTTGTAAAAAAAAAATCCTATTATTCCGTATTTTACTTATAAATGGACTTAGTTTTTTTTCAGGTAACATAACTTTCACTCTGTGGTTAGTGTTTTAAAATTTTGAAACGTTCTTAAACTGTACTGGATTTGTACCAAATTTGGACAGAAATGTGTGCATGTTGTTTATCATAAGAAGCTAGTATCTATAAGGAAATTTTGTAAAAATTTATTTCCTGTTTTTCCGTATATTATTTATAAATAGACTTAGTGTTAACAGAACATACAGAACATACAGTCTACAGTTGAAGTTTTTTAAAACATTAATTATATTCATAAACCATCCTGTATTTTTACCAAACTTGAACAGAAGCTTTCTTGCAATCAAAAGATAGTATCTAGATGAATTTTTTTTAATAATTCTTTCCCAATTTTTGTTGAGCCTGCGACTCAAAACAAAAGTCAAAGAGACACTGGTTTCCGCAAAACCCTTACTAATTTTTGAACAATTTTTCGTAAATTTTTGTGATCTTTTACAAAAGTCTCTACTGAAACTACTGAGACAAATTTAACCAAACTTAGTCACAATAATCATTAAAATATTAAGTTTAAGAAATGTGTCGGATGACCCTGCCTGCCAACCAATTCGCAACATGGCAGAGTGAGACATGGCTAAATATGGAACATAAGGGCAAAATGCAGTTTTTGGCATATATCTCTGAAGCTAAAACAAAATTATAATGGTTGCATTATTTCATGCATTAATTGTAAACAAAAATATCAGGTGAGAGACACATGCTATACTCGGAGCCTTTAGTTTATATTCACAGCATTAATATTTATGAAAATTTGAAGATGATGGCTGATTTAACTTACGTTTTGTAATGTTTGTAAAAACACAATTGCAAATTTAAAAAAAAAAAGTTTTCTTAGTTTAAACTGAAACTGTTATTTAATAGGTATAAAGGTTTAGGTATAACTATAAAACTACATAGTTTCTAAATATAGAATATCTCAACAATGTATAGAAACTTTGAAAATGCAAGTATTCCTATCCGGGTTTCAATTAAGGACCAACACAATTATGTTTGAGACAAAGTGTAGTTGTTATATTCATACTCAACTCATACACCTGTGAAAATGAAGTATTTGTAGCCAAAATCAAAATTGCAAATCTTCTCAATTTATTGTTGAAATCTCATCCTGAAATCTGAACCTAAAAAACAAAGCATGAATTTCTTGTAAAATTAATATAATATTAGAATGTTAGAAGTACACTGCCTGTAATCAATCCAGTTATCAACTATTGAACTATTATATACCATAGCTGGCAAATAAAATAAGACTTAATCAAGTCAAAGGAATGTATTATTTAGATCAAGTCAAAATCTAATCAAAATACTTTTGAATAAGAATACTAGTATACTAGTTGTAGTAGATTTTACCCTGAAAACAACTATACACTTAAATTTACGATCAAAGACAGCAATTAACTGACAAGGTTAATGCCATACATCATCGTTTGAGTTGAAATTTTAAGAGAACAAACATATATTGTTTTAAAAACATATAGTTTTCATTGTGACGTTTTATAGACCTTTGTTTAGATGATGATTTTGAAAACAAGGGATGAAACTCTTTAAAACTCATCATTGATGGCTCTGTTTTCTTTAAACATAATCTCCCCAGCAAAATAAAATTGCAAGAAAAAAATCCGTGTTTAAATTAAGAAGGACGATCAACAGCTTTACAAATGTTGTTAGGAAATACACTAATTTAAACATACCTAATGGACTTTCTTCTCGTTTTCATTTTTGTATTGTGTTGTCGTTCAGTTTGTTTATGATTGCTGATTTCCCTTAAATACGTAAATTACAGTAGCATTATTTTCTATAAACCATTAAATGATTTAAGTCTTTTAAATTGCAAAATGAAAAAAAAAATTCGCACCTTTGGTTGGTTTCATAACCACTATCTGGTTTCAAATAAACAATCACTTACATTAAAACAATGATAATCAAACCAAAAACAAAATCATTTAGAAACATGCAAAAATGTTGTAAAGGACTTTATAACTAAAATACATTCTTTTTCATCATAAGAAGAAGCAAGATTGAACTATACATTCAGATCACATTTCACCATTGCCATTTATGTTGCTTGTACAAAAAATATACAGATTCTCTCTAATATTGTGAACATTATTAAAGAAATATGCATGCTTTGTTGCGGTAATATTTTTCTATATTGGAAAGTATTCAATTTTTATCATCAGATGCTTTGCATACAGAATAAGAAAATTACTTTGTTTTGAAATAGGACATTTAATTGAATTATCAAGATTAGTTTGTTTTCCTATTCTGATCTAGGTGGGCGATTTAGAGAATTAATACCTTATAATGTTAATATATTTTTGACTTAAATCTAAAATCTTAATTTAAAATCTTAAGATATTCTTTTCTTATTTTCATTTTCATAGATGTTGAATTCTGGCCAAAAGAAGAGAAAACAAGGAAAACCTTCAAAAAGATGTCTTTAAATGGAATGATACAAAAATTAGACCTCTACCAGATTTGGGAGCAAGAAGAATTCCGTCAGATTTTACCATTTAAAGAGTACATATTTGATATGCTGATACACCTAGATATCGTATCTGAGCAGCGTAGATATGATTCAAAAACAGGAAGTCGTCTACCAGTGGAACACTTCTTTGTACCCTGTATGCTAACACAAAGACACGATACAGATTACTTGACACACGAATGTACACCAGAGAGGACTCTCAGTTTAGCTTTTGTTTTCAAAGGAACCATCATACCTCCAGCCTTACCAAACCGTCTAATATGCGCATGTCTCAGTATGTGGACATTAAAACAATACCGTGGTAGGAAACTTATGTTTTCTGGGTTTGTTGGGTTATCAGTTTATAAAGAGCATGACATTGTTATCTGTGTAGAAGGAAACAAGATCTTATTGTACCTAGTCCACAAGCGCTCCAAGGGGTTGATAATACCTGAAATAGCCACTAGTGTCAGAGAATGCTTGTTTATTACTTTGGAGAGAATTTCAGAATTTTATCATTCCACTATTCATTGTAAAACTAGCAACAAGCTACCATTTCATACAGAGTATTCCTGTTCAAAATTAAGCTGTTTCACTCCAGATGAAAAGATAGGTGTTGAAACAAAAGAATGTTTTTGCAAACATGGTGAAAACATAAAACACTATCGGAGTATCTGGAACCAGAAAGAGGTGAGTGGATCTGTAAGATAAGTAGCTACAGATACATCAACATGGCCAGCGTTATAAGCTGATTTAAAAAAAAGTGGTTGCCCTTACTTACTGATAAAATTGAGAATGGAAATGGGGAATGTGTCAAAGAGACAACAACCTGACCATACAGCAGACAACAGCTGAAGGCCACCAATGGAGCGAGAAAATCCGGCACCCGGAGGAGTCCTTCAGCTGGCCCCTAAACAAATATGTAACTAGTTCAGTGATAATAGACGTCATACTAAACTCCGAATTATACACAAGAAACTAAAATTAAAAATCATACAAGACTAACAAAGGCCAGAGGCTCCTGACCTGGGACAGGGGCAAAATGTGGAGGGGTTAAATTTACCTTATTTATTTGGCTCCATCACTTCAACTATAAAATCTAGAGAAAAAATTGAATTAGCATAACAGTAGTTAATTGATTTAAATTAGTAAGATGTTGATCTTACAGATTTTCAATGAATTCCAACTGAATAAAATGTTCACTTGCATATTTTCTTAGATTTGGAAAAACGGCTGTTATGCCAGTTTTCAAATTGGTCCTAATATTGGTCCAAAATCAAGCTGTGTTTGATATGAGAAGAAATTGAATAATTGGGGTTCTTTGATATGCTGAATATAGCCGCTGTTAATTTAGACTTTGGATATTTGACCATATTAGATATATACCAATTTCAAATTTTTCAGTTCTTAAACCCCATTCATTTTGTGTCAGAAACCTATGATGTGTCAAATAATTACTCACAATGCAAATTCAGAGCTGTATCAAGCTAATGAAGAGTTATACATAATTGTCTGTGTTTAGGGTTCAACCTCTGCGGTCGTATAAAGATGCGCCCTAGTAAACATTATAATAGTTTTAATTACAGTACCCTACATGACAAATGTAAAAAAGTGCAAACACAAGATAACATCGTGATTAATGTACATAACAATAAACCAAAACCACATATGATATACAGCACAAACAACAAACTATAAATTAATTAAAGGCTCCTGACTTGGGACAGAGTTTTCTGGGATTAAACATGTTTGCTGTTACCAAACTCTCCCAGTAACCTTGGATAGTTATGTAACAGTACAACATAACAACAAACTATCAAAATCAGTAGAAAAGGACTAAACTTGTCAAAGCAGTACAAAGGAGAAAAACAACTAACAAAAACGCAGAGTGTGTAAATATTTCTGGTTATATTAACACCTCTTTTCTAAATCGGAAAACTAGATGATGCGGTGATTTTGTTATTCACTAATCACTGTGAATGTGAAAATGAATTGTTATTACAAATACATTTAGTTTTTTTTTCCTTTTGTGTTATAGGAACAAGTGCAGTGTGATTCTGATTGTCCAGGTAAACATTTAATTTGCTAATTTTGATCAACCACCGAAGACTACATAATTCATTTTATAGTCATATTAACTTTGGGAAGTCTGATTTCTGCAGAAGTAATATATAAAGTAAAATCACATTAATTTTACTTTCTAGTATACCTCCTTACTATTCATGCTATTTATGTTATTCTTTCTCACAAAAGTACACGTTTGTTTACACTTCATATTAAACAATTATTAACACAGTTTGTCATCCCTTTACATTGCTTCACTTGTCCAACAACATTTAAACGACCACTGATGATGATTCCGCAGATTAAGCAATTATTATACATCTGCCTCCTATGAACTTCAACACAATGTTATGGACCATAGAATACACGTCACTTTCAATTTGCTTGATTTTGACACCTACCTTTCAAGTGCTATGCCAACAGGTAATTGCCTCTGAAAAACCCTTTAATATAGGATAGGCTATATAAAGGAGGCCAGTTTTCCATGGCTAGTACATTGAATAGATTGATTGTTTGTTGATGTTTAACAATACCTTCACCACTCTTGGCTATATAAAGGAGGCCAGTTTTCCATTGCTAGTACATTGAATAGATTGATTGTTTGTTGATGTTTAACAATACCTTCACCACACTTGGCTATATAAAGGAGGCATGTTTTTCCATGGCTGGTACATTGAATAGATTGACTGTTTGTTGATGTTTAACTATACCTTCACCACTCTTGGCTATATAATTGAGGCACTTTTCCATTGATTATACATTGAATAGATTGATTGTTTGTTGATGTTTAACAATACCTTCACCACACTTGGCTATATAAAGGAGGCCTGTTTTTCCATGGCTGGTTCATTGAATAGATTGATTGTTTGTTGATGTTTAACAATACCTTCACCACACTTGGCTATATAAAGGATGCCACTTTTTCCATGGCTAGTACATTGAATAGATTTATTGTTTGTTTGTTGATGTTAACAATACCTTCATCACACTTGAATAAAATACATTGAATCAGGGCTCGACATTAACGTTTGTCCGATTGTCCGGGACAAGTGGACACAGGTGTCGGGCAAGTAGATTCACCATACTACTTGTCCGATGGGACAAGTGAAAAATCAAGGTCAGATTAAAAAAGATCAAATTCAAGACTTATACATTCCCAAAAATATGAATGATTGTTTTATTGATCATACTTAATGAAATAATTATTCATTGATTGAACCAGAGACATATAAAACTTGTATAATATGTCTCTGATTTGGAGTATTGAACATGCTGGCAGCCATTGACCAGGGGGATATTTTAAAGTAAGGGGAAAGAAACCAATGTTAATGTATCTTCTTAGTATAAGCTTCCTTGAATTAGGAGCACCTCCATATGGAGTTTTACCTAAACTTTAAAATATTAAATTAAAGTATGTTTCATTTGATTTTGCTTTTATGCATAACAATACATTAAAAGAGGTTTTATTTGATAAGATCTATAATATAAAAATTTAAAGATGAAAAAAAAAAAAAAAAATCTAAAAAGGCAGCCTGATTTTTTAGTGAAATGTGTATGTACTTCGTGATCATATATCAATGTATATACAAATCAAAATAAATTGTAAAAGCTTTTTTTGACATCATCAATAAATTAAACAGGTTTACTCATATACATGTTCAAGGTGGCCAGGTGTATTTACATCCTTGGTTTAACCCATACCACTACTAAAGAATGAATAGGTCCATAGGGGAACGTAGTGGTTTGGGAAGAAATGATGTTTTAATGATTGACAAATGATAATGACATTGAGTCAGAGAAAACAGTCTTGCAAAAAAACTTTCATTCTGAAATAATGAAATGTATTTTGATGCGGTATTCATATAACATTACAAAATGCTGCTTTTATTAGGTACAATCAAAGCCCAAGTGTTATTATTGCATAAATCATCAATATGTTAGATTTTCAATTATGAATTCGGACAAGTGAGTTAAGAGTTCGGACAAGCTGATTTTCTTGCCACTTGTCCGAAGGGACAAGTTAGAAAAAATGTTAATGTAGAGGCCTGTGAATAGATTGATTGTTTGTTGATGTTTAACAATACCTTCACCACTCCTGGTTATATAATGGAGGCCAGTTTTTCTATGGCATTGCATTGGACACAACCTTTAATGTATCAGAGCAATGAAATTTAAAGTAAGCAAAAGTCGTACATAAAAATAGAGAATATATAACTAATCCTTGATTACTGAGCATGCACATTAGTTATCAACCTTAACAGCCAAGCACTGAGAAACACTAAGAAACACATGCAAAGTTAACTTTTATATAATCTTATATCTGTTTTTATAATAATTTTAGGTTTAAGTGTAGATGCTTTATGTCAGCCTCCAAGTAATCCAGAGTTGCTTCGTTTTTCTGTTAATTGCACTAAACGCATGATACATGATTTAGCGCTGCATCTTGGAATGGAAGAGATAGAATGGTGTGATATGGAAGACAACTACCCAGAGAATGCACAGATAGTCAAGTTTTTAACACTTGTAAATTTGAAAGAAAACTATTCAGCCAAGTTTGCAGACTTAGAGAAAGGTTTAAGAAAGTTAGAAATAACTACACACAAACTGTGTATGGTAAGCTATTAATACTATTGTTGCCTTGTACTTTTTATCAATTCATGTCTATGAGATTTTTCCTGTTTTTTATCCACGATTCATTCATATTTGCCTTTGGCAATTATGACTTCACATTTTGAGAAGGTTCATCTCATTTCACTATTATTAATTATTGAAAAAGTAGATTTGTAATATGAATATCATATATACAGCTTCCACAAAACCCCTAAAACCCAAACTGCTCCTAAATATATCATACACCCTTCAACAGTAGACAGATGTAGTAGACAGAGATGTGTATACAATATGACAGTAGTAATTGTAATTAGCAAAGCAAAAAAAGTGACAACGAAAAGACGAAGTAAAAGGAACGATAGTTAACAAATAGATATAAACGCACAGTCTACATAACAATTCCCCTTAAACTAAGCGACATGAATCCCACAAAAACATGTGCGATCTCAGGTTCTCGTGAAAGAAGGGGCGAAAGATACCAAAGGGACAGTCAAACTGATAGATAAAAAATAAACTGACAACGCAATGGCTAAAAAACTAAGAAATACAAACAGACAAATAGTAGAACACAAGCCACAACATAGAAAACTAAAGACTAAGCAACACAAACTCCACCAAAACTGGGAAAGATCTCAGGTGCTCTGAAAGGGTAAACAGATCCTGCTCCACATGTGGCACCCGTCGTAATGCTTATATTATTATATAGTCTAATTTGGTAGGTCATATTCGTGAAAAGGGAAGGGAATTATAGTTATGACATGGGGAACATATCCGATATCATCTGTGAAACGGTTATTCCATAACGGTCAACCAACTCGTGAAGGCGTCCTAAAAATTTTACAAAAGAATGATTTCAATTTCATCATTTGGAATTCTTGGTTTGATAACTTCCTTGTAAGCAGCAACCCTCTTTCAAAAAAAACATGATAGGAAATACAAGTGAAAGATTAGCAGTTGCAGGTTTATATGTATTCCCTTCATTTTGATGTTGCTAAGTACCAAATTGAAGATAAGACATTTGAAGAACAATGGCATACAATAACCAAACCAGAAAGCAGTTGATTATTAGCGATAATAGATATAGGGGGTTAACATAACAATGAAAGATAATTCATTTTACAATAAGTTTGCCGCTTTGGTTATGGACCATTTTTATGTTAATTCATTTATTTTCGTGGGTATCAACTCTTATAGATAGAGATACAAAGACGGTTCGTGGGATACGATAATTGGTGGATAGCTGTTTCAAAAATATCAAAAAAAGATGTATCAAGTACCTATTTTCTTGGATTTCTGTTTAAATGATGATATACAAAAAAGAGAAATCACTGTAAAGATTTTGAAATGTCAGATCCTGGCTTGGTAATTGCCAGTGAGAACAAAGTCAAATAGTTAGGTAAACAAAAACGCTTCTACAGCAATTTATTGAAATGTTGTTTGAAAAGCAATTTGTGTCCTAATTATCCTACCTTCTCCTACCTTAACCTACCTTATCCTACCATATCCTACCATATCCTACCTTATCCTACCTTATCCTACCGTATCCTACCTTATCCTACCTTATCCTACCTTATTAAAATTTTGTCAATAAACCAAAGTAATGAAAGGTATGATATTTAACAGGCAATGACTGGTTCTTATTTCTATTGGTATTTAATCAGCAAGCAAATTATGACACAGTAATAGACAGTTTGCGTTTAATATATACAATGAATGCATTTAAACAATTAAAAAAAAAAATCTCACTGATATACTAAGAATTTGATCATTTTTTTATCAAAATATTACTATATTTTTATTTCAAAAACACGTTTTAACAACCATTTTGATTGCATGTCAACCAGATAAAATATCCAAGTCATTACAAAATTTTCGGTATTATTAAATTTGTGGTTTGCTGGGACTCAAGAAACCCACGAAAATTTGTATTATATTAGTACCATGAATAAAAATGAATCCACAGTATGGTATCGTTTGAATCTTGCCAATCTTGTTCAAAGACGGTTTTATTTGTCCTAAACAAATGGAGAAGGGGAAAGGGATAGGAATTCTTTATTTGAGTATTTTGTGATATGTTGTTAATCTAATTGGAATCTTTATTTTAGTACAAATTTCAATTTATACAACAATTGTCCTTAAAGTATTATGAAAAGTAGGTTCTGCTCGATCAAGTTCTGAAGATAACTAAAAAGTAAAATCATAAAAATCTGAGAAAATTTCAAAACGGAAAGTCCCTAATCAAATGGCAAAATCAAATAATATAACACATCAAACGAAACTAACCCAACAACTGTCATATTCCTGACTTGGTACAATGAAGCATGCACGCATTAATGTTTTGTATCACTTTATTTGCAGGTTAAGAGGAGAAAACGAGTAAAATCTAGTAAGTGTCTTATTTTTCATATAGTATTTCTAAATTATTCTGCCAAAGAATGCAAACTAACATAAAACATATATTAATTAATTAATTAATATAAACCCCTAACAGTTGAAAAGAGATATATAATTTTGTTTGCATGTTCCTTGTTTTAGGTGTTATCTTAATGCCCAGATCGATATTTAACAAACTGCAATTAAGACATTGTGAGTAAATGCATCATAAGTAATCACATCAATATTGTCTCCATGAAAGCATAAACAAACTTAGAGGTGTGTATACAGATTCATGTTCAACCTTTGTATCTACCAATTGTATTTGACAAGCATTTAGAATAATGTTTGAGTAGAATGAAAACATATCTACAAACATGATAATGTTATTTGGATACCAAACACTTGTGATACACCCATTGGCAAGTAAAACTATTATACTTTAAAACTGCATGTGTATCACCGTATATGACTTGATATATTCCCTGACATTTTGAGTATCATATTATGACTGTAAGAGATACTGTTTGATTTTTTCAATGTTGATAGTTATGCCTTATACTTGATGCCCCCTGCACAACGTGTTGCAGGTGGCATATACATTTCAGGCATCCGTCTTTTCATCTGTCTGCATGTATGTTTGTGCGTATTTCTGTTTTGTCGTATGACAAATTCCTGTCTGATTTTTATCAAACATATATCATAGGTTTGTATCAGCAATTTCCCGTTAAAAGATCAGTGTCGATCCAATGCCCATTTGAAACATTAATTAGGTCTTTCCACTTTTCGTTGAAAGACCTTTTGTTTTTCTTCTGATTATTTTTTTTTCTTCTTCTGCCGTCTGAGATGCTTTTTTGTCGTACAACATATCGAAAGGATTTTTTGGACAATAATGTTGTACAGTAATGGGGGTTTCAAAACTCACCCTGTGTGACCGAACACTTATTCTTATAGAAGTTATCTCCCCGCATCCCATTTGTCTTGTTATCGCTATATCTCTAAAACCGTAAAAGATTTTAGCAAACTGTTTTCACCAAATTGTTCGTCTACGCGTGAGAATGATTTGGTTTATTTTGACTTGAGTGATCGGAAGACATCTTATGGGAGTTATTTCCCTTTGAAAATTTAAGATAGGCGATTTGTTGGATAAATTCATACGTTATAAGTCGTAGAGGCCTACAGTCTTTTGATATGGAGACCTTGGTCCATTTGAAGGAACTTGAGGTCAAGGTCAAAGGTCAAGGTCATGTTATACATTTTTGAACTTTGCTTGTTATCGTTATTCAAAAGAAACTGTTACAGTTAATGATATGATTTGTTTGCCAAATTACTGTTTACAAAAAAGCGAAACTTCAACCTATTTCAGTTGAAGTGTTTTGGTTAACCCTAATAGGAGTTTTCTCCCCTTGTGTATTTGAAATCATTATTTCTCCACACCCATACAAATGATTGACCTGGGGTCTTTTAATTTGAGATCACTGACCTATGACCTTGAAATTGAAGTCAAGGTCAAAGGTCAATTTGACGTTCTAGATTTTGACCTTTGCTAAACATTGTTTTCTATTCATAATAAAACAATTAAGTCTTCTGCATATATACCTATTAATCTTACTTATTCTTTTATATCAATTTGAAGAACCAAATTACATCAACAAGGATTGACTTTTTCTAACATCGTTTTTATACGACCGCAAAAATTTTAATTTTTTGGTCGTATATTGCTATCACGTTGGCATTGTCGTCTGCGTCATCGTCGTCGTCGTCGTCCGAATACGGTTAGTTTTCGCACTCTAACTTTAGTAAAAGTGAATAGAAATCAATGAAATTTTAACACAAGGTTTATGACCACAAAAGGAAGGTTGGGATTGATTTTGGGAGTTTTGGTCCCAACGTTTTAGGAATTAGGGGCCAAAAAGTGCCCAAAGAAGCATTTTCTTGGTTTTCGCACTATAACTTTAGTTTGAGTGAATAGAAATCTATGAAATTTTGACACAAGGTTTATGACCACAAAAGGAAGGTTGGGATTGATTTTGGGAGTTTTGGTTCCAACAGTTTAGGAATAAAGGGCCAAAAAAGGACCAAAATAAGCATTATTCTTGGTTTTCGCACAATAACTTTAGTATAAGTAAATAGAAATCAATGAAATTTTAACACAAGGTTTATGACCACAAAAGGAAGGTTGGGATTGATTTTTGGAGTTGAGGTCACAACAGTTTATGAATTAGGGGCCAAAAAGGGGCCCAAATAAGCATTATTCTTGGTTTTCGCACAATAACTTTAGTATAAGTTAATAGAAATCTATGAAATTTAAACACAAGGTTTATGACCATAAAAGAAAGGTTGGGTTTGATTTTGGGAGTTTTGGTCCTAACAGTTTAGGAATAAGGGGCCCAAAGGGTCCAAAATTGAACTTTGTGTGATTTCATCAAAAATTGAATAATTGGGGTTCTTTGATATGCCGAATCTAACTATATATGTAGATTATTAATTTTTGGTCCCGTTTTCAAATTGGTCTACATTAAGGTCCAAAGGGTCCAAAATTAAACGTAGTTTGATTTTAACAAAAATTGAATCCTTGGGGTTCTTTGATATGCTGAATTTAAAAATGTACTTAGATTTTTAATTATTGGCCTAGTTTTCAAGTTGGTCCAAATGGGGGTCCAAAATTAAACTTTGTTTGATTTCATCAAAAATTGAATAAATGGGTTCTTTGATATGCCAAATCTAACTGTGTATGTAGATTCTTACTTTCTGGTCCAGTTTTCAAATTGGTCTACATTAAGGTCCAAAGGGACCAAAATTAAACTAAGTTTGATTTCAACAAAAATTAAATTCTTGGGCTTATTTGATATGCTTTATCTAAATATGTACTTTGATTTTTGATTATGGGCCCAGTTTTCAAGTTGGTCCAAATCAGGATTCCATATCAAGTATTGTGCAATAGCAAGAAATTTTCAATTGCACAGTATTGCACAATAGCAAGAAATATCTAATTGCACAATATTGTGCAATAGCAATTAATTTTCAATTGGAGTTATCTTTCTTTGTATAGAATAGTAGTTGATAATATATGTTGGAAATTTGCCAGACATGACTATGATGTCATTTTCTATTTTTATTTGCCAATAACTTTATGTAAATAACTTCATTGGAAATTTGCCAATATAAAATGTTGCTGATGAAGCTTTTTTTCCTTATCTTATCTAAAATGTTTTTAGATAGTGTATGTTGGGCATTTGCCAGACATGACTATGATGTCATTTTCTATTTTTATTTGCCAATAACTTTATGTAAATAACTTCATTGGAAATTTGCCAATATAAAATGTTGCTGATGAAGTTTTTATACGACCGCAAAATTTGAAAAAATTTTCGTCGTATATTGCTATCACGTTGGCGTCGGCGTCGGCGTCGTCGTCGTCGTCGTCGTCGTCCGGCGTCCGAATACTTTTAGTTTTCGCACTCTAACTTTAGTAAAAGTGAATGGAAATCTATGAAATTTTAACACAAGGTTTATGACCACAAAAGGAAGGTTGGTATTGATTTTTGGAGTTTTGGTCCCAACATTTTAGGAATTAGGGGCCAAAAAGGGCCCAAATAAGCATTTTCTTGGTTTTCGCACTATAACTTTAGTTTAAGTTAATAGAAATCTATGAAATTTTGACACAAGGTTTATGACCACAAAAGAACGGTTGGGATTGATTTTGGGAGTTTAGGTTTCAACAGTTTAGGAATTAGGGGCCAAAAAAGGGCCCAAATAAGCATTATTCTTGGTTTTCGCACAATAACTTTAGTTTAAGTAAATAGAAATCAATGAAATTTAAACACAATGTTAATGACTACAAAAGGAAGGTTGGTATTGATTTTGGGAGTTTAGGTCCCAACAGTTTAGGAATTAGGGGCCAAAAAGGGACCCAATTAAGCATTTTTCTTGGTTTTCGCACTATAACGTTAGTATAAGTAAATAGAAATCTATGAAATTTAAACACAAGGTTTATGACCATAAAAGGAAGGTTGGTATTGATTTTGGGAGTTTTGGTCCCAACAGAATAAGGGGCCCAAAGGGTCCAAAATTAAACTTTGTTTGATTTCATCAAAATTGAATAATTGGGGTTCCTTAATATGCCGAATCTAACTGTCATGACTGTGTATGTAGATTCTTAACTTTTGGTCCCGTTTTCAAATTGGTCTACATTAAGGTCCAAAGGGTCCAAAATTAAACTTAGTTTGATTTTGACAAAAAATGAATCAGTTAGGTTCTTTGATATGCTGAATCTAAAAATGTACTTAGATTCTTGATTGTTGGCCCAGTTTTCAAGTTGGTCCAAATCGGGGTCCAAAATTAAACTTTGTTTCATTTCATCAAAAATTGAATAAATGGGGTTCTTTGATATACCAAATCTAACTGTGTATGTAGATTCTTCATTTTTGGTCCTGTCTCAAATTGGTCTACACTAAAGTCCAAAGGGTCCAAAATTAAACTTAGTCTGATTTCAACAAAAATTGAAATCTTGGGGTTCTTTGATATGCTGAATCCAAAAATGTACTTAGATTTTTTATTATGGGCCCAGTTTTCAAGTTGGTCCAAATCAGGATCTAAAATTATTATATTAAGTATTGTGCAATAGCAAGTCTTTTCAATTGCACAGTATTGCGCAATGGCAAGAAATATCTAATTGCACAATATTGTGAAATAGCAAATTTTTTTCTAATTAGAGTTATCTTTCTTTGTCCAGAATAGTAAGCAAGAAATATCTAATTGCAAAATATTGTGCAATAGCAAGATTTTTTTTAATTGGAGTTATCTTTCTTTGTCCAGAATCAACTTAAATCTTTGTTATATACAATATACAATGTATATTCACTTTTTACTACCAACTGATAAATTAAAATAATCTTTACCATTCAGTGATAACAAGCAGTTTTTTTACATCTTAATATTTTATGATGTATTTAAATGAGTAGTTATTGTTGCAAACTCCATTAGAAATTTTAATTGAGATTAGTTTTTGGAATAAGGGAAAGGGGGATGTGATTAAAAAAATTGGGTTCAATTTTTCTCATTTGAAATTTCATAAATAAAAAAGAAAATTTCTTCAAACATTTTTATGCCCACCTACGATAGTAGAGGGGCATTAAGTTTTCTGGTCTGTGCGTCCGTCCGTCCGTCTGTTCGTTCGTTGGTCCGTCCGTCCGTCTGTCCCGCTTCAGGTTAAAGTTTTTGGTCAAGGTAGTTTTTGATGAAGTTTAAGTCCAATCGACTTCAAACTTAGTACACATGTCCCCTATGATATGATCTTTCTAATTTTAATGCCAAATTAGAGTTTTTACCCCAATTTCACGGTCCACTGAACAGGAAAATGATAGTGCGAGTGGGGCATTCGTGTACTGAGGACACATTCTTGTTTTGAGAGGATTAATATTCAACAGCATAGTGAATTGCTCTAAGAGAAAACAAAAATTTTAAGTTCATTAGAACACATTCATTCTGTGTCAGAAACCTATGCTGTGTCAACTATTTAATCACAATCCAAATTTAGAGCTGAATCCAGCTTGAATGTTGTGTCCATACTTGCCCCAACCGTTCAGGGTTCAACTTCTGCGGTCGTATAAAGCTACGCCCTGCGGAGCATCTGGTTTTTATTGTTTTATACAATAAACAATGTATATTCACTTTTACTACCAACCAATCTTTACCATTCAGTGATAACAAGCACTTTATTTTACATTTTAATATTTTATGATGTATTTAAAAGAGTAGCTATTGTTGCAAACTCCATTAGAAATTTGAATTGATATCAGTTTTGGAAAAAGGGAAACGGGGATGTGAAAAAAAAGGGGGGGAGGGGGTTAAATTTTTCTCCTTTCAGATTTCATAAATAAAAAGTAAAATTTCTTCAAACATTTTTTTGAGAGGATTAATATTCAAAAGCATAGTGAATTGCTCAAAGGCAAAAAAAAACTTTTAAGTTCATAAGACCACATTCATTCTGTGTCAGAAACCTATGCTGTGTCAACTATTTAATTTTAGATTTAAAAAGTTTGAAGAAGAAATCTTTAATTGATTTGTAAAATCTTGACACTTGTTTTGTGTAAAAAAAAACCATGTATTGTCAAAAATTTGATCACAATCCAAATTCAGAGCTGTATCACGCTTGAATGTTTTGTCCATACTTTCCCAAACTGTTCAGGGTTTGACCTCTGCGGTCGTATAAAGCTGCGCCCTGCGGAGCACCTGGTTTAAATTTCATTCTTATTATCGAGGTGGAAAGACCTTCAATTGTTCTCTGAAGAATTGGTTTTTAATTATATGAAAAATTGCATCATTAGCGTTCTCATTTGTACACTTTTTGACAGATGACACTGATATTACAGCAGTGTGCTCTTTATGCAGAAAAGAGGGACGAAAGATACCAAAGGGACAGTCAAACTCATAAATCGAAAATAAACCGACAACGCCATGGCTAAAAATGAAAAAGACAAACAGAAAAACAATAGTACACATGACACAACATAGAAAACTAAAGAATAAACAACACGAACCCCACCAAAAACTAGGGGTGATCTCAGGTGCTCTGAAAAGCTAAGCAGATCCTGCTCCACATGTGGCACCCGTCGTGTTGCTTATGTCATAACAAATCCGGTAAATAGTCTAATTCGGTAGGTCACATTCATGAAAGGGAAGGTGATTGTAGTTACGACGTAAGGAACATATCCGATATCATTTGTGAAACGGTTATTCCATAACGGTCAACCAAATCGTGATGGCGTCCGTAAAATTAACGAAGGGATGATTTCAACTTCACCAGTTGGAACTCTTGGTTTAATAGCTTCCTTATGAGCAGCAACCCTCTTTCAAGAAAATCATGATAGGAAATGCAAGCACAGGAATATCGTATCAATTTGGAGATATATACACCGTATTCAGGTGCTGCTGGAATGTTGCTACTTAAAAATGGAAAGTTCACAATTGGAAAGCTGAAATCATCTCTTTTGTCGTAAAGTTTTGTTTTCAACCGACCCTCATTGTCAATTTCTAAGTCAAGATATGAGGCCGACTTAACTGTATCTGTAGTATCCTTAATCTCTAGTTCGATGGCATAGAAACCGCCCTAACAGATTTATTAGGTAAAAGATAACAAATTACAGTCCGCAAATTTTATGGACACCATCACGAATTGGTTAATCTTTTACCACGTCTAAGATTGTGATTTGCAATGTACGTTGTCTAGTCTGCCTTGTACCAAAAAGGATTCTAAGTATGACTGTTTTGCTGAGTGTGAATTTGCATTGCTATACGACGTGTCTCTGTATTAATATCCAGCATCCATGTAACTATTTTTTTTATTTAGTTTTGATGTTTCTTTCTTGAAGTCCGATTAGATATATTTGTATATCTTATGTTTGCTGTTAGAGATGATGTGGTTCAGTATTATTTATTTATCCCGCTTTTGGGGATTTTGTTGTTACTTTCTTGTACGTCTAGGTCTGATAGGTTATTTCGTGCAGATATTTTGTCTTTTTTTTTTCTTGGTTTGAATTTAGTATTTGTGTTTCATTTTACATATGTCTTATTTGTCGGTATAGTCGAGTAACTCGTGGTTCCTCTTCGGTGTTGTGGGTTCAGGTTGTTTGTTTCCATGTAAATAAACTCATCATGGAAACCCGAATTGGAATTTTATATGTACGCCAGACACACGTTTCGTCTATAAAGGACTCATCAGTGACACTCTAATAAAAAAATGTTAAAAGGACAAATAAAGTACGCAGTTGAAGAGCATTCAGGACCAAAAATTCCTAAAAGGTTTGCCAAATACTGCTAAGGTAATCTATTCGTGAGGTAGAAAAGCCCTAGCATTTCAAAAATTAAAAGTTTTGTTAACAGTAAATTTACAATTATGAACATATCAATGATAACTCAAGTCAACACAAAAGTGCTGACTACTGGGCTTGTGATACCCTCGGGGAATTAAAACTCCAACAGCAGTGGCATCAACCCAGTGGTTGTAAATAAACTCATCATAGATACCAGGATTGAAATTTTATAAATTTCCTGTTTGGTCTTACATGCTCAGCTACTTCATTTAAATGATTTTCAGTTTAGAACCACTATATGCTTAGGATGTTTTTGTTTGTTTATACACAGTTTTGAATTGGAAGAACAAGCAATTTGCAACATGGTTAGAAAATAAAAATAATAACGCCATCACCAACACAATGATAATTTTAATATTATTGTAAATAAATTATAATACTTATGAAAGTGTCTATAAAATAAAAACAAATCTACAATGTTTTAAAAAAAAAAAAAATCTTGCGGAAATAAAATCGTCACAAAAATTATTTCAGTATTTGTGGTGTTAATCCTTACATGTGACGCGCAGTTTATTTTTTGTTGTGTTGTCCTGGTGCGCTGTAGTAAATTCATGGAGGTGTCTGTCGATACTCTGCGGCTTATATGTTGTAATTTACATATTTGTTTGTATGTGTTTCTCTGTGTTGAGTGTTCTTGCGTTCGTTTGTACAGTATTCCTGTCTAGTATTGTTAGCATTGCTATATAAGCAACAGGTTAAGCTAGCCATATATCGAGGTTCAATCAACCATTTTTTAGTGAAATGTCCTGTACCAAGTCAAGAATATGGCAGTTGATATCATACTGTCCGTTTCTATGTATGTTTGCTTGTGTAGTTCAATGTTTCTGTTGTTCCGTGGTTTTCCTCTTATAGTTGATGAGTTTCCTTATGGTTTAGTTTGATACCCGGATATGTTTTTTTTTGTTGAATCGAATTATGACTTTTGAACAGCGGTGTACTTATTTTGCCAATAATACATTTCTTGATATATGTGCATGTTGCTTGTATTACTCTCATGAACAGGAGTATACCATGATATTCCCCTAATATTTAGATATGACATATTACTTCATATTTTCAACAATAAAAAAATCATACTTAAGATTAATTTCCAATAAAAAGAATAATGACATTTCATGTTTTGATACTGACTTCATCAGCTGAAATGTCAGCTCACCCTAGCGAACACTAAATGCATTTAACTTTAGTGGAAGCTAAGATTTTAAACTTCTCCAACTGCATATGCTTTTCTGTCCTCATAAAATACTTTGAGATGTACCATGTATATCTATTTGTTATGATGAACCATAATATACTTTGAGATGTATCATGTGTATCTATTTGTTATGATGAACTATAATATACTTTGAGATGTACTTTGAGATGTACCATGTGTATCTATTTGTTATGATGAACTATAATATACTTTGAGATGTACCATGTGTATCTATTTGTTATGATGAACCATAATATACTTTGAGATGTACCATGTGTATCTATTTGTTATGATGAACCATAATATACTTTGAGATGTACCATGTGTATCTATTTGTTATTATGAACTATAATATACCTTGAGATGTACCATGTGTATCTATTTGTTATGATGAACCATAATATACTTTGAGATGTACCATGTGTATCTATTTGTTATGATGAACCATAATATACTTTGAGATGTACCATGTGTATCTATTTGTTATTATGAACCATAATATACCTTGAGATGTACCATGTGTATCTATTTGTTATTATGAACAATTATAGTAAAAGCATTCGAAATACTAAGATTTTCTTTCAGATTTTTCTTATATTTCGTCAATTTCTTTTTACGTCTATTATTTCAAAATTATTTGTTTGTGATCTTTGATGACTTTGTTATGTCCTCTCTTTAGAAATAATAAATCATTTAAGTAAACTATATACTTTCAATTAAACATCATGATACAGAAGTGTTATTATAGGTACATTGTATTTGTATTGTTTACTTTGTGTGAAAACAATTTAACAAATAAATCAATAAGTTTTACACCTTTAATATTCAAGTCAGTTTGAATTTTTATTTGGAAATATTTTGGATAATTTTCTCTTGTAGGTATTCCTGGTGATATCTTAGATTGCATTCCTACAGATGAAATATTAGATAAAGTAGCACCATTGATTGGTAATATGGTCTTTCAGCTAGGAACAGAACTTGGATTGTTAGTCACAGATATAGAGAACATAAAAGTGAAATACAATCGTGATTCTCCAGCCCAGAATAAAGAAGTATTATTTACCTGGAGGAAAGACAGAAGAGTGAAACCTACACTACGGGTTCTTGAAGAAGCTTTGGTAAATATTGGGAGAGGAGCAAACTGTTTAGAGAACGTTGTGAAGGATGTGGATCCAAAAACACTTAAAGTAGTAGAAATTGTTACAGGTAATACTAATTCACGGTCTGAGTTAATTAAAAAAACACTACATACTTATTATTAAAATCAGTTATTCATTACCATGATTACAGGAACTATGTATATCATAGATTTATAACAGACATATATAGAATCAGAGCTAAACCATTATTTGTAAAATAGTTTTGCCTAGTATTATACATTGCCCCTGTCGTTATGTTCGTTGAATGAAATTATATACAACCATATGTATAATATATCAAACAACGTTGGTCTAATTTGTACCTCACCATGTGTTGAAGCAAAAATCTCTTAACTAATGTTTCACAAATCAATTTGTTGCTTCCAGACCGTGGCCACTAATTGCCTAATACATGCTTAATAACACATGACACATGTCAGCTCCAACAAAACTTGCTGCAGGTAAAAGCAGAATAACAAAAATACCGAACTCAATGAAAAATGCGAAACAGAAAGATTTATTGGAAAGGGTAATGTGTTATCATCCTTTTATTCCATACTGATAATGTTACATGATGATTCTTTTCGAATTTATTGACATCAATATATTATAAACCCAAGAGAAAATAAATCTGGAATTCCACTGGAATCCCGGCTGGAATTTTGATGGGATTCCAAGTGGGATCCCACCTAATTCCACCGGGATAAAATTTCGGGAATCCCGCCAAAAGTCCGGGATTCCCGAAATTTTATCCCGGTGGAATTAGGTGGGATATTGTGGGATTTTGATTGGGATCCCACTGGGATAAAATTTCGGGATTCCCACTAAATAAGCGGGATCCCGATGTAAGTGTATTGGGATAAATTTCGGGATTCCCGTAAAAGAAGCGGGATCCTGATGTAAATCCCAGTGGAAATATACTGGGATTCCCGGGAAAAAAAAGCGGGATCCCAAAAATAAATACCAGCAGGATATACATGCACCAATTCAAATTGCACTGCCACTGGGAATCCTGGGTTATTTATGCAAAAGGATACATGTCATGTTTTCCTTTCTGTTAATCAATTTGCTGTCTCTGTACTTCCAACAAAAATTGCTGAGTAAATTATGGTAACTGGAATATCTGCATGCAATCTGTTTCGTTGGAAGCTCCATTTAAAAAGATCAGTATATCCCCTAAAAGTATCAAAAAAATCCACAAAGAATCATTTGTTCAATACGTTTTGAAGCAACAAATTCAATAGAAATATTATTGCATGTTTAATGTTTATAGAATACAGTAGAGTGGAAGCTAGTCCAAATAATTATGAAGTCTTGGAAGGTTATTTTAATTTTTTGGCAAATTAATTACCTTCCCCTTTTTTTATCCCCTGACGATAAATAACTATAGCGACTTATTATTTTCACCAAATAAACATACACACAACTGAATTAAATTTTGACATACCTACTATTTATGCCTGTTATGTGACAAGTTAACAAGTTTATTCATTGTAACGTTATATGTTAAAAATAAATATATTTTCAGTTTATGCTTTCAGACTTTCTGAAGTTGATTTGCTCAGATAAAAACCATACAAATCATAGTTCCTCAATAAATTATTTTTATAATCATTATATGCACATATACACATGTTAAATTAAATTATTAATGCACTTATCTGAAGACATCTTCATCTTCGTCCTGTCCATAATTCAGCGTAAACAAATTTTGATGACGTTTTTACCAGTACACAAACGTCGACGTGACAATCTCGCCCCAATTTATATCGGCCAAGTTGATCTGTCTCCGTAACGGTATTATAAATAAATTAAGGGTATCGCATACAAGTATTAATTACTGGTCAGTTTTTACTAAATATAAGAAAATTATACTTTATTAATCGGCACATGGTGCATGCGGATAAGATAGTGGCCGCATTATTTAGGACAGTAGTCAGTATTTTCTAGGGTCGAACTGTCCCGCGGCAGTACAGTTGAAAACAAAGCACGTGGTTATGATTTTTTACAGTTTACATAAGTTGAGAAATCAAAGTTTTAAGATGTCGATCATTATCTTATCATTGATGCCGGACGACAACTAATAGAAACGCACTTATGGGAACTTGGGGAACAACAGAAACGCCCAAGCTTTTCTGGCAAAACACTCGTTGACATTTCTCGGACGCCCTGCCATTTTTATCGCGAAAATCTCGGCATTTTTCTGACTTTATATTAATATCTGTCAAACTGAATATTAAGTGACACTTAAATGTGATTGGCTTCAACTGACAGCTTTGGTGTCATACGCATTGTTAATTAACACCAATAACCTGTACTTGATGTTATCAGAGACATATAAAAATAAAATTGAAAATGGAAGTGGGGAATGTGTCAAAGAGAACAACCCGACCACAGAAACACTTACATATTTTCAACAACATAATATATGGTTCATACAATTTCCCGTTTTAACTAGACTGGGATCCCAGCTTCAGACAGTCATCCCGATTGGGATCCCGGCTTTAAACAGTTCCGATTGGGATTCCACCTTCAGACAGTTACCCCGATTGGGATCCCAGTGTCCGATATTTATCCCGTTTCATCTTGACTGGAATCCCGGCTTCAGACAGTTATCCCGAATGGGATCCCAGTTTCAGATATTTATCCCGAATGGGATCCCGCCTCCAGATGCTTATCCCGGCTTATCCCGACAATTTCACCGGGATTGCATTGGGATCCCGATGGATCCCGTTTTCGTTTTCTCTTGGGAAGTCATTACTAAATGTTCAAAATGGTTTGAATTGATAATACATCTGTCAGGTATTGGTTCTTTGGAATATTAAGATGACGAATGGACTGAAAGGCATGTTCAATGCATTACACAAATAATGAATAAGAGGTACACTGTCAATTATGCAATGTCTACTTTATATATATATACATCTTACTTTAAATTTTGAATGTGCAATTTATTTAATTCTTGTGTTCATTTCATTGCTTTTTTCTTTCAAAAGAATGATAAGTTTTCGGGCAATGACATTTTATATACAACAGCAATGTAAGATAATTTTAAGCATTGTTTTTTTGATGATTCATTATACTTTTTTCCGATCTGCTTATTTACAGACAGAATCAGAGAAAATGAAAACAGAATCATACAAGAAGTACAAACAAGCCAGATTTTAGATCATATGATGACACATCTGGTGTTATCAGTAGATGACAGACGCCGTATTGAACAACATGCCGGACAAGATGATAAGAACAGAGCATTGCTGGATATTGTGATTAAAAGAAGAGAACCTGCGTATGGTGTATTTGTTGACGGATTGGATACATATGGATATGAAGAGCTCGCAAATAATTTAAAATGTGATTCACAAGAAATGACCCAAAGTGCAGCATTAGTACCTGTAGAGAATGAAGGTATAATCTTGATAATTTCTGCATACATAGGTAAAGTAGGGTTACTGCATTGGTGAGAAACAAATGTTCGTAATTAGGAACTTACATTGAGGTATATCCAGTCATAACACTTGAAGACTAACTGGACTGGAAACTGTTTTAGCCATCTTTGAAAAAATCGCCAGTATCAACATCAGTGTAATCCCCATGAAATAAAAAAATGAAATCAATATCACCATCCCAAAAGTCTGTTTTACTACACATATTGAAACAATAATAAACAGAAGAAACAGATGAAAATGTTTTAAAGTATTTCTTAACAAAGAGAAGCCAAGCTAGATTTATTTTTGAGAAATTTATGTGTAAACACAAAATTTAGAAAACAATGAGGCTATTAAAATATTTTATGAGACCCAACTAAATTGTCGACATTGATTTCAATTATTGTTTTTATTAAAATTAATTAAGATCTATCGACCTTCCACACGTTGTTTTCTTAGCGATCAAGTAAAGCGCCGCCATTTCGGCCATAATTGTTTTTAACAGCATTAATTGACTACTTATTAATGTTATTTTAACAATAACGAAAGTAGTTAACTTTCAAAAGAAATTTGATGATTATGTTAAAATAAAGAAGAACTTAACATGCTTAACCCCGCCAAATTATTTATGTATGTGCCTGTCTTAAGTCAGGAGCCTGGTATTCAGTGGTTATGTGTTACATATTTGTTTTTAGTTCATTTTTTCATATAAATAAGGCGGTTAGTTTTCTCGTTTGAATTGTTTTACATTGTCGTATCAGGACCTTTTATAGCTGACTATGTGGTTTGGGCTTTGTTCGTTGTTGAAGGCTGTACGGTGACCTATAGTTGTTAATATCTGTGTCATTTTGGTCTCTTGTGGACAGTTGTCTCATTCATTTTCATTGGCAATCATATCACATCTTCTTTTTTATATTAACTTTCCTAGTTTTAAATCGGCATTACTACGTTTAGTACATCCCCATATTTCTTTCTAGTAAATATATTCAATTTGTTTAAATAATTAATTCTAATATGAAGTGCTTCTTTCGCTTTGTAAACAACACCATGATAAAATTCTCGATATATCTATACTTAGCGCAGACTCAGAGATACATAATAATGGCTGTTACAATATACTTCCCATGTAAATCCAAATGTATTGGAAGCTATTTGCAAACCCTTTGCTGATTTTATTGTTTTAAAAATTGCAATTAAAAAGAGAAACATAACGTGTCTTCTTATTCCGATGATTAATAAAAAGAAGTAATGCACAAGAGCTCGAAGAAATCAACAAAATAGAAATAAATTAAAATTCCGTGAAAGTATATAACTGATTTTGGCGCATTTAAGTTATTTCAAAACATGACATCATACAAATGAAAACGCTAGAGTTGAAAGTTTTATTTTACGTGAGCCTAATTTTCTATTGTATTGCATTATTCGAATATTACTGATTTCATCAAGTCAATATGGCGACTCATCAACTGAAATGTCAACTTTTGATTTGATGGTAACTTAATACAAGAAAAACATGTAAAGTAAAAATGGCAAATGTTTGGTTGGAGAATTAAAATTATTAAACATATTTTTTTCTAACGGTTATTCCCGAAATAATTCATGCAAGCTATAGATTTATTAAAATGCTTAAGCTTTATCTAACGGGATGGGGTGGTAAAAAAAAAGAACAGTCACACATTCCGCATAGCCACTCTCGCTTCAGTTTTTAAATGACAGTTTTTGTCCTATTGGAATCGAAGTAATTCATATGTTTTTAATTTTTTGTTCATTGAATTATATTTTATTTTAATCCTGCTGTTTTAACGGTATAAACATGCTGACATGTTCGCCAAAATCAATTGTTTACATGTATTGAAGGCTAATTAACCACGTGACACAATAAGCTGTCAATCAAAAAAAAAAAAAAAAAAAGCCGCTATCGGGACAATGAAATCTCTACAGACCAATCCAGTCCCGTTCGTACAATAGTCCAAGTATTCACCAAGCCTGATTATTGTTTACATTTTTTGTCACTTTTGAGAAAAAAAAAGCTTTTTATATTTTGTAGACTTATCAGACTGGAATATTCCATTGTATAAAGTTCGTCTACAGAAGAATTACCTCAAGGTTATCACTGGTATTCAACATGATAACATAGTAGATCATCTAATAACAAAAGAGGTAATGTCAGTTAATGATAGTGAAAAGATAGAATCTGGTAAAACAACGCAGGAAAAGAACAGGACGTTAATGAAATTACTGTTACGTAAAAAGGAGCAAGGATATATTGAGTTTCTCAAAGCACTACGAAAAGACTCTATGTATGCAGATCTTGCAGATGAAATAGAAAGCACAGTAGTTACAAGTAGAGATATGTCAACTCTGCAGACATGCTATAAATAAAATAATTTAGATAATTTAAAAATAATGTACACAACAAGTTAAAGTCAGCTGTAAACAATCAATAAGATAAGATATTGCTAATCCAGTGTTTAATGAGTTGATCACTTAAATGATCATCAATGTGAATAAATCACAATATACTAGTGATAACAATCTTTAACATTAAGGATGTGCATAGGTGATCTAAGGTAAAATTAAATAAATCAAGAATTCAAAATTTATACCTAAAGATGGAAGAATATTAGTTAATGATCAAAATAAGCTAAAAATATGCTTAGGTCACGGAGCTCCTTTTCTAGAAATTTGATTTATAAAATATGGCGTGAAAAGGCTGACTCCGACTTTTACCTTATATTTGCATTGGTATTAATCGGGTCTCAAATCAAAAGAAAGAAAATCAAGAATTTGCTTAAATTTTGTCAAATGAACTTTTATGAGCATTTAAGGGGGTAGACCTTGGTTCAGGGAGATAACTCTGTAAATCAGTTATGCGTTTGTAAAAGTCAAGTTCATCAATGTATTTTAAGCATTTACCTGAAACAGATTGAAAATAATCTATGTAACCTAGAAGCTTAGAATATATTTTTGAAAATGGTTAACACAAACGTACTGATGATTTTAAGAGTTATTTCCCTTAACCTAGGTCTACCTCCTTAAGCCTTATGTTAAAAGATAAATATGTGTTATGGGGCAAAATATTATACCTTTTTTATATGGAAAAACACCAAGGAGTCCGAACATTTGATACTTATTCAAAAATCTCACTTAAGTACATCCTTAAGCTTATGCTATGTGTGAATGTCATGGGACGAAAAGGCTAAAATATGTAGAAAACCCCCTTACGAGTGTTCAATCCTAAATAGATGTGATAATGTTGAAAGAGTCATGACATATAATATTAGAATATTTAGATAGAACTATTGGAAATAAATAGCTCATGACAACAAAGAATTGTTGACAATAGAGCTGCGGTTAGCTCATAAACGAAACATCCATCATCAGTGGCATCAACATGGTGATTGTATAAACTTGTTAAATATACCAATTTTATTATTTATTTTGCAATAAGTGCGCAAGTGAGTAAATTTGTTGTGTTTAGTTATCAAATAACTTTGCAGTAATCGTTTTTCGTTTTATTAAATAACACCATTTACTAGATGACCAGATGAGATCAACCTGTGTTTTTAAAATTATTTGTTTAAAGTGTATTTTTACATTTAAAATCACAATGCTAGATTGAAATTGTTATTAAAAAATTGCTAGTATCATTTTTATTCCTGTGTATATGAATATCCAGCTATATCTGTTCCCTCTCTGTAAGGGAAATGTCATAACTTGATACAATATATACTATATGTACTATTTTGATAAATTTTAAATAACCTACATAGCTGCAATTAGGTTTGTTCTAATTTCAGTTCAAAACTTTGCATGGTAATCTTAAAGCTGTTCAATGTTAAATTAATAGTCAATTTAGTTCTAAGTATGTACAAATGAAATAACTAATACAGAGACAGAATCCTGTTCTTAAGGTGTTTCTAAATATTTTGACAGTAGCTTGTTGTATATAGTGTTTATCAAACAGCTGCTTTTTACAAATGTCTCGTCATCAATATAGTTTTGAACAAAAATCGACGATATTCACTTATTATGCACTTATTATGTAAATATAGTTTTTGCTACATGGCATGGTATTCCACAACTAATGTTTTTCACATAATGCATCTGTTGTGTCAAATGTTCTTATCTTTTATCCATCATTAACAGGATTTTAAATCCAAACAGATCAGTGATAATTGTTTGATTATATTATTTTCTCAAATATTTGAAAGTGTTACAGAACAAATCAAACGTCATAAAACATTGTAGACCTCTATCCAAGCAAATATCATCAGACATATCTACATATGTGTTTGTTGGTGTTTTACCTAAAACAAAATTAAAGTTGTGCTTATTTGGCCTATAAATGTTTTAATCGAATGTGACTGATGATTTTTGTAAACCAAACACACAAACCAAACGTACCCAGTGATAAACGTGGAATGTTTTATATTTTTTTTTCTGTTTTGCACGTCTGGTTTTTGTCGAGCCTGCAACTTAGGTTGCAGAAAGCTCGACATAGGGATAGTGATCTGGCGGCGGCGGCGGTGTTAGCTCACTTCTGAAAAGCTTTATATTTTAGAAGGTGGAAGACCTGGATGCTTCATACTTTGTATATAGATGCCTCATGTTACGAAGTTTCCGTCAGTCACATGTCTAATGTCCTTGACCTCATTTTCATGGTTCAGTGACCACTTGAAAAAAAAGTTCAGATTTTTTGTAATGTTGAATTCTCTCTTATTATAAGTAATAGGATAACTATATTTGGTATGTGCGTACCTTGCAAGGTCCTCATGCCCGTCAGACAGTTTTCACTTGACCTCGACCTCATTTCATGGCTCAGTGAACAAGGTTAAGTTTTGGTGGTCAAGTCCATATCTCAGATACTATAAGCAATAGGGCTAGTATATTCGGTGTATGGAAGGACTGTAAGGTGTACATGTCCAACTGGCAGGTGTCATCTGATCTTGACCTCATTTTCATGGTTCAGTTGTTATAGTTAAGTTTTTTTTAGCTCACCTGGCCTAAAAGGCCATGTGAGCTTTTCTCATCACTTGGCGTCCGTCGTCGTCGTCGACGTCGTCGTCTGTCATCGTTAACAATTTTTCAAACATCTTCTCCTCTGAAACTACTGAATGGATTTGGATGAAACTTAGCATGATTGCTCCTTAGAGTATCCTGCACAAAGTGTGTGCTTCGATTTTTGATCCGTCAAAAACATGGCCGCCGTTACTTAAAATAGAACATAGGGGTCAAATGCAGTTTTTGGCTTATATCTCAAAAACGAAAGCATTTAGAGCAAATCTGACATGGGGTAAAAATGTTCATTAGGTCAAGATCTATCAGCCCTGAAATTTTCAGATGAATCAAACAAACCATTGTTGGGTTGCTGCCACTTAATTGGTAATTTTAAGGAAATTTTGCAGTTTTTGGTCATTATCTTGAATGTTATTATAGATAAAGATAAACTGTAAACAGCAAAAATGATCAGCAAAGTAAGATCTACAAATAAGTTAATATGACCAAAATTGTCAATTGACCCCTTAAGTGGTTATTGTCCTTTAATGACAATTTTTCACAATTTGTTCATCATATTTGCTAACTTTAAAAAATTTTCTCCTCTGAAACTGCTGAATGGATTTGGATGAAACTTAGCATGATTGTTCCTTAGATTATCCTGCACAAAGTGTGTGCTTCGATTTTTGATCCGTCAAAAAACATGGCCGCCGTTACTTAAAATAGAACATAGGGGTCAAATGCAGATTTTGGCTTATATCTCAAAAACGAAAGCATTTAGAGCAAATCTGACATGGGGTAAAAATGTTCATTAGGTCAAGATCTATCAGCCCTAAAATTTTCAGATGAATCAAACAAACCATTGTTGGGTTGCTGCCACTTAATTGGTAATTTTAAGGAAATTTTGCAGTTTTTGGTCATTATCTTGAATATTATTACAGATAAACTGTTAATAGCACAAATGTTAAGCAAAGTAAGATCTACAAATAAGTCAATTTGACCAAAATTGTCAATTGACCTCTTAAGGAGTTATTGCCCTTTAAAGACTTTTTTCACAATTTGTTCATCATGTTGACTTACTTTAAAAAATCTTCTCCTTTGAAACTGCTGTATCAATTTCAGCCAAACTTAGGCTAAATGAGTTTTAGAGTTTCAGAGTATCTAGTATAAATTTTATATTTCATTTCCTTGTATGTCAAGAAACATAGCTCCTATGGCTAAAATAGAACATAGGAGAAAATGATTTTTTTTTTGCTTTTGAAGAAAATAGGACGATTCAAAGAACATTTACATAAATTGAAAAGCCAAAATAATCATTGATGAGAGATTAAACCAAAAAAATTCAGGTGAGCGATTCAGGCTCTTGAGAGCCTCTTGTTGTGTTTTGGTCTGTTTTTCTCATACTTTATGCAATAAGTCTACTATATTTGTTGTATGGAATGATTGTAAGGTGAACATGTCTAGCGGACAGATGTCATCTGACTTGACCTCATTTTCATGGTTCAGTGGTCAAAGTTCAGTTTTTGTCGAGCCTGCAACTTTTGTTGAAAAAAGCTCGACATAGGGATAGTGATCCGGCGGCGGCGGCTACGGCGGCGGCTACGGCGGCGGCGTTAGCTAACTTCTTAAAAGCTTTATATTTTAGAAGGTAGAAGACCTGGATGCTTCATACTTTGTATATAGATGCCTCATGTTACGAATTTTCCGTCAGTCATATGTCCAATGTCCTTGACCTCATTTTCATGGTTCAGTGACCACTTGAAAAAAAAGTTAATATTTTTTGTAATGTTAAATTCTCTCTTATTATAACTAATTGGATAACTATATTTGGTATGTGCGTACCTTGCAAGGTCCTCATGCCCGTCAGACAGTTTTCACTTGACCTCGACCTCATTTCATGGATCAGTGAACAAGGTTAAGTTTTGGTGGTCAAGTCCATATCTCAGATACTATAAGCAATAGGGCTAGTATATTCGGTGTATGGAAGGACTGTAAGGTGTACATGTCCAACTGGCAGATGTCATCTGACCTTGACCTCATTTTCATGGTTCAGTGGTTATAGTTAGATTTTGTGTTTTGGTCTGTTTTTTCTCATACTTTATGCAATAGATCTTCTATATTTGTTGTATGGAATGATTGTAAGGTGTACACGTCTAGCGGGCAGATGTCATCTGACCTTGACCTCATTTTCATGGTTCAGTGGTCAAAGTTAAGTTTTTGAGTTTTGGTCTTTTTATCTAATACTATATGCCATAGGTCAACTATATTTGGTGTATGGAAATATTTTATGATCTATATGTCAGTCGCGCAGGTTTTATTTGACCTTGACCTCATTTTCATGGTTCATTGCTCAGTGTTAAGTTTTTGTGTTTTGGTCTATTTTTTTTAAGCTATAAGTAATAGGTCAACTATATTTGTTGTATGGAAGCATTGTTAGCTGTACATGTCTGCCTGGCATGGTTCATCTGACCTTGAACTCATTTTCATGGTTCATTGGTCTTTGTTTTGTTATCTTGGTTAATGTTAAGTTTATGTGACAGTCTTTAATAAAGCTTTATACTTAGGACTATCAACATAATATCAATGATAAGTAAAGAAGGCGAGACATTTCAGCGTCTGCACTCTTGTTCAGTTTTGGTCTTTTTATCTGATACTATACGCCATAGGTCAACTATATTTAGTGTATGGAAATATTTTATGATTTATATATTAGTCGCGCAGGTTTTATTTGACCTTGACCTCATTTTCACGGTTCATTGCTCAGTGTTAATTTTTTGTGTTTTGGTCTATTTTTCTTAAACTATAAGTATTAGGTCAACTATATTTGTTTTATGGAAGCATTGTTAGCTGTACATGTCAGCCTGGCATGGTTCATCTGACCTTGACCTCATTTTCATGGTTCATTAGTCTTTGTTTAGTTATCTTGGTTAATGTAACGTTTATGTGACAGTTGTAATAAAGCTTTATACTTAATAGGACTATCAACATAATATCAATGATTAGTAACGAAGGCGAGACATTTCAGTGTGTGCACTCTTGTTATTAAAGAGAAGTTGAGTTTGCAAATTTAAAAAAAAAAATTTCATATCATCACCAATATCAAATTTTGTATAGTTATTCATTTTCTTCAACTCATTTGTTTTTTCACTTATAAGCTATTTCTATTGGTACAATATGAACCTGTTAATGTTTATATATTCTATAATCTTGTCAGAAAAAGTTTTGCAACAATTATAAGAATCCCATAATATTAATTTCACATATAATATATTTCTTCTTGTATTCAATCATCTTAGATGCGTATATAAAAGTCTTTAGCCAGATTTACTGACTTTTTCATGTTTATACATATCTTGTAAAATTAAGATTTACGTTGTGTGTTTGATGTGGTTATTTTAGCATTATTTGTGTTTAAGTAGTGTCTTCTACTTGTTTATATATGTATGAACTTTGGATGTGTCCTTATGTAAAAAAATAAATAAATAAATGTTTTGTTCTTATTCTTATTCAATTGGCAAAAAAAACAAAGAAAGATCGACACGTTCAACCTAACTGACCAACCTATCACAAAAGCAGCATATTCCAACACGAAACTAAGGAGTAAAATGTGAAATAACAAAAATTTCGAACTCAAAGGAAAATTTGAATCAGAAAGTTCCTTTTCAATTGGCAAAATCTAAAGCTCAAGCACATGAAAGGAATGGAAAACAACTCATATTTACTTACTTGGTACATGCATTTCCTTATGTAGACAATGGTGGACTAAATCTCAATTTATAGCTAGCTAAACCTTTCACTTGTATGACAGTCGCATATAATTCCATTATATAGACAACAATGTGTATGGTCTTATCCACCTTAAAACGAAGATGTCAATTACAAACATAAAAAGAATGCTTTGCAAATAATCGATATAAAGTAATACATAGATGAAATATACCAACTGCATATTCAAAATCATTTAGTCGGAGACAAGCTGACAAAGTTATTGTCAAAAAGGATGACAAAAAAAAAAGACAACAGTCTTCGAAACACAGCATAGAAAACTAGACTGAGCAGCACAAAGCCTACTTAAGAAGGCGAGAAGCATTATTTCGAACAGTGAATTGAATTAACTTTTGTTAAATATCTCTCTTTTACTATAAAATTGAGAAAGGAAATGGGGAATGTGTCAAAGCAACAACAACCCGACCATAGAGTGTGGTTAATTGTTTTTTTTTAAAGGTTTGTAAAAAGTGCTTGAAAAGGGATAATTTAGCTAGTATATATACTTACAAAAATGTACAATATGGAATAAGTTTTAAAGAGTAACGTTTATATATCTTATATTTTACAAGTATTTCTGAGAAGGTTGGCTCCCTTTTTTTAAATCCTTGATCCGCACCTATCCCTCATGAATGCTTGCATCTCATTGATATCAATAAATTCGAAGTTGACCAAAATGTGTCGATAATGTCTCGGCGTTCTGCTTGCTATTTACAAAGATATATAGATAAAATCTATAGAATCCTAATGCATTAACATATCATAGATGATTGTTTACAAACGTGCATACTGACATCGTACATGTGTATTGTTCTCAGTAAAAAAGGTGTGCTGTCAGAATGACCGCATCAACAGAGTAATGAGGAAAAACCACAAAAATTAATGTATACAGCTTATTTAAAGTACGTAAATATTCACGAATTAAGTATTAAGGGGGCTCGCGGGTCTAAATCATTTTTTTTAATTTAAATAGGTTTTCGCTATATTTTTCTGTAAATGAACTTGATCTTATACATAATAGAAAAATGAAATAACAAAATGGGGTCACCATCCATTTACGCTCACGATCTGCCTTCGAAAGAAGCATACGTGTTTGTAAAAGTACTTTTTTCTGTTGAACTGTTAGGAAAAAAAGAGGTAATTTCAAAATAAAAAAAGAACTAAATAACAGAAATCGCTATTAAACATTTTACAATTATTTGGTTTATGTACAACTTTTTCGAAAAAAAACCAATAAAAAATATAGGTCACCGACAGGGTTTCCCCTGGGTCAATTATTTTTTTCGCCACCTCTTTCGCCAAAACAATATATTTTTCGCCACTTTATTATTTTTTTCGCCAAGTAACATAAAGATATTTTTCCTGTTGTGCCCTTTTGTACTAAGAAGTAATTTTTACAACAAAACAAAAGCTTTTATCACATGAAATTGATCCCTCATTACATTGAAGGGTTACTCTCATTCGAGGGGTTGTTCACAGCCTTTTGGATAGATTTTTTCATAACGACAGTTTTCTTTTCTTGACCATCGTAAATGAAAAAGTTGAGATGTACAACTATGCTTGAAACACGTGCATGTGTCACTCAAACGACTTTATTAAAGTCAAAGGATAAAAGAATTAAAGTTTTAAATCGGAGATTTTTCTTGCTTTTGAACAATTTTCGTCACAACAACAGCTTTCTTTTCAAAACTATCTTTAAAGGGAGAGATGTCAAAAGTTTGCTTCAAACACGTGCGTCGCAAAGATGTAAATAAATTCTGTATGTGACATTTATAGCGGAAGCCATTTGACCATATCATTTTGTGAAACAATTCAATCAACACCTTTATTAATTAGTCCTTTGTTGTCGATAGCTATAAAATGCAATCAGCTGATTATTGATTTTCTGTCTAAATCTTAATGAGGTCAAGATGAATTCCGAGTATTGTCTGATCAGGTAAAGTCCGAGAAACTCGAAAAAAAGTAAATAAACAAGATGGAGGAAAATAAATCGGTTTATATATTTCTTTCGCCAAATTCTTTCGCAAATGACGAATTTTTATCGCCACAATTATTATTTTTTCGCAAATTGCGAAAATGGCGACCGCCAGCGGAAACCCTGGTCACCGATGAGTTTAAAAAGATATTTCAATTTTAATGCCCAAAAATGGCATTTTTGCAAAAGGGCAGATAATTGTCAATGATATCTACATTTTAAAAGTCATCTTGGGCCAACACCAATTGATTTTTTGGAATGATTTTTGTACCATATGATTAAGTAACAACTACTTAAGTCAATTAATAAAACTTGTAATGAAAAATAAATGTTTAATTTTTTCCGAAAATCTTATACCCGCGAGCCTCCCTAATTATGGTCTGAAAATCAACTTTCCAAAAAAAATATACGCAGTCTTTGATCAACAGTTGCAAAAATAAAATTGGATGACTGGAATCGCCGACAGTTTTATGTTGTGTTTTTTTTACCTTTTACATTATCATTTGTCTCTAACATTTTATATTACTACATGTTTTGCATGGAGTTTTCGTCATTCGTCAAATGGTTCATACAAACTGAAGATCTGACATATATGGCAGCAATGATAGATACCACCATTATGTTCTCTCTCAAAACACATGAAAACTCCAAACTAAAACAAAATGTTACAAATGTGAGTGTGAAATCCTAATCTGAATACAACCTCTAATGTATTAGGACAATATTGGGCAGGTATAGGGTAATCGTCAGGCTTTTAATTTTTTTTAGCTTTTTCGTGAAAATAAAAGGTTACAATGTATAAGAAATTCTTTGATTTTGGAATATACAATGCAATCATAAGTAATCCAAAGTAATCTAATGAAATCGATTACGTTTACAATAAGGTGTAATTGTCATGTAATCGATTACATTCGTATTAGCAAAGTAATTGTAATTTAATTGATTACATTTTAAAGTAATCGACCCTATCCCTGCTATTGGGCAATATTTATGCTTCATTTATCTCACACCTTTGACATTAGAAGTTCAAGTACAAATATAATGTATGGACTCTTTTTGAGTTTCTATATGAATTTTTCAGTTTCGAAAATGTATCTCGTCTAATATATACCTACTACTGGGGTCGATGTTTAAAACTGTTATAACTGCAAGCTATTTCAATGTAAAAATCACAAACGGTTTCAATGTTAAGATTACAAACTGTATTAAATATTGTAATGATAACATAACAAACAGTATCATTTTGTTTTTGCTAAAAATAGTTTTTTAAAGCCTTGCAAATGATGTCAAAAAAACAAACACCAATAGGACCCACTATAAGAGCCTGGTCGCTCACCTGGAAGTGTGTGTGTTAATATTGTTAAAATGATTTTTTTGCTGTTTAATTTAAATTAGTGTGTTTTTAAAATTTTATAATGGTTCTCATTATATATCACAGTTTTGTATATGAATCAAATGGTGAAATATATCTACTAAGGCAATAACTTCTATAAAGGATCAATTGACGATTTCGGTTTTTTTGACTAACTTCTAGGTTTTATTTTGCAGAACTTTTATTTTCTGTTTTAAGTTTCTCCCGATCGTTCATAATATGTGCGAAAAATTGTTCAAATGGTTATCTTGCAAGACCAATAACTTCTAGAAGGGATCACAATTTCAATCTAAGTGTAGCTCTTATTTTGCTGATTATTTTTGCTGTATAAGGTTTCTTTCTTTTTATTATTGTTTATGAAAAAAAAAAAGCCAACAACTCTGTCCTTACGGAATCAGTATATTTCACCTTCATATTGGTTATCATTACAAGCTTTTAATTTAATTGACATAACATTGAAAAAATATTAATATATATTTACAAATGAGATGAATCGGTAATATTTTATATTGAAGACTTACATGCTTTTTCACATTCCTTTTATTTCTGAACGATACAATACATATCAACTGACATAAATTTCAAGACAAAACAAAACTATAGCGGGAAAAACTAACTTTGCTAAATGTAACGGGAGTGGCTTGGGGAAAATTAAAAAAAATCCTTGTATTAACCGGTGCATACACTACCAAGAATGTACTTTTGTATGTATATTTCTACCCTCCTACATATCAGTACTGTTTTGGCAAGACTGCAATACTTTCTATTAATTTAGTATTGTTTCTTATTATATAAAAACGGTACAATTACAAATTCTATTAATTCAGAACTGGTTTTTTTCAGTACTGTTTCATTACTGGGTTTTTTCAGTACTGTTTCAGTACTGGTTTTGTCAGTACTTGTGTCAGTAGTAGTGCTTTTGTCAGTAATGGTCTTGTTCTGATTGTTCTGATTTTACATTCGCTGTTTTAGTAAATACTTACTTTTCAGTGCGTAACTTATCTATATAGTTGTTTCTTTATGTATAACTATAGCAGTGAATTTGATGTTGTTAATCTTTTTAATTTGAATGCATATTGCATGTATTGTTTAAAACAAAATTGGGAACTGCAGTCTTTTAAACCTTTTATAACTGACTATGCGGTATTGGTTTTCCTCATTGTTGAAGGCCGTACTGTGACATATAGTTGTTAATTTCCGTGTTATTTTGGTCTCTTGTGGAGAGTTGTCTCATTGGCAATCATACGACAGCTTCTTTTTAAAGGTAAGTATAGTATGACACGTTGATGACTCTTCTTTTTAATTTATTTTTATATTTTGAATCTTGTGTAGACATCTCTGATTCAGTGTTGGCCAATATGATTACAGAAATTTGGACACATGTTTATCGGAGTACAATTGGTATCCAAATATAATTATGTGACAATATCGTTGTTATCCTTCTTTAGCTGGTTACTTACTTAAATGATCGTTACTCTCTTCAACTATTTCACCCTGCTGAGCAGAACTGTTTAGGGACGTGCAAATTACTGAGGAAAAGTATCAAGCTTTCTTTCGTCTGTCGAAAAAATTTTGAAGAGAAGGGAAAACCAACAGAAATGAAGTAAGATAAGCAGTTTATCGGATTTTCTGCACCTGAATGCACTCCCGGTTTTTAGTGGAGTTCGTGTTGTTTTGTGTATTTTTTAAACTGTTGTTGCAAATGCCCTCGGTTTAAAGGGTCTGTGTTTACATCTTTATTTTGATTGTGAGTGTCTTTCTGTGTATAGCAAAAATCTTCAATACTGTTAATTTTTGGTGTTTTGTTTTTGCTTAAAACATGTTTCCATTTATAATGCTTTTATATGTGAATATATATTAGGCAATAACCATTTCATAAAACAAGAATGTGTGACAGCCATGGTCAACTGAACCAATAATAACATTTTGATGCATTATTTTAAAGCACCTAATATCACTACCAACTTCACCTGTATAGAGGAAGTACAGATATAAAGAACATATTTGATTTTAGTCAGTCAAATCTGCAAATATATTTAAATCAACTGAAATCATTAAATCACTTCGATATCGATAATGATCTTTTATGAGCAACCGGCGTACAAAGAAATAAGAATGATTCTACTTGCTAATTTCAGTATAAATTTCATAAAATATGAAGTTACCTTGTTGTTTAAAACCTTTGTTGACGAAAATATTTGATTTTTTTTTAATTTGCTATATTTAAGATACATAAATGCATGACAAATAACAAAAGTGAACACGCTGAAATGTCTTGCCTTCTGTAGTAACCATTGACATTATGTTGATAGTCCTGAATATAAAGCTTTGCTACAACTATCACATCAATTTTACATGATACAAGACAATGAGGTCGAGGTCAGATAACCCAACTGGTAATACATGTTCACCATGCAACCATTCCATGCACTAACTATACTCTACATATAGTTGACCTATTGCACACCGAAGAAACAAACTCAACCAGGAAAACTTAACATTGATCAATAAACAAAGAAAATGAGGCAAAGGTCAAATAAACCCCACCAGTCAGACATGTACATCTTCAAGTCATTACATATGTAATATATTGTTGACCTGTTGCATTTAGTATCTAAGAGACCTACTTAACCAAGAAAACACAAAATTGACCAATTAATCATAAAAATAAGGTCTAAGTCAGATGATTATTGCAAGACAGACATAACACATTACAATCATTCCATATACCAAATATAGTTGACCTTTAAGAAAAATAGTTTAAGAAAAACAAACCCTAAAAAAACAAGTATTAACATTGAGGTTAAGGTAAATACAACATACTAGACTGACATGTACATTATGCAATATTTGCATACACCAAATAAAGTTGAACTATTGCATACAGTTATAAAACAAAAGACCAAAATACAAAAACGTACTTTGAACACTGAACCATGAAAATGAGGTCAAAATCAGATGGCACCTGCCAGATGGACATGTACTTCTTACAATCATTCCATTCACAACATTTAGTAGAACTTTTGCATACAGTATTAGAAAACAGACCAAAACACAAATAAATGACTTTAAGAACCGAACCATGAAAATTAGGTCAAGGTCAGATGACACCTGCCAGTTGGACATATTAACCTTACAATCATTCCATACACCAAATATAGGGACATTTTGCTATATTGTTTGAGATATTGACTGTGCCAGGTAAGGGGTAGGGTTGGGATTCCACATACATGTTTGACCCCGCCACATTCTGTATGTGTGTGCCTGTCCCAAGTCAGGAGCCTGTAACTTAGTTGTTTTCGTTTGTTTATGTGTTATATAGTTTTTCGTTTTTTTTGTACATTAATAAAGCCGTTAGTTGTATAGTTTGAATAGTTTTTTATTGTCATTTCGAGGCCCTTATTAGATGACTATGTGGTATAGGCTTTGCTCATTGTTGAAAGCAGCCGTACGATGACCTATAGTTGTTATGTTCTGTGTCATTTTGGTCTCTTCTTTATTATAATAAATACGAAACTTAACCTTGTTCACTGATCCATGACATGTGGTCGAAGTAGGAGTCAAGTGTGGCGCATGAGAACCTTGCAAGGTACGCACATATTACTCATAATAAGAGAAAAATTAAGGACACTAAAATCTTAACTTTTGTTTTCAAATTGTCACTGAACCATGAAGATAAGGTCAAGTACATATGACAGATAAATCTTCATAACATTAGGCATATAGACACACACAGTATGATGGATTCAGGTCTTCTACCATCTGGAATATTAAGCATTTAATAAGTTTGTAAACGACGCCTCCGCTATCAGACCAATATTCTGCTTAAAACGAAACATTTTTCGTGTCCTAAATATATGCCTAGCATTGAGGAAAAATCATGAGTATTCCGACACATGTTGAAACAAAATAATACTATGCGTACACATATAAGTGTAAATCCTTTATTTTGTAGAATATGTTTTATTAATTAAGGTTTCACAAGAAAGGTGAAGGACTGGCGAACACAAAATGACCAAAAATGTATGATAGTTTGCTACCAACACGTCTCGTAAGGTAGTTTCCTGATCTGTGTTGCTCTATATCCATCAAAAATCATAAAACATCTATGACTGTGGATTCATTGATTTTCGTTAGAACCAATTCTCATGGATTAAGAACAGATCATATTATTAAAGATATTTAATTTCGTGGTTGTACAAAAGTGTTCATACAAACCTTGAAATTAGTCATGGTTGAACGTATTAATTCGTGGTTTGCTTGTAGCCTCAAAATCAAAGAAAATTGGTAGCCACGAAATAAAAATGAATCTACACTATACCAACTTGCTACGACGATCACTGTGTCTTCGTGTCCTTTGTGATGGCGGCAGGGTCATAACAACACATGACAATGGCGCCATCATTAATGAACTGGGTGAAGATACAGTGAAATAGACAAAATAAAACAGGCTACAGATGTAGTTCTAAATGTTGTGTTGCTGACTTATTGCGACATCTTCTTATACTCCTGTTTTAATATATTTCTGACAATTTATTTAAAAATGTTATCAAATTCATTAATTTCTTCCAATACACCAAATCTAAAAACACTTTTTCACTTCATTTAAAAAAAATGCATGCATCTCAAAAGGAAGTACATTAACCTTTTTACCTATACATATTGTCAAGTCTCTTTAGAATGTTATAAAATGTTGTAATTTACATTTTAACTTTAAATTATATCCATACATAATACACTCTATTTGCCTCAAACTAATTTAAAGTGCTATGATATTTCAACAAATATATATGAGCTGAAATGTTTTCCATTTTATTTTGTCCACATAGTCAAGTAATAATTCGACTTCGAGGCATTTCACCATGGCAATTGAATGTAAGTAAGGCAATCAAAGAGAACTAACTTCCATGAAGATAATGTACTAACTTTGATGGATTCAAAACACACCAATACATTGTTTAATCCAAAGAGATAATGAACTAACTTACATAGATTCAAAACACACCAATAAATTGTTTAATCCATATAGATAATGAACTAACTTAGATAGATTCAAAACACACCAATACATTGTTTAATCCATAGAGATAATGTACTTACTTTGATAGATTCAAAACACACCAATACATTGTTTAATCCATAGAGATAATGAACTAACTTAGATAGATTCAAAACACACCAATACATTGTTTAATCCATAGAGATAATGAGCTAACTTACATAGATTCAAAACACACCAATACATTGTTTAATCCATAGAGATAATGAACTAACTTAGATAGATTCAAAACACACCAATACATTGTTAAATCCATAGAGATAATGTACTAACTTTGATAGATTCAAAACACACCAATACATTGTTTAATCCATAGAGATAATGAACTAACTTAAATAGATTCAAAACACACCAATACATTGTTTAACCCATAGAGATAATGAACTAACTTAGATAGATTCAAAACACACCAATACATTGTTTAATCCATAGAGATAATGTACTAACTTAGATAGATTCAAAACACACCAATACATTGTTTAATCCATAGAGATAATGAACTAACTTACATAGATTCAAAACACACCAATACATTGTTTAATCCATAGAGATAATGAACTAACTTAGATAGATTCAAAACACACCAATACATTGTTAAATCCATAGAGATAATGTACTAACTTTGATAGATTCAAAACACACCAATACATTGTTTAATCCATAGAGATAATGAACTGACTTAAATAGATTCAAAACACACCAATACATTGTTTAACCCATAGAGATAATGAACTAACTTAGATAGATTCAAAACACACCAATACATTGTTTAATCCATAGAGATAATGAACTAACTTTGATAGATTCAAAACACACCAATACATTGCTTAATCCATGAAGATAATGCACTAACTTTGATAGATTCAAAACACACCAATACATTGTTCAATCCATAAAGATAATGAACTAACTTTGATAGATTCAAAACACACCAATAATTTTTTTAATCCATGAAGATAATGTACTTACTTTCATAGATTCAAAACACACCAATACATTGTTCAATCCATGAAGATAATGAACTAACTTTGATAGATTCAAAACACACCAATAGATTGCGTAATCCCAGAAGATAATGTACTATCTTTGATAGATTTAAAACACACCAATACATTGCTTAATACATGAAGATAATGTACTAACTTTGATAGATTCAAAACACACCAATACATTGTTCAATCCATGAAGATAATGTACTAACTTTGATAGATTAAAAACACACCAATACATTGCTGAATCCATGAAAATACTGTACTAAGTTTGATAGATTCAAAACACACCAATAAATTGCGTAATCCATGAAAATAATGTACTAACTTTGATAGATTCAAAACACACCAATACATTATTCAATCCCTGAAGATAATGAACTTACTTTAAAAGATTCAAAACACACCAATACATTGCTTAATCCATGAAGATAATGTTCTAAGTTTGATAGATTCAAAACATACCAATACATTGTTCAATCCATGAAGATAATGTAATAACTTTGATAGATTCAAAAAACACCAATAAATTGTTCAATCCATGAATATAATGTACTAACTTTGATAGATTCAAAACACACCAATACATTGTTCAATCCATGAAAATACTGTACTAAATTTGATAGATTCACAACACACCAATACATTGTTCAATCCATGAAGATAATGTACTAACTTTGATAGATTCAAAACACACCAATAAATTGTTTATTATTCCATGAAGATAATGTACTAACTTTGATAGATTCAAAACACATCAATACATTGTTCAATCCATGAAGATAATGTACTAACTTTGATAGATTCAAAACACACCAATAAATTGCGTAATCCATGAAGATAATGTACAAACTTTGATAGATTCAAAACACACCAATACATTGTTTAATCCATGGAGATAATGAACTAACTTAGATAGATTCAAAACACACCAATACATTGTTTAATCCATGAAGATAATGTACTAACTTTCATAGATTCAAAACACACCAAGACATTGTTTAATCCATAGAGATAATGTACTTACTTTTATAGATTCAAAACACACCAATACATTGTTTAATCCATAGAAAAAATGAACTTACTTAGATAGATTCAAAACACACCAATACATTGTTTAATCCATAGAGATAATGTACTAGCTTAGATAGATTCAAAACACACCAATACATTGTTTAATCCATATAGATAATGTACTTACTTTTATAGATTCAAAACACACCAATACATTGTTTAATCCATAGAGATAATGTACTAACTTAGATAGATTCAAAACACACCAATACATTGTTTAATCCATAGAAAAAATGAACTTACTTAGATAGATTCAAAACACACCAATACATTGTTTAATCCATAGAGATAATGTACTAGCTTAGATAGATTCAAAACACACCAATACATTGTTTAATCCATATAGATAATGTACTTACTTTTATAGATTCAAAACACACCAATACATTGTTTAATCCATGAAGATAATGAACTTACTTAGATAGATTCAAAACACACCAATACATTGTTTAATCCATAGAGATAATGTACTAGCTTAGATAGATTCAAAACACACCAATACATTGTTTAATCCATATAGATAATGTACTTACTTTTATAGATTCAAAACACACCAATACATTGTTTAATCCATGAAGATAATGAACTTACTTAGATAGATTCAAAACACACCAATACATTGTTTAATCCATAGAGATAATGTACTAGCTTAGATAGATTCAAAACACACCAATACATTGTTTAATCCATAGAGATAATGTACTAACTTAGATAGATTCAAAACACACCAATACATTGTTTAATCCATAGAAAAAATGAACTTACTTAGATAGATTCAAAACACACCAATACATTGTTTAATCCATAGAGATAATGTACTAGCTTAGATAGATTCAAAACACACCAATACATTGTTTAATCCATATAGATAATGTACTTACTTTTATAGATTCAAAACACACCAATACATTGTTTAATCCATGAAGATAATGAACTTACTTAGATAGATTCAAAACACACCAATACATTGTTTAATCCATAGAGATAATGTACTAGCTTAGATAGATTCAAAACACACCAATACATTGTTTAATCCATAGAGATAATGTACTTACTTTGATAGATTCAAAACACATCAATACATTGTTCAATCCATGAAGATAATGTACTAACTTTGATAGATTCAAAACACACCAATAAATTGCGTAATCCATGAAGATAATGTTCTAAGTTTGATAGATTCAAAACACACCAATACATTGTTCAATCCATGAAGATAATGTACTAACTGTAATAGATTTAAAACACACCAATACATTGCTTAATCCATGAAGATAATGTTCTAAGTTTGATAGATTCAAAACACACCAATAAATTGCGTAATCCATGAAGATAATGTACAAACTTTGATAGATTCAAAACACACCAATACATTGTTTAATCCATGGAGATAATGAACTAACTTAGATAGATTCAAAACACACCAATACATTGTTTAATCCATGAAGATAATGTACTAACTTTCATAGATTCAAAACACACCAAGACATTGTTTAATCCATAGAGATAATGTACTTACTTTTATAGATTCAAAACACACCAATACATTGTTTAATCCATAGAAAAAATGAACTTACTTAGATAGATTCAAAACACACCAATACATTGTTTAATCCATAGAGATAATGTACTAGCTTAGATAGATTCAAAACACACCAATACATTGTTTAATCCATATAGATAATGTACTTACTTTTATAGATTCAAAACACACCAATACATTGTTTAATCCATAGAGATAATGTACTAACTTAGATAGATTCAAAACACACCAATACATTGTTTAATCCATAGAAAAAATGAACTTACTTAGATAGATTCAAAACACACCAATACATTGTTTAATCCATAGAGATAATGTACTAGCTTAGATAGATTCAAAACACACCAATACATTGTTTAATCCATATAGATAATGTACTTACTTTTATAGATTCAAAACACACCAATACATTGTTTAATCCATGAAGATAATGAACTTACTTAGATAGATTCAAAACACACCAATACATTGTTTAATCCATAGAGATAATGTACTAGCTTAGATAGATTCAAAACACACCAATACATTGTTTAATCCATATAGATAATGTTCTTACTTTTATAGATTCAAAACACACCAATACATTGTTTAATCCATGAAGATAATGAACTTACTTAGATAGATTCAAAACACACCAATACATTGTTTAATCCATGAAGATAATGTACTAACTTTCATAGATTCAAAACACACCAATACATTGTTTAATCCATAGAGATAATGAACTAACTTAGATAGATTCAAAACACACCAATACATTGTTCAATCCATAGAGATAATGAACTAACTGAGATAGATTCAAAACACACCAATACATTGTTCAATCCATGAAGATAATGAACTAACTTTGATAGATTCAAAACACACCAATACATTGTTCAATCCATGAAGATAATGAACTAACTTTGATAGATTCAAAACACACCAATAAATTGTTTAATCCATGAAAATAATGTACTAACTTTGATAGATTCAAAACACACCAATACATTGTTCAATCCATGAAGATAATGAACTAACTTTGATAGATTCAAAACACACCAATAGATTGCGTAATCCCAGAAGATAATGTACTATCTTTGATAGATTTAAAACACACCAATACATTGCTTAATACATGAAGATAATTTACTAACTTTGATAGATTAAAAACACACCAATACATTGCTGAATCCATGAAAATACTGTACTAAGTTTGATAGATTCAAAACACACCAATAAATTGCGTAATCCATGAAAATAATGTACTAACTTTGATAGATTCAAAACACACCTATACATTATTCAATCCATGAAGATAATGAACTTACTTTTAAAGATTTAAAACACACCAATACATTGCTTAATCCATGAAGATAATGTTCTAAGTTTGATAGATTCAAAACACACCAATACATTGTTCAATCCATGAAGATAATGTAATAACTTTGATAGATTCAAAACACACCAATAAATTGTTCAATCTATGAAAAGACTGTACTAAGTTTGATAGATTCACAACACACCAATACATTGTTCAATCCATGAAAATACTGTACTAAGTTTGATAGATTCAAAACACACCAATACATTGTTCAATCCATGAAAAGACTGTACTAAGTTTGATAGATTCACAACACACCAATACATTGTTAAATCCATAGAGATAATGTACTAACTTTGATAGATTCAAAACACACCAATACATTGCTTAATCCATGAAGATAATGTTCTAAGTTTGATAGATTCAAAACACACCAATACATTGTTCAATCCATGAAGATAATGTACTAACATTGAAAGATTCAAAACACACCAATAAATTGCGTAATCCATGAAGATAATGTACAAACTTTGATAGATTAAAAACACACCAATACATTGTTTAATCCATAGAGATAATGAACTAACTTAGATAGATTCAAAACACACCAATACATTGTTTAATCCATGAAGATAATGTACTAACTTTCATAGATTCAAAACACACCAAGACATTGTTTAATCCATAGAGATAATGTACTTACTTAGATAGATTCAAAACACACCAATACATTGTTTAATCCATAGAAAAAAAGAACTTACTTAGATAGATTCAAAACACACCAATACATTGTTTAATCCATAGAGATAATGTACTAACTTAGATAGATTCAAAATACACCAATACATTGTTTAATCCATGAAAATACTGTACTAACTTTGATAGATTCAAAACACACCAATAAATTGCGTAATCCATGAAAATAATGTACTAACTTTGATAGATTCAAAACACACCTATACATTATTCAATCCATGAAGATAATGAACTTACTTTTAAAGATTTAAAACACACCAATACATTGCTTAATCCATGAAGATAATGTTCTAAGTTTGATAGATTCAAAACACACCAATACATTGTTCAATCCATGAAGATAATGTACTAACATTGAAAGATTCAAAACACACCAATAAATTGCGTAATCCATGAAGATAATGTACAAACTTTGATAGATTAAAAACACACCAATACATTGTTTAATCCATAGAGATAATGAACTAACTTAGATAGATTCAAAACACACCAATACATTGTTTAATCCATGAAGATAATGTACTAACTTTCATAGATTCAAAACACACCAAGACATTGTTTAATCCATAGAGATAATGTACTTACTTAGATAGATTCAAAACACACCAATACATTGTTTAATCCATAGAAAAAATGAACTTACTTAGATAGATTCAAAACACACCAATACATTGTTTAATCCATAGAGATAATGTACTAACTTAGATAGATTCAAAACACACCAATACATTGTTTAATCCATATAGATAATGTACTTACTTTGATAGATTCAAAACACACCAATACATTGTTTAATCCATAGAGATAATGTACTAACTTTGATAAATTCAAAACACACCAATACATTGTTCAATCCATAAAGATAATGAACTAACTTTGATAGATTCAAAACACACCAATAAATTGTTTAATCCATGAAGATAATGTACTAACTTTCATAGATTCAAAACACACCAAGACATTGTTCAATCCATGAAGATAATGAACTAACTTTGATAGATTCAAAACACACCAATAGATTGCGTAATCCCAGAAGATAATGTACTATCTTTGATAGATTCAAAACACACCAATACATTGGTTAATCCATGAAGATAATGTACTTACTTTGATAAATTCAAAACACACCAATACATTGTTCAATCCATGAAGATAATGAACTAACTTTGATAGATTCAAAACACACCAATGAATTGTTTAATCCATGAAGATAATGTACTAACTTTCATAGATTCAAAACACACCAATACATTGTTCAATCCATGAAGATAATGAACTAACTTTGATAGATTCAAAACACACCAATAGATTGCGTAATCCCAGAAGATAATGTACTATCTTTGATAGATTTCAAACACACCAATACATTGCTTAATACAAGAAGATAATGTACTAACTTTGATAGATTCAAAACACACCAATAAATTGTTTATTAATCCATGAAGATAATGTACTAACTTTGATAGATTCAAAACACACCAATACATTGTTCAATCCATGAAAATACTGTACTAAGTTTGATAGATTCACAACACCTATACATTGTTCAATCCATGAAGATAATGTACTAACTTTGATAGATTCAAAACACACCAATACATTGTTTAATCCATGAAGATAATGAACTTACTTAGATAGATTCAAAACACACCAATACATTGTTTTATCCATAGAGATAATGTACTAACTTAGATAAATTCAAAACACACCAATACATTGTTTAATCCATAGAGATAATATACTTACTTTGATAGATTCAAAACACACCAATACATTGTTTAATCCATAGAGATAATGTACTAACTTTGATAGATTCAAAACACACCAATACATTGTTCAATCCATAAAGATAATGAACTAACTTTGATAGATTCAAAACACACCAATAAATTGTTTAATCCATGAAGATAATGTACTAACTTTCATAGATTCAAAACACACCAAGACATTGTTCAATCCATGAAGTTAATGAACTAACTTTGATAGATTCAAAACACACCAATAGATTGCGTTATCCCAGAAGATAATGTACTATCTTTGATAGATTCAAAACCCACCAATACATTGCTTAATCCATGAAAATAATGTACTAACTTTGATAGATTCAAAACACACCAATACATTGTTCAATCCATGAAGATAATGAACTAACTTTGATGGATTCAAAACACACCAATAAATTGTTTAATCCATGAAGATAATGTACTAACTTTCATAGATTCAAAACACACCAAGACATTGTTCAATCCATGAAGATAATGAACTAACTTTGATAGATTCAAAACACACCAATAGATTGCGTAATCCCAGAAGATAATGTACTATCTTTGATAGATTCAAAACACACCAATACATTGGTTAATCCATGAAGATAATGTACTTACTTTGATAAATTCAAAACACACCAATAGATTGTGTTATCCCAGAAGATAATGTACTATCTTTGATAGATTCAAAACCCACCAATACATTGCTTAATCCATGAAAATAATGTACTATCTTTGATAGATTCAAAACCCACCAATACATTGCTTAATCCATGAAAATAATGTACTAACTTTGATAGATTCAAAACACACCAATACATTGTTTAATCCATGAAGATAATGAACTTACTTTGATAGATTCAAAGCACACCAATAGATTGCTTAATCCCAGAAGATAATGTACTATCTTTGATAGATTCAAAACACACCAATACATTGGTTAATCCATGAAGATAATGTACTAACTTTTATAGATTCAAAACACACCAATACATTGTTTAATCCATGAAAATAATGTACTATCTTTGATAGATTCAAAACCCACCAATACATTGCTTAATCCATGAAAATAATGTACTATCTTTGATAGATTCAAAACCCACCAATACATTGCTTAATCCATGAAAATAATGTACTAACTTTGATAGATTCAAAACACACCAATACATTGTTTAATCCATGAAGATAATGAACTTACTTTGATAGATTCAAAGCACACCAATAGATTGCTTAATCCCAGAAGATAATGTACTATCTTTGATAGATTTCAAACACACCAATACGTTGCTTAATACATGAAGATAATGTACTAACTTTGATAGATTCAAAACACACCAATACATTATTCAATCCATGAAGATAATGAACTTACTTTTAAAGATTCAAAACACACCAATACATTGCTTAATCCATGAAGATAATGTTCTAAGTTTGATAGATTCAAAACACACCAATACATTGTTCAATCCATGAAGATAATGTACTAACTTTTATAGATTCAAAACACACCAATAAATTGTTCAATCCATGAATATAATGTACTGACTTTGATAGATTCAAAACACACCAATAAATTGCGTAATCCATGAAAATAATGTACAAACTTTGATAGATTCAAAACACACCAATACATTGTTCAATCCATGAAGATAATGTACTAACTTTGATAGATTCAAAACACACCAATAAATTGTTCAATCCATGAATATAATGTACTTACTTTGATAGATTCAAAACACACCAATACATTGTTCAATCCATGAAGATAATGTACTACCTTTGATAGATTCAAAACACACCAATACATTGCTTAATCCATGAAAATACTGTACTAAGTTTGATAGATTCAAAACACACCAATAAATTGCGTAATCCATGAAAATAATGTACAAACTTTGATAGATTCAAAACACACCAATACATTGTTCAATCCATGAAGATAATGTACTGACTTTGATAGATTCAAAACACACCAATAAATTGCGTAATCCATGAAAATAATGTACAAACTTTGATAGATTGAAAACACACCAATACATTGTTCAATCCATGAAGATAATGTACTAACTTTGATAGATTCAAAACACACCAATACATTATTCAATCCATGAAGATAATGAACTTACTTTTAAAGATTCAAAACACACCAATACATTGCTTAATCCATGAAGATAATGTTCTAAGTTTGATAGATTCAAAACACACCAATACATTGTTCAATCCATGAAGATAATGTACTAACTTTTATAGATTCAAAACACACCAATAAATTGTTCAATCCATGAATATAATGTACTAACTTTGATAGATTCACAACACACCAATACATTGTTCAATCCATGAAAATACTGTACTAAGTTTGATAGATTCACAACACACCAATACATTGTTCAATCCATGAAGATAATGTACTAACTTTGATAGATTCAAAACACACCAATACATTGCGTAATCCATGAAAATAATGTACAAAGTTTGATAGATTCAAAACACACCAATACAATGTTCAATCCATGAAGATAATGTACTAACTTTGATAGATTCAAAACACACTAATGAATTGCGTAATCCATGAAGATAATGTACTAACTTTGAAAGATTCAAAACACACCAATAAATTGCGTAATCCATAAAAATAATGTCAGATAAGATGACAATTTGTCGATGTTTAAACCCATCTTAAGCTGGGTATGGTCAAGAGATGAAGCTTGGAGCTGATAATAGATGTTTTTGTCGTTTTTAGAGCTGATTGACAGATTGAGCCACTGTCAATCAAGCGTTTCTGAAAAAGGCCTTGTCTGAGGAAGCATTCGTTACGTGTTCTTGTTGACAGCGTTGACCCAGAGCCATGGTTGATAAGATGTCAACGTTAAGACATGAGGAGGTTGTGATGCCTTAAAATTCGAAGTCAAAGAGGGAGGCACTGAAAGGATGACATTATTTTATTATCTGTAAGAGAAAACACCTGAATTTGTTGTAAAGGAGTATTATATTTAATTGTGTTTTTGTCGTGTGAGTATAATATTTTTGAAAACTATAAAAAAAAATATACACTGAGAAAACAGTCAACAATAAACTCTGCCTTCGAAATACATGGTCAAAAATCATATTTGCTTCATTTATGTTTTGTGTAACGGTTTACATAAAATAATTTTCTTTTGAATAACCTGGGAACAACATTTACATAAATATTGTCCCCTTTTTAATGCTATTATTATCAGATTCAAGAAAATCAAACTGCTATTCATAAAGTTTGTGTTTTCAATAGTTATCAAAGGTACCGGGATTATTATAAAGCCAAACAAGTACAAACTTGAAGAGCAATGAGGATCCAAAATTCCAAAAAGTTATGCCAAATACGGCTATGGTAATCTTTGTCTGGGATTAGAAAATCCTTAGTTTTTTCGACAAATTCAAAGTTTTGTAAAAAAGAAATTTATAAAAATGACCACATTATTGATATTCATGTCAACACCGAAGTGTTGACTACTGGGCTGGTGATACCCTCGGGGACGAAACGTTCACAAGCAGTGGCATCGACCCAGTGATGTGAATAGTTATCAAAGGTACCAGGATTATAATTTAGTACGCCAGACGCGCGTTTCGTCTACACAAGCCTTATTAGTGACGCTCATTCACCTGTCTTTCGTTACCTTCATCTGCGTTTGATTCTGCTGCAATACATATGAGTATATGTTCTATTTGCGCAGTGCACTATCTCTTGAATCTGAATCTTTCTGATTTACAGATTCAACCACTTTAGCTGCAGCCTCATTGGTGTCATTATTACTAGCAAGTTCCAGTATTATATCCTTGACCTTGGATTAATCAACTTTATTTTTAATTTGGTCCTCAAATTTTGACATCCTACCCTCTATAACCTTTAATCTCGCACATAACACACAACCAATGCAGGCTTTGTGACTCAACGTGTTTATAATCATCTTCTGAGAGATTTAAACATTGATTGCAACAATATAAAGTACAGTTTTCACATTGCACAATCTTGTCATTTCCCCCTTAAAATAACTCCGGAAATGAATTACAAGACCAGCCGTCTGTCATGTCGTTTCCTTTGTTAACCTTTCGATATGATAAAATAGAAGTAAAAGACCTTTTTGTTTCCGATCCCGACATTTAAAAAAATGACAGATTTGTTAACACTCGCTTAATAAAGTTAAATTCCATCGTAAATCTGTTATGTCAGCACAACATATTAAACGAATTCACAGTTTCAGACTCACGGCTGATTTTAAACACTAAAAATAATGTCAAAATGTAAGCTCTGGACCAGCCACACTACTTCATTAAAGCGCAACCATGAGTCTTCTAAAAAAGAGAACATATTTTCATAAATAAATGCATGTTAGCATTCACTGTATCTCATTTTCTTAGATAGTATTTGGCTGTACATATCAAGTCATGGTTTATTTTTTGTTAGTAAACAATAAACATGCATAGTGCACGATTTAAAAATCCAGCTTTAAATGTTCTCTGAAGTATAAGAAAAAGGTACAGAAAATAGAAAACGTAAAAAAACCATATAAAACAGGCTAAACAATCCAATATAGAAGTAATGCGATGTTAAATTCTTCACTGTTGATATTTTATTCTATTTTCATTTTACAAATAAAGGCTTTTGGCCAAAAAAAGGAGACATAAGGAAAACTTTTGAAAGGATGTCAGGAAGTGGAATCATACAAAGAAAAGATCTGTATCTTATTTGAGAGCAAAAGCACTTCAATGAAATATTACCGTATAAAGAGTTTATATTTGATATGCTCATCCACCTTGATATTCTGTCAGAGCAGCGAAGGTATGATACGAAAACAGGAAATCGGTTACCAGTGGGAAACGTCTTTGTTCCCTGTATGCTAACACAAAGAAACGACACAAGTTTAATGGCAAATAAGTGAACACCAGAGAAAGCAATCAGCCTAGCCTTTGTTTTCAATGGGACAATTATACCACCATCTTTACCAAATCGTCTCATTAGCGCATGTCTCAGTATGTGGACTGTGAAGGAATATATAGGGAGAAAACTTCTGTTTTCAGGATTTATTGGATTATCGATCGATAAGGTACATGATATTGTGGTATGTGTTGAAGGAAACAAGAATATGCTGCACATAATCCCTAAAAACTCAAACGGGCTGATTGTTCAAGATATTGCCACGGGCATCAAGGAAAGCATATTTACAACATTGGAGAGATAATCAGAGTTCTATCGGTTCACAGTCCAGGCCACCTCTAGCAGTCAAAAACTACCCTTCCATATTGAATATGCATGCTCCAGGTTAGAATGCCATATTCCTCAAAAGACAGCATTCACAACTGACGAATGGATCTGTGATAAACATCAGATTGTACATTCTAAAGACAAGTGGCATATTTGGAATCAAGATCATGTAATTTAGAACTAAGAAGTTGATAATATTATTATATAAAAAAAATCTTGATTCAACTCAACGCATCACTTGAACATAAGCAATTGCTATACTTAGGGAAGTAATCTGTTTATCAAGAACAATTGAAACTATTGAAACCAAACGTGATAGCTAGCTGCATGTTGTGAATATCCTGATCAATATGCATCAAGTGTTGCTAATTGTGTTATTTGTGTGGGAATAGGACTTAAAATTGTGTAAAGCAGAATTCATATTTTACATTTAAAACCATTTCACAAGTTCCTGTTCCGTTACTTACTTAGTGAAAAGAAAAAAAATCCAGCAGTGATGCTCCTCTGAAAGTGTTTTATTCTGTATATCAAGCTAAATATGACTTCAAGAGGTGAACAAGGGTTCAATTGGTCAGATTATAGATGATATTAGTCTTTATAACCAATGTTTAAACTATGACAAATCACCTTTTGATGTCCAAGTTATATCAGAGGGGCCCTTAGTTTTATCCTCGACCATATAGTCGGAAATCTGCACGTCCATTTATTTTTTAAGATATGTTTTTGTAACAAACATTTTTATTTACATTGATTCCAATTCGACATTCAAAATGGCTGCTGTCAGAAGAATGCGGTTGATTTGACACCCTTTCAGAGAATAACGTATTTTGGGGACGGTAACATGGAGTTTTTATTTACCAATGTTTACATTGATGTCAATTCGATATTCAACATGCCTGCTATCAGAAGTATACGATTGATTTGACACCCTTTCTGGAAATAGAGTGTGTCTTTGTTTGAATAAAAAATAAAGTGAGTAGACAGAAAGCGTTCGAACATGTTTTAGATCGTACGTACCTAATACATGGACCCTTGAAAATACAGGTTTACTCGGCCCTTGAAAAACATGGCCAACATAAACAAAGAGCGTTTGACCCAAACTAGAAATACCGACCTACCTACCTTATTAATTATAATGATGTAACCTTAAAAAGACATATCTTGCTGGCTGGCCTTATAGTGGAAGATATTAGCAATTAAAATCGGGGGAACTGTGCAAATGATGATACGAGCATGAAAATATCATTATTATCTACTTTTTAAGAAAAAACTGCTAGCCATTAAAAAAATTTTTTTTTCAAGATGGACACGGCCTTTTTCCTAAATGGCTGTTTTCTTCAGTTTGAAAAAAAAAACCCTGATTTTTCTTGAAAACTTTTCCTTGAACTTTTTTAAGTAAAAACCAATTATCAGGTTTGGTGCCTACATTCCTTATATGTGACGTTATTATTAAAAATGATATTTTACATATCCAGTGTTTGTGGATGCGCGAAACTGTAACAAATTCATTCTAGAACATTTGAACTATTAACTATATACTTAATATTTTTGGATTTTTAATGATATTATGAATCAGTTTGATAACATTTTTCAAGGTTATGAACACTTTTGCACATGTGCAAACTATTTATTGACATAAAGAGAGATTTGCTACTACCAGGACGCACTGTTATAAATCGTAGATCATATCATTACTCTAAAAATCGAGGCTCTTCTAGAGCTGTTCAAGTAAGTGCAACTTCTATGATTTTTCATTTCGACTTATGAAAGCTAAACGCAGAATACATAATTATGTCATGCCTCTGTGACGTTCAATGAATTAAAAGACTGGTGTAAGGAAATAGTCATCTCGACCATAGTTTAATTCCTGGCATTCAAGTATAAACAAAGAGCTTCGTCCGTCTTTTGGTGATATGCTTCTTTCATTAGTCAGATTTCGTACTTTACAAACAGTCCATATGAAGCATGATTGCGTATTGTTTTAGTCTTATCGTGTAAATTATGCTCGATCGTTACCGATCCATCTCCGAGATATGGCATTCTCTTCCCGAACATCACTCAGAGGTGGCAATGGAATTTGAAAATGATAATTTCACTGTATGTAAGACCAGCAAAGTTCTTTCTTATAACACAATTAATCAGACACAAAAACTGATTCCAGGCAGCAATATTTTCAGGCCAAACAGTTGCGTATAAATATTTGATGATTATGCAAATGATGTCATACTGTCTTACATAAAAAGTTGAATCGATAAGTATTCAAGAGTAGACATTGTTTTTCATGTTTACTAAATCAAGAATGCATTCGGTCATTGAGTTGTTACTTTCTTATACGTGTGTAGGCCTTGTCTTACATTTTGTACTGAGTTCTTGTCTGTTTATTTCATTTTGTACTTAGTTATTGTCTGTTTATTTCATTTGTGGTATGAATTCTGTATATTCGGTACATTTCACATATGACTTATTTGTCACTATAGTCAAGTTACTCGTGGTTCGAATACGGTGTTTTTGTGTCAGTTGTTTGTTTTAGTGTGTGTTCACTCTTTGGTCATGCATGATTTTGCCTTATATTTCAGTTATTTTATTTTTATTTTTTGTATATATGTATGTAAAAAATACAAAATTATATATTTTATTTAAATGATTGTAAGTTTAACTATATGTAAAGGATTATTTTCTTTATACCCAGTTTTGATTTAGAAGAAAAACAGATATGGTTAGAAAAACCAGAAATAACACGATTATTAAAGAAATCCATTTTGATATAATTGTCATGTTTATAACAGACATATAACCTCACACTACAATCTCAATCGCAATTAACATATACAATTTATTAAGATCGGGTTCAATCTGAAGCTGTGATAAGTGGCAATAAGGAAAATAATAAATCACTACACGAATAACTATAAAATTATTCAAGTCTTGCTTGACATTGCGGACCAGATGCTCAAAGTGGTATTTTTCTGAACCTGAAAAAATAGAAAAAAAACTGTTTCTGAAAATGTCATTTTTATCATTTTTCTGCATAAACTCCATTTTGTCATGTTTTCTCCAAATCTCAAATAAAAAATATAGGTCACCGTGCTGGATTCCATGATAATCGCGATTTATCCTATACATTGTGTCACCCCTTTGTAACCTCAACGTTAGCGCTAAAGTGCACGACGTCGCTGGCAGACAATTTCGACGTTATCGCTTCAAATTACCGGCGACATTTTTCAGATGTATAAATATTGCTTGTAAAGTACTATCTATAAATTGGTAACATTGTTTTCGGAAGTGAAATCATGTGAATAACAAATACCTCTCTGTGTTTGTGGTCTAAGTGAGAAACATCTCAAGAAAAGTTATTACAGACTGTTGATCATTTTTAAGGCTTTCAAAAATTAAAGACTCGGCAATTTAGAACATGACATACAGGTACATTTATTGTACACGCTCGTATATTATTTCATACTGTATGTTGACCTCTAGATGTTGTTCTTTGTTTTGTTTTGTTTGGTTGGCAGCTGTTTCATTACACATACTCCTGAATATCCTTTTATTCACGTTTTTATCACTGAGAAAATCCGTTTTTGTTGATGCGAATTTTAAAAAAGTAATTAAATTTGACGCGCATTGCAATTTGAATTAGAATTTACGTTAGGACGTAAAACATTTCGAATGCGAATTAAACTAATTCGAATTACGTGTGAACTCAGCATTATCCTGCAAACGGAACTTCTTTTTTTTGTACATAAATTGCAGAACATAAATTATGCCGTTACTTTTCTCGTTTGAGTTGTTTTACCTTGTCATTTCGGGACCTTTTATAGCTGACTATGGGGTATGGGCTTTGCTCATTGTTGAAGATCGTACGGTGACCTACAGTTGTTAATTTCTGTGTCATGTTTGTCTCTTGTTGAGAGTTGTCTAATTGGCAATTATACCACATCTGCTGTTTTATGTGGTCAGAAAACAGAAGCAAAATCTTATAAAGGAGAATCTTCAATTTGCTAATGGATGCTTTTGTCCAAACAGAGAAACTATAATTTTGAAATTTTTGATTTGGCAAAAAAAAACGATTGAATTAATAGAGAGAGGACTGGATATATTACGATTAGTTGCGATTAAAATCATTCTCTCATAGAGTAATTTTATTGGTAAATAACTATATATTTTTTTCACCACAGCGCGTACATAAAATACCGCATGTCCATTCCTCTGTCTGTCCTTCCGGACTTCTGGTTTATTAGATTTTTCAAGTGTACAATTCTTCCAAACTTTCTATAAAACTGATATCGTATGGACACGTTCGAAAATCAGTGCATATCAACTATTCTTTAAAAGAGTTATGCCATTTGGAAATATTAATTATATTGAAAATTGTATTGTATTTTCTGTCATTCCGTCATTTCTCTAATTTATCTATAAAAAAAATAAAGAAAAAAAAATAAACAGCTACGCTACGAGCGCATGATACGCCCTTCCTCTTATGAAAAAACCCCAACATAATATATCTTTTTTAAAATAACACGGGGGTTGTACGGGAAGTTATGCTAGGTATATCCTGACTCATTCATTATTCTTGTTCAATAGGAAGTTTACATATCACAACATGTTTTATATGATCCCCAAATTGAAGCTCAATAAAAATTCATGAACTCAAAAATGAATTAAAGAATCATCACGAAAACGTATACAGATCTTAAGAATAATTTAACTAAAAAGTATATGAAGTTTTATGCAATAATTATAGAGACTTTCTGAGAAACGGCGCGACATGTGAACCCCACCCCCTTTTTGTCATAAACTCAAAAACTCTAAACTCAAATTCTGAATCATTCCAAGTAGTATATACAAATTCTTCAGAATTATATAACTAAGAAGAAACTTTGTTCTTTTATACAAGTTGTATCATTGTTTGTATTACCGGCATACCATTATTTTTTTTACATAGATAAATTGGATAAATTGTTCAGAAAGGAAATTGACTTCTTCGTGTACATACATTTTCGGTATTAGTTTTAAAATATCATTGGTTTTCTGTGCTGTGATAAAAAATCGGATCCGGAGCAAATCGTGGATGATGAATGATAATAAAATTTTAATTGACATGCATGATATTAGTAACACCCAAAGGGTCAGTCGTCTTGAGATTGCTCACTATACGATATTTGTTGAAGATCTCAAAGAAACAATAATGTGTTTTATTTCTTATTATGTTATTAGACTGTTATCATGGTAGAATCAAATGTACTGACTAATATTAATGGCGTAGAAATTAGCATGCTGAAGAAACAGAAATTGGAGCGTTTCTTATTACGGAAAATGACACGCATTACGTCCCGCAAAAAGTGACGTTTTGCGGGAATTCAAACGCTTAACGTCGCGCCAAGAGTTAACTCCCATGAAAATATCGGATGCCCTTAAGATATTTATATATGTATTCTAGGTGCTGAGTGTACTTGCGTTTATTTGTACTGCATTCCTGACACGTAGCGTTGTCATTTTAACTGGGTTTTTTTGCCATGTAAGCGGGAGGCCACACATACAAACCAGGTTTAACACACCATATTTCCTTTAAATGTCCTGTACCAAGTCAGAAATATTGTAGTTGTTATATAACAGTCCATGTGTATGTAGTTAGTGTTTGTCTTTGTTGCAGTTCTGTGTTTCTGTTGTTATGTTGCTTTCCTCTAATCCTGCAGATGCTTTCCTCTGATCCTGCAGATGCTTTCGTCGATTTTTGTTTGTAACAAGGTTTTGTTTTCGATTAATTTATGAATATCGACAGCGGTATACTACTGTTGCCTTTAGTCTTCATGTTTTAGTGTTTCCATTTGTCTTAAAGATTTTATATAAATAATAAAAAGAAAACCAACAAAAACAAAGTAATATGCAGAACAAGATAAAGAAATATGTTAATTTGTCCGTTATTTTTCTTCAATTCCTAAGAGGAGTCTCTGTCCACAAATGATGTTTTTTTTGCTATCTATTTCTTCCTTTTTGGCGCCTTTCCCTAAAGAGACTCTTTGTTTTAATCCTTATAATAAAGAAGTTAAAATGTAACAAAAATTTCGTACGATTAATCATGTCATACGAGCATTTGAAAACATAATTTGTCTTTTTTTAAATATTTGATTTCATAAAGTGATCAAATGTTTCAGCAAAGTTTAGCTTTATTTTGTATTATATTAGGTTTACAGGAAGGTGCATTGGAGCAGATGCCGAGTGATATTTAACTTCAGCGATTCGCATCACGATGTAATGAAACTATTATTCGAGAGTTAGCCATACATCTTGGTATGTCGTTCCAAGAATGGGAAGAACTCAGATCTAATTATGATCGGATTGAGGTTGTGAAGTATAGAATACTGGTCAACTGGAGAGAAAAATGTTCAGGAAAATTCCGCAACATAGCAGCAGCTTTAAGAGATATGGATTTACCTACCCATAAACTATGTAAGGTAAACTATCTTGATGAATTGGACATTTGTTGATTTGACCTTAGAGTTTACGGCCACATGCACTGATTATAATTAACTTCTTACCAACTGTGTTCTAAAGTATCACATATATTAAACAATACTATGAATTAGGGTTTTGATTGGGTTTTCAGAGTTTGGAATAATGGCAAAAAAAAAAAAGAAGTAAAATGGACACAATAATTAAAAAAGAGGGGCGAAAGATACCAGAAGGACAGTCAAATAAAGGCAACAGTTTTATACCGCTGTTCAAACTCATAAATCCATGGACAAAAAACAAAATCGGGGTAACAAACTAAAACTGAGGGAAACGCATTAAATATAAGAGGAGAACAACGACACAACACTACAATGTAACACACACAGAAACGGACCAAGCATCAGACAAAATCCCACGAGAACAACAAATATAACATCAAATCCAAAAACTCATAGATCGAAAATAAACTGACAAGGCAATTGCTAAAAAATAAAAATAAAACAGACAACTAATAGTGCACAAGACACAACATAGAAACTAAAAGACTAAGAAACACGAACCACACTTTAAACTTGGTAACAATTAGGAAGAGAAAATTGGTGCTAAAAAGAATAAAGCATTGAAATCAAAAGGATAAGGAATAGACATACTATCATAAAGAAATAATGAATAAAGGATTACCCTCCAAATTTTTAAAGACTTAAGTCGTGATTAATAGACCACTGCCACATTACCTTGACCCTTTTTTTCAAGCATTGATATTCAGGTAAATTTTCAATTACATTGGAATTTGTTTCCTTTCTTTCTTTGTGTGTTTGTTTGGTTGGTGCTGATCTGAGAAGTTGGTCCCTTGACATCTACTTTGTTTTTAAGCTTGTTCCTTTTATCTTGTGATGTATAATCCCCAACCAAGGTTATTTAGTGGTTGTGCGCTCACTAACATGTTAAAAACAACAAATTTGTGCAGGTGCCTGCCAAACTCAGGAGTTAGAATTCCCGTCATTGTCATTGAATGCTGTATGTCATATTTTTTTTTCCAATTTCACGGTAATCAGGCAATTCTTTTTTGTCTTACCTGCGACGAAAGTCCTTGAAAGCGAGACAAAGTGATAGCTTTTCCAACGATGGCAGTTCAGGCTCCGGCGTTAAGAACTGTTACGTTTTCTGCTGAAGTTAGTTTAATAGGAACTACGTGTGAAAGATTGATTATTTTTTGTATGGAGATGATTACTATCAGTTCATATCAGTTTGAAGACTATTTTGATACTCTGTCCCTTTGGACAGTGACTTTTAAAATTGATTAGCAATTTTCTTATTCTTAGTTTGATAGGATCTACATGTGTCAGATCAATGATATTTTGAATGAAGTTGCATAAATATTATCAGTTCATGCCTATGTTAAGGCTCTGCACACTAGGTCACATTCCAGAGATTTTGAATTATTTAGCAATTGCCAATGATAATTTTTTTCTGCCTAAGGGTGTACTCGGCTGATCTAAGGTAAAATTGAATGAATCAAGAAAATTAAAAATTGATACATTAAGCTGGAAGAGTTTTAGTTAAGGATCAAAATAAGCTAAAAATATTGATAGGTCATGGAGCTCCGTTGCTAGATATTTGATTTATAAAATATATTGGGAAAATGCCGGCTCGGACTTTTACTCTATATTTGCATTGATATTATTTTGGTCTCCAATCAAAAGAAATAAAATCAAGAATTTGCTTAAATTTTGTCAAATGACCTTTTATGAGCATTTTAGTCTTATGTTAAAAGATAAATAGTTGTTATGGGTAAACTATTTTTACTTTGTATCGTATGGAAAAACACCAAGGAGTCCTAACATTTACATGTATGTATAATGAGTAATCACGAAAAAACACCTTGCTCTAACTTAATTGTCCTTGAAAAGCTATGTAGTTGAAGTTCAGTTATTCATTTCCTAAACAATAAATATCAAAATAAAAGTGGTTCAGCCTCTTGCTACATACGTCCATGATACAGGTAATGTAAATTAAACTCAATTAAATGTTTGTATGCCCAATTTTAGTCAATATGTTTTCTGGACTATGTGTACGTTCGTTCTTCCGTCTGCCTCGCTTCTGCTGTCCACTGTCACTGTCCACTGAACATTCTTGTTCTGATTTATTTTCAGGTTGTGTTCAACTCATAATTTAATACATGTGATATATGGTTTGTAGATTGGGTGTTATATGAACATTAGGAGCTATGGTATCATCCCCAATGAGACAACTATCGAACAAAGTTCAAATGAAGTTGGTGTACGCAATTATAGACAACCATGTAGTCTTCAACAATGAAAATATTCCCATACCGTACAATCGTTTATAAAAAGCCTTGACATGAGAAATGTGAAACAATATATTTCAAAACCGCCTAATTTATAACAGAACAGTTTACGAAAAACAGATATGACAGACTTGAACCAACGACAACTACTGAACTACAGGCTCTTGAATACGCCATGTAAACAATGTGGTGGGGTTAAACATGTTAATGAGCTATCAACCATTGACCTTTTTTGTCGTAGATGTTTGTGTAGAGTTTCGGTGAAGCACTGAAATATCTCAATCTAAAAACAAACATTTATTGCTTTCCTTTGGGTAAATGTCAGCAGTGTATTTAGACAAACTTTATTTTTTAACGAAAAGTATCATCAAGATAATGTAAAGTATTGTTGAAATGATCAAATAAATTGAATTTTAACAGGTCTTTACTGAGTTTGGTTGTTAAGTGTGGTAAATAACAGTATAGGAACAATTTGCTTTTAAAAGGCACAATTTGTTCCAATAGAAATAGCAACAACATATCGATGAACCTATATTGCCAAAACGTACATAAATGCTGTAAAGGAGAACATTTACGGCTTCACTGAATCTATAAGGGTTTTAACCAAATTGTGTATTTTTTAATTCCCTGCTTGCACTTTTTGATCTTGAATGTTTGCTAGGTAGTGAAAACTGTTGATTATAGACTTTTAAATAAACAAATTATTCCATAGTTCACTAAAAAAAATTCAAACTAGCAAACATGTGTTGAAATCGCTAAAACTGCTTTCTTAGTAAGGGTAGGTTTACTCGGTTTTTAATTTGTTATAAAGACCCCACATATAAAGTTACAAAAAATATTTTGTACCAAATGTGGGTCTTATAATTATATATTTACAACTAGTATGTAACCAATTAAGAACTGATTGAACTTTATAACTTTTATTAGAGTGACTAGTTTTGTGCCGTCTTCCATTTAGATAGGTGTTCATGTGTCATGTTATCTACAATAAAACGTTAATGTCACTGCACAACTATATACAGTAACATATACAACTTAGATTTTTTTTATATATTACTTGGAGATCACATAACCTTGTTTTGATTGTTATTGCCTATTAGACAGCAATATGTTTACAAGGAAAAAAAAAAAAGGTTTGATTAGATTTCTTTTTTAATAGAATTTAAATTATATTACAGATAAGAAGAGTTATAAAAGGAGAATGTGGTTTGTATTGCTAATATCTGTGTGTGTAATTGTTAACACAGACACGATAAGGGTTTTATTGTTGAGACAGGAAGACTTGTCAAGTGTTATGACAGGTAGTTGTATATCCATAAAACCATTGCCGTCTCACAATCCTCAGACAAAGGTACACACAACTATTTCAAGTCGAAATCAAAGTTCTAAAAATTGTTAAGTTCAGGGTCAATAATCTATATATCTGTTCGTCAGTTTGTAATATGTATGTCTCTCTGTTAGTCAATTTGTTTCCATATTCATTTTAAATTTCTTGCAGGATATATTTTGTTATATTTTGTGTTGTCTGGAAAGTACTTATTTGTTTGTCAGGAATGAAGATGGAATATTGTTCGGAAAGGTTATCTTGGAAACGTAAAATTTCCAAAAGTTAAGTTTGTCTGAGAATATATCAGCCATCTTAACACTAATTCTATTGAATGTGTCTGTGTACTGATAAGGTTTTTGTCCGGGAAACATGGTTTATTGATTAAGTGCATTGAGTTTTTAACTAGTTTTTATACGACCGCAAAATTTGAAAAATTTTTCGTCGTATATTGCTATCATGTTGGCGTCGTCGTCGTCGTCGTCGTCGTCCGAATACTTTTAGTTTTCGCACTCTAACTTTAGTAAAAGTGAATGGAAATCTATGAAATTTTAACACAAGGTTTATGACCACAAAAGGAAGGCTGGTATTGATTTTGGGAGTTTTGGTCCCAACATTTTAGGAATTAGGGGCCAAAAAGGGCCCAAATAAGCATTTTCTTGGTTTTCGCACTATAACTTTAGTTTAAGTTAATAGAAATCTATGAAATTTTGACACAATGTTTATGACCACAAAAGAACGGTTGGGATTCATTTTGGGAGTTTTGGTTTCAACAGTTTAGGAATTAGGGGCCAAAAAAGGGCCCAAAATAAGCATTATTCTTGGTTTTCGCACAATAACTTTAGTTTAAGTAAATAGAAATCAATGAAATTTAAACACAATGTTAATGACTACAAAAGGAAGGTTGGTATTGATTTTGGGAGTTTAGGTCCCAACAGTTTAGGAATTAGGGGCCAAAAAGGGACCCAAATAAGCATTTTTCTTGGTTTTCGCACCATAACGTTAGCATAAGTAAATAGAAATCTATGAAATTTAAACACAAGGTTTATGACCATAAAAGGAAGGTTAGTATTGATTTTGGGAGTTTTGGTCCCAACATAATAAGGGGCCCAAAGGGTCCAAAATTAAACTTTGTTTGATTTCATCAAAATTGAATAATTGGGGTTCTTTGATATGCCTAATCTAACTGTCATGACTGTGTATGTAGATTCTTAACTTTTGGTCCCGTTTTCAAATTGGTCTACATTAAGGTCAAAAGGGTCCAAAATTAAACTTAGTTTGATTTTGACAAAAAATGAATCAGTTAGGTTCTTTGATATGCTGAATCTAAAAATGTACTTAGATTCTTGATTATTGGCCCAGTTTTCAAGTTGGTCCAAATCAGGGTCCAAAATTAAACTTTGTTTGATTTCATCAAAAATTGAATAAATGGGGTTCTTTGATATACCAAATCTAACTGTGTATGTAGATTCTTCATTTTTGGTCCTGTTTTCAAATTGGTCTACACTAAAGTCCAAAGGGTTCAAAATTAAACTTAGTCTGATTTTAACAAAAATTGAAATCTTGGGGTTCTTTGATATGCTGAATCCAAAAATGTACTTAGATTTTTTATTATGGGCCCAGTTTTCAAGTTGGTCCAAATCAGGATCTAAAATTATTATATTAAGTATTGTGCAATAGCAAGTCTTTTCAATTGCACAGTATTGCGCAATGGCAAGAAATATCTAATTGCACAATATTGTGAAATAGCAATTTTTTTTTAATTAGAGTTATCTTTCTTTGTCCAGAATAGTAAGCAAGAAATATCTAATTGCAAAATATTGTGCAATAGCAAGATTTTTTTTAATTGGAGTTATCTTTCTTTGTCCAGAATCAACTTAAATCTTTGTTATATACAATATACAATGTATTTTCACTTTTTACTACCAACTGATAAATTAAAATAATCTTTACCATTCAGTGATAACAAGCAGTTTTTTTACATCTTAATATTTTATGATGTATTTAAATGAGTAGTTATTGTTGCAAACTCCATTAAAAATTTTAATGAGATTAGTTTTGGAATTAGGGAAAGGGGGATGTGATTAAAAAAATTGGGTTCAATTTTTCTCATTTGAAATTTCATAAATAAAAAAGAAAATTTCTTTAAACATTTTTTTTGAGAGGATTAATATTCAACAGCATAGTGAATTGCTCTAAGAGAAAACAAAAAAATTAAGTTCATTAGAACACATTCATTCTGTGTCAGAAACCTATGCTGTGTCAACTATTTAATCACAATTCAAATTTAGAGCTGAATCCAGCTTGAATGTTGTGTCCATACTTGCCCCAACCGTTCAGGGTTCAACCTCTGCGGTCGTATAAAGCTACGACCTGCGGAGCATCTGGTTTACTACTCAAGTCTTTTGTATGTTGTTTTTATTCATATATCTACCTTATGAGTTGATATGAAATAAGAATAAGGCTTCAGTAATCCATACAATTAAACAGGTTTTCAGACAGCACTCAACATCAACCAATGAACCCTGATTTTTGCCATAAACATAAAGCAGGTGGCGGATTGGACGTGTTTCTTATTTCTACCCGAGCCCACTTTTTTCGTTAATCTTGAACATTTAAATGCTTTCTGCATTAACAATTTATTTGTTTTAGCTCGCTTAAGGATTTTCGTTATACTATGTATATTTAGGTAAATACAGCTTAGAAGGGCTTGTTGCTGCAATTTACTCGAAGTTTAGGAAATACATATCAATTATATCTTGATGCTTTTTTGCCCTGTACATTTTTTAACTTTACGTTGGGGTTGCTTTTGAAGAAGGCAGTTTAAAGATACGAGGGTTTAATTTGCCATTTCAGAAAGACTAGAAACAATGGGTCATTTCAGTTTTATTCAGTATAGTTATATGGTTTTACATATATTTGACTGAGTTCATCTGACTTTATTTTCAAAACTATTTATTTTTATTTCTCGCTCTAATTATATCACATTTTGATATAATATAGATTTTGATACCTTACTTATGATAACGTTGCACAACGAAAAATTATGCGCCTTCACATCTAATCCTTTTGTCTATACGCAGTCAGTCATTGACAATTATATCAATTGTCATTTATGTCATATTAAAGCCGAAATACATAGACTTTATTCTTCCTCGAGAAAAGTGTTTTTTTGTTCCAAAAAAGAATTTAAACAATCACTTTTAACACTAGTTTATATATCCCATGCATAGATTACCGTATTTGGCACAACATTTTGGAATTTTGGATCCTCAATGCTTTACAACTTTGTACTTGTTTTGCTATATATTTTTTTTATATGAGCGTCACTGATGAGTCTTATGTAGACGAATCGCGCGTCTGTTGTACTGAATTATAATACTGGTACTTTTGATAACTATTTTATAAAGAGTCCAATTTGAAATTGCATATACAGAAAACTGTGTCGGGATTGTTTGTTATGAATTTAATGTTTTTCTCATCGAACACAAAGTCTGATTATGTATTTTTTATGTGTTTGTTTGCTTAATTATTAACAAACATTAAAAAGAACCAATCTCAAAGTTTAGTAATTAAAAAATATCTTTGATTATTACTCTCTCATTGACATGCATTATATTTGTCCCTTCATCTTTTTTTTTGTTGGTTAAAACGATTGTTGCCTGTTTGCTGTATGACAAATCATTTAAGTTATTTTGATGGTCAAAATAAAGTTCACATCTAAGATACTTTATTTCACAGCTTAGACACCTGGCCAGCTGTACAATTTTAAATGATGTTAAAAGATCCCAATTTGAATTCTTCTCATCACCTTTTAACTCTTTATACTTTCTAAATTTCCGAAAATTGTACCTGTCCAATAAAATGTCTTCTTGGTGTACTTGGATTGAAGTTTCAATGTCTTTTATTTAATTTTGGACTTCACTACTTCGAGTATGTCCCATAAATAATTTAATGTAGGTAATTAAATGCCCCATTTAAATTTTTTTTATCTTTGACTACATTTATTTTGTGTTAGAAACCTATAATATGTCTTCAAATTAATCTCAATTCAAATTCAGACAGCATCAAGCTTGAATATTGCGTCCACATTTGCCTAGATATATGAAGATGTTGTGTGAGTGCCAATGAGACAACTCTCCATCCAAAATTACAGTTTATAAAAGTTAACCATTATAGGTCAATGTACGGCCTTCAACACTGTTAAAGGTTCGAAGTCTGTGCTCTTATCAGCCTGCGCTTGTGGGATTGGTGAAGCATTTTATTTAACAATGCTATGCCTTTTTGGAGAGAATATTAACACTTTTCCTGTTTTACAGTCCACTTTGTTATTTGTGATGAGTTTTATAGCAACTTACAGAACTTTGACTACACAGAAGATTTGTCTTATGATTTATATTTATCTAAACAGATATCGATGAAATATACATGGATTGGATTCCAACAGATGAAATTATAGATGCTCTTGCACAAGTCATAGGTGTGTTATCCTTCCAACTGGGTATAGAATTAGAGTTACCGATAACATCAATAGATATTATACAGCATGATAATGGACGGAATTTAGTTGCACAGTGTAAACAAATATTATTTCAATGGAGAGTTCAGGGGGTCAGGCCTACCATAGGCGTTCTGGTTCAAGCTCTGCTTAATGTTGGAAGAGGTACAAAATGTTTAGAAGAGATCATTAAAACTGTTGGAGTGAAGAAATATGTGCCACAAAAAGAAGGAAAATTAAAAACATTTCTTAAAAAACTGAATCCTTTTCAGAAGAAGAAATAGTACAGACATTTTTTAATTGGAATTTTATAATCAAGACTTACACCATCCTTTTGCTTTGCCATTAGGAGACGATTGTAATAGTACCTGGTGTAGTCTTATCTTTGTGTAAATAATATTCAAATTCTGGCAAACTAAATTTCAATACTGGCATAGATGATGAGTTTATATTCCACCTAATTATAAACAGTTAACATAGTAAGATAGACTACATAATCAAATTAACCTTTTTTCGACAAAGGAAACTATTTTACATTTGTGAACTTTCCAATTTCATGTTCATGGACTTCACTTCTCGCATCACCAGAAAATAGGGTACTGTAAATTCATAATTTATTGCAATTACTTTTTTGGTGTCGCAAAATTGGTTGGGAACTGTAATGATAAGAACTCGTATTCTGATATCCGATAATCGGGTTTCTACACACTGATATTATAAAACATAGTAGAAAGCAACAATGTGAACCTTTTTGATGAGTTAGGGCAGCAAGGTGCTAACAAACTTCACATTGTGTCCAGCGCTTGATATACTACGATATCTATAGATTGCACTTTGTAAATACAGCTGTTTTTCAACCAACACCAATTTTGGGGAGATATATAGTATCCAATGATAATTAATGTGTTTGACATACTGGTTCCCAGATATGATGTCTATGTTTCATCTCGTAGAGACATAACTTGGGAATGTTACCAGTAAATATACATATGCATATCGGTCAAATTGAAATATATGTAAAACATAAAGTACAAGAAGGGGTAGTATACAGAAGTTGAGTGTAAGTATAACTCTCAGAAGTTCGGGGCATATATATACGTTGACAATATTTCGAACAGCCCTATATTTTGACCATTGTAAAAAAAGTTGTGCATATATAACTTTCCTTTCTAGGATACATTTTGTTTCAAAACTGCTTTGAACTAGCTGTCAGTAACTGCGAGATATCCGTATTTCCCCTTTTTAGCTCACCTGGCCAATAGGTCTAACTCAGCTATTGTCATCACTAGGTGTTTGTCATCAATCGTCCATCGTCGACTTTTTACTTTACAAAAATCTACAGCTCTGAAACTACTGAACCAATTTTAGCCACATTTGACCACCATCATCATTGTACTGTATTGACGATTTTTACCATTTTTTGTGTTTTGCCTTATTTGATAAAAATCATAATAGATATATAGACACTATGATACTCGTACCACATATTTCTATATCTACTAAAAAAACATGAGCAGCAAGACAGGATTTACTTACAAGCCAAGGTATGCCATTGTAGTTAGTGGATTTTCATTTCTAAAATGATTTTTTAAACCCTCTTTTGTGTTTTGAGCAAAAACAAAAGGAGACACAGAGAGCACCTAAACAGATTTATAAATGGTCAGCAATGCAAGATTAAGAAACAGAGAGTCTTGCAATGAATTCCATTATCGTCTTCCAGGTTTGAGAGTGTCCTTTGTTGAATATGCTCATAGACCAAGGTGAACGACACAGGCTCTTTAAACCCTCATATAGTTTTACCAAGAAACCTCCATTGTATGAGAATAAAATCATTTCTTGCAGTGTCACACAAAAAAAGTAGATATAGGAATGATGTATATATTGTATTTGTTTACTACAGTAATGTAGTAGATTGTGACCTTACATTTATCTAACAAATTGACTCATATTAATGATAACATTGTGTTCCAATGTAGATGTTTGTACACTTATTTTCCACTATTGTTGTAGATCGTGTCATTGTTACACATGTTTGACAAATTCCATCATATAAATAAAAGCATATTGAATTGTTTATAACTTGTTTGTATATATATGTTGTTTTATTGATGTATAGTGTGTCATTGTAGCATTTGTTTGACATTTTGTATCTTGTAAATAGACGTGTTAGGAAATTCGACACTACTGCTGGCGCTCGTGTTGGGTGGAAGATGAATACAATATGATAAGGGTGTCATCTCCAAAAGTATAAATACTGTATTGATTTTATTAACACTGAAATACTTTATCTATAGTATGCAAGTCAATCATTTTTAAAGACCCCACATTACTGACTAAATGAGAATTTAAAAATAAATGATGTGGAATACAAGTATAGATAATTTAAACCATTCATGTTACTGTAATTATTTGATTAACCAATGCATAGCAAAATATAATATAACAATTAGCCAAATTTTTGCCTTTTGTGGAGAAAGGGGGATGGGATTTTATTTAAGGGGGAGAAGGAGGGGCAGGTTTTTATTTTAGTTTCAGAATTAACACACTCTTGCAAATAATAAAGAGTTTTGTCCCGCCTTATCTCCCGATGGAAACAAACCATCGTTTTACTGTCATTCTGGAACGATTTAAAAAAAAAAGGATAACACAATTTATTTTGGAAACTAGACACATGTTCCCCTTGATGAATACTCGATGATTTATTCTAAAATGCAAATATTGGATAGTATGGTCACGTGCTTTAACATAAGTATTTATTTGCATTGGTTAAATACGTAAATATCTCAGTTTGTTTCTCAACAAGTTCGGCCCACAATGGTCCGTGTATATCTGCGTCCATTCGTTTTTCGTTTTGAAATATAAAAAACAAAAAACAAAAAACGAAAGTGTTTTCATTTTTCGTTTTTGATTTCATAAAAACCAAAATGAAAAACGAAAGTGTTTTCATTTTTCGTTTTTGATTTCTTAAAAATTAAAATGAAAAACAAAAGTGTTTTCGTTTTTCGTTTTTGATTTCACAAACCAAAAAACGAAAAACAAAAGTATTTTCATTTTTCAATTTTGATTTCTCAAAAACTAAAATCGAAAAATGAAAGTGTTTTCATTTTTCATTTTTGATTTCACAAAAACAAAAACCGAAAAACGAAAGTGTATTTATGTTATCTTTCCAACACAGTTTAATTGTCATTCAAAAAATGACAATGTTGTCATTTGTCATTCATTTAAAGGTCGTTAAAGTATACATGCACAGCGGATGTCAGATCAATACTACTTTAATCGAAGATAATGTCGACGGATGCAAAAGTCTTTAGCAATCGGAACAATATGGATGCGTGAACTTTATTACTTTTAAGTTTAGAAAGGTCGATCCAAGATTATTAGAATTGATGACCAAGATCCAACTGCCAGTATTTTACGAACTACGAGGACGATAATGTATTTTGCTTGATTTAATTTTCAAAATTTCCGCAATTTCACAATTCAAACTGGGATATCAAATTGGTTTGTCATTAGGAGCCTATAAGGTATTAATTTTGCTTATTTGTGAAGACAATAAGGTGACATTAATTAGAGGTCGTTGATGGGGGATTATGGAATTGGGAATAGTGGACAAAAAATATAAACAATAGAGACAATGGACCAAGAAATAAATAAAATAGCTAGAATAATGGTGTTAAAATGTAATGATAAGAGAATAATTGTCAAAAAGTATAAAGAATAGAGAAATATGGCATAACATATCACAGAATACAGAAATTAAGAACCCCGAATCCAGACCATCATACTAGTTGCCTTAATGAACGTTAGTTTGTCTCTTGGAGATTGCTATTGGTTATCATATGGTTTCTCTTTATTTCTATGTCTATTAATGCCCCAGTCACACTAGACCACGATCGCACCACGCTCACCGCGATCTAAAATAAATTTAGATCGTGGTGAGGTCGCGGTATGAGCGGCATGAAAATGTTAAATTTTTGTTGCTTTCACGATGCTACTACGTCCTAATTACGCTTCTACAACGATCCCGCTACGATTAAACCACGTTCTCACCGCGCTTATTCTGCGACCTCACTACGCTTATGAAGATCTTTCTACGCTCTTCATGTTCTCACTACGACCATGCCACGAGTTATCCGATTGCAACACGATCTTACTGCGATTATAGCACGTTCTTACCACGATTATACCACGTTCATACCGCGATCTTACTACGTTCTCAGCAATACCGTCAATATCGTGTTTCATATCAAAATAGTTCCATTCCTTCTGTTTCTGATTAAAACGGAGATTTATCGGAAACAATACAGTCATGCCACCAAAATCTAATAGAACACGTGGGCATGGTGGTAGGGTTGATGTAGAGGCACAGGGAGCAAGGTATGAACGCCATACTAAACCCCAAATAGTACACAAGAAACTAAAATTGAAAATAGTACAAGACTAACAAAGGCCAGAGGCTCCTGAATTGGGACAGGCGCAAAAATAGTGGGGTTAAACATGTTTGTGAGATCTCAACCCTCCCCCTTTACCTCTAGCCAATGAAGAAAAGTAAACGCATAACAATACGCACATTAAAATTCAGTTCAAGAGAAGTCCGAGTCTGATGTCAGAAGATGTGACTAAAGAAAATAAACAAAATGACAATAATACATAAATAACAACAGACTGCTAGCAGTTAACTGACATGCCAGCTCCAGACTTCAATTAAACTGATACTATACACATAAGTAGTATAATACTTGTCATCAAGAGATGTCGGAACGACCAATCAAACCTAAATTACAACCTATTGCTGGTCCATAAAACTCAAATGACGATATTTTAGTGAAAGATAACAGAGATGACACAGATGTGTCAATATATATAGGAAGATGTGGTATGAGTGCCTATGAGACAACTCTTCATCAACGTAAAAATCTATAAAAGTAAACCATTATAGGCCAAGGTCCGGCCTTCAATACGGACCCTTAGATCACACCGAACAGCACGCTATAAAGGGCCAAAAAAAATACTAATGTTAAACCATTTAAACGGGAAAAAACGGTCTAATCTATATAAAAACGAGAAGCACGTTAGAGCAAATGGATAAATACATTCAGACAAACAAAATCTAGGGAGTTTTTTTTATATATTTTATGTGAAAATGACAATAAAAATGATGGTCGTAGTGTGAACGTAGTAAGGTCGTGAGAAGAGCGTGATGAGGACGGCAAGGGCGTGCTAGAATCGTACTATGGTCGTGAACAGCGTGGTAAAGTCGTAGTGGAAGCGTAGTTGGGTCGACGTGAGAACGTGAAGGTCGTAGTAAGGTCGTGATAACGTCGCTGTGAGATCGTAGCGCAATCTTTCCGAATAGAATCACGCTTTCGCTACGCTCTCGCTACGCTCTCGCTACGATTGTACAGCGACCTTTGCTATCTTACTACGATCTTAGTGCGCTCTCACTACGCTGCTACTACGACCTAATTTCGCCACGACCGCATGTTCAAAGTTGGCCACGCTCTTCACGATCTTGAATACCTCACCACGACCGTGGTACGACCCTTCTGCGACCTACACGATCGTACCACGATCATCAAAATTTGCATTTTTTTCACAGATCGTAGTGCGATCGTTGCCTAGTGGGACTGGGTTATAATTCAGAAGCATGCTTTCATTATTTACCAACATTTTATATATCACATTATAAAAAAAAACTATTGTTTTGCAAACTACCATAGATTTCCGGTAATTGTTCTGCATAGACCACACCACATTGGAGTCCCTGTAATTTTTTTTCAAGTGGACCGCAGTTACCCACCCTACCCCATCATTACATAAAAGTTAATACACAAATGTCTACGGAAATACTTCTGTCCGAACAATGTGTAAAGGGGAACTTGGTAGCTGATGTCTGCTGGAGAAAAAAATCAAGGTTGCTGTTTAGCTTATTTTTTTTTCAAAGATAGGTCCAAAGTTGGGGTCGAACACCGTACCCCATCCTTACCGAAAATGTAATACAAATTGTCCTCACTAGGTGCAAATGGAAGCTGGGTAGCTGGGGTCTACAGTAGAAAAATCCAGGGTGTTGTTCTGCTTAGTTTTTTTTTTCTAAAGTACATGTAGGTCTAAAGTTGAGGTCGTATACCCTACAAAAACCCTTACCAGACAGTTATTAAAAAAATTCTGCGGCAATACTTTTATCTGCTCTAGGTGAGAACGTAAGCTTTAGATCTAGGGCCTACTTGATAAAAATTACAAGTTAATTTATAGCACGGATCAATCTTTTTTAAGTTAATAAATAATTTACTTGCCCACCATACTTTGAATACAAAAAATAAACCTTTTGTCCAGTCATATTTAAGCGAAATCCACTAGTTCAGAGGTAGAATGTTTTGTAAAAACAGTTTTGTGTGGCAAAAGTTAAAGCACGAGTGCAACTTTCTTTTCTTTTAATGCAGAATTATTATTACTTTTCATGAACTATTTGACAGGATGCCGATAATAAGGAAAGCTATTTCACCCAATAGTGCAATTTTGCCATCATTAAAAAAAATCATAATTATTTACGATTCTATAAACACTCCAAGTGTTGACCATTTAAAATGTAAAGCGGGAGTACGCTGTGTAATATATCGAAAGCGATTGATTTTGGCTTTATATAACTAATAATAACATAAGCTGTATGTTTCATTATGATTCGTTATTCTGATTGGCTAACTGCACATCTCAGGTTACATCACACAACGAAAATCATTATTCATGATGACACGAGGTCCCACAATAAAGTGCAAAGGTGAATTTAATAAAAACTTGATAAAAATCGTGTTTTCATGATCCTAGCTAAAACATGTAATTATAAATATTGAATGCTTCTTTTTGTAATTTCATAGGGTTGTAAAAGCGTTGACCGTGCGTACATTTTCAGAATGAAGCGCTTCCGCTTTTCATACAAAATGTATTTTGGTCATCGCTTTACACCTCGATGAAGTAACAAAAAAAGCGCATTCAATTCCTAAATAAACCAGATATGAAATTTAAAAATTCATTGAAAAGTGTCTTTGACTGCTTAATTATATGTTAAAAACTGATGATATAGTGGTTATATATTAATAAAAACATTTTAAGTACGTTTGAGTCTTATGCAATATTTGTTTTTATATACTTGAAAACTGACTGCTACCGACTGGTTGCTTGAGCCTGGTCTCACAAACTCCGCATTTTCATTACAGCCGATTACATTGAGTGTGTAGACAAAGGTAATATCTTTGGATCGCTTGTTTGTTAGCTGAACTATGACGTAACTAGGTAAGGTATACCACCCTCCTGTAGAAGGAGCCTAGTCCTACAGACAGATTGATTGGTTATTTGTCGAATCTACTCTTAAAGGAGGGTAGTTTACCTAACCTAATAATACAAGCAAGCTAACCAAGGATAGGCTACCTTTGCCTACACACTCAGTGCAATCGGCTGTAACTTTTTTACATTACAGGTTGCAACACCTTGCCAAATCATTAGGTTCCAATAAACGTTTGGAAAATGTAGTTAATGTGCTTTCCCATAGGGTTTTATGCAGAACAATTACCGGAAATCTATTATGGAAACTTGCAAAAACAATATCAAAATCGAAATCTAAGTGAACAATGAAGTTACTCACATTAAAAAAGGTTGAGACATTGAAGGCCAAATATTTTTTTTTATTCTTGCGTGTCTTATTATAATCAGACGGTAATTCTAGAGGTTACAAAGAAATTTAATATTAAGACAAACATTAATGTCGAGTTTCATTGGTGAAATTAACACTACAATACAAATAAAGGATTCTCAAATGATCATGACTTTTGCTTGTAGTAAAATGATCAATCAATCAATCAATCAATCTATCTATCAATCAATCAATCAATCAATCAATCAATCAATCAATTGATCAATCAATAAAATTGAGAATGGAAATAAAAAATCCGTCAAAGAAACAACAGTCAGCCTAACCAAAGAGCACAGCCGAAGGCCACCAATGAGTCTTCAACACAACGAGAAATCCGGGCTTCAGCTGGTCTCTAAATAAAAATATATACTAGTAATGTGAAAATGGACGTCACACTTAACTTAGACAAAAAAAAACATAAAAAAACTAACAAAGATCAGAGTCTACTGTCTTGGGACAGCGCAAAAATACGGCGGGGCTAAACATGCTTTGTTAGATCTCAACCCTCCCGCTATACATTTATATCTAGCTCATGTAGAATAAACAAACACACAACAATATGCACAGAGAAACTCAGTTTAAAAGAAATCCGAGTCCGATGACAAAATAGTAAACAAAAGAAACTACACAAATTGAAACGAATATGATTCATAAATTAACAAAGAACTACTAGCAGTAACTGACATGCCAGCTCCAGACCCCAATCAAACATATCGAAAGAATATATAGATATAAGAAGATGTGCATGGTATGAGTGCCAATGAGACAACTCTCCATCCAAGTCACAGTGTGTAGAAGGAAACTATTATAGGTTAAAGTAACCTCTTCAACACGAATCCTTGGCTCACACGGAATAGCAAGTTATAAGGATCCTCCAAAATGACTAGTGTAAAACCATTTAAACGGGAAAACCAAAGGTCTAAACTCTATATATAACTAGAGGCTCTGAAGAGCCTGTGTCGCTAACCTTGGTCTATGTGTTTTTGGTGATGGTGATGTGTTCGTAGATCTTACTCTACAAAACATTGTTGATGCTTACAATTATCTCTATCTATAATGAACTTAGCCTAGTAGTTTCAGTGGAAAATATTTTGTAAAAATGTACAAAATTATGAAAATTGTTAAAAATTGACTATAAAGGGCAATTACTCCTTAAGGGGTCAATTGACCATTTTCGTCATGTTGACTTATTTGTAGGTCTTACTTTGCTGTACATTATTGATGTTTACAGTTTATCTCTATCTATAATAATATTCAAGAAAATAACCAAAAGCTGCAAAATTTTCTTAAAATTACCAATTCAGGGGCAGCAACATAACAACAGGTTGTCTGATGCATCTGAAAATTTCAAGGCAGATAGATAATGACCTAATAAACAATTTTACCCATGCCAGATTTGCTCTTTATGCTTTGATTTCTGAGATATAAGCCAAAATCTTCATTTTACTCCTATGTTCTATTTTTATCCATGGCGACCATCTTGGTTAGTTGGCAAGGTCACCGGACACATTTTTTATACTAGATATCCCAATGATGATGGTGGCTAAGTTTGGTTGAATTTGGCTCAGTAGTTTCAGAGGAGAAGATTTTTGAAAAGTTACGACGACGGACGACGGACGCCAAGATATAAGAAAAGCTCACTTGACACTTCGGGCCAGGTGAGCTAAAAAACGAGAAGCGAGAACGACATCAACAAACGACAACTACTGTTTTTTGTGTGATTTTTTTATTACTAGACCAAATATTTCATGATTTTTTATTATCTAGGACTGTATTTTTGATTAACAATTGATAACCAAGTTTAATAAAATCATATGTGTGTATAGCAAACATATTAACTTTGGCTTGAAAGACGTCTATTTAATTGTTTTCGACTCGCTCTGCTCGGTCGGAAAAATTGACAAGAATAAAATCCTCAGATTGAACGCGTTCGTTCAACAATCTTATTAAAATTAATATATAAGTATTACGAAATTAGAGATATACATTTTGATTAGATTAGTTCGTCTAATTTACAAATGTAGTGTTATCTGTAGTAAATTTACTGACTTCTTTAATAAAGGATTTGAATAAGAATGTGTCCATACCACATAAATGCCCCACTCGCACTATCATTTTCCATGTCTAGTGGACCGTGGAATTGAGGGTCAGAATATTTGGCATTGAAATTAAAAAGATCATATGATATAGAATATGTGTACTGAGTTTCCAAAAAAATATATATGTACATTAACTTCACTTTCAAGTATAGAGATGTGATTTTTTTTCTGAGACAAGTGCTTGTGACAATCCAAAAGAACTTGCAGTCATTCGATGTTCAGTACTTCAGTACTTTGATTGTTTGAAAACGAGGTAAAAATACCCTGCCACATTCGGTATGTGTTTTTGTAAGACCTTTTTTTTCCCTTCTGTTTTGTATCGATCTCATACGTTAAGCCCTTTTCCACTGATTTGTATAGTTTGTTCTTATGCTGTGCTGTAACAAAACTGTCCCAGCTGTTTACAAGCATGTTAAACGCCACAATATATTGCATGTGCCTGCTCCAACTCAGGAGCATGTAGTTCAATGGTTTTCGTTTGTTGATGTCTTTTATATGTGTTTTTCGTAATTCATGTTGTTTTAAAATAGGCTGTTATTTTTCTCAATTGAACTGTTTCATATTTTTCAATTCATGGACTATTGTAGCCGACAATACCGTATGTTTTTTCTCATTGTTGAAGATTATATGGTTGCCTATATATAATTGCTTACATCCACTACATTTGAACTTTGTTGGATAGTTGACTCATTTGCATTAATACCAAATCTCCTTATTAAAAGTTGAGGGATGTGTGTGTTTCTTTGGAAAATTTCAATGTTTTTTCTCCCAGGTCACCCAGTTTGAATAGAATATTTTGACATTTTACTGTGCTCTTGGATTTGAGTTAAGAGCCAACCAAAGCTCACGGCCTGTTGGTGGGTAGTTGATGACTATATGGTAAGCTCTGGATGTCTTTTTGAGTACTGCATACGGTGATTTGGTGATGTCTTCATGCCATGCATTGTCCCATTACTTTATGTAGACAGCTTCTCAGTCAACCTGATCTATCAAGTAGCTCTCCTCGCCTTTTGTATAGTCAGACGAAAAACAAGATATAAACTGACTTAGCTTGGTATATACATGTTTATTTAATATACTCAAATAAATATAAAAAGGAGATGTGGTATGATTGTCAATGAGACGACTCTCCACAAGAGACCAACATAACACATAAATTATCAACTATAGGTCATCGTACGGCCTTCAACAATGAGCAAAGCCGATACCGCATAGTCAGATATAAAAGGCCCCGAAATGACGATGTAAAACAATTCAAACAAGAAAACTAACTTATTTATGCACAAAAATTGAACGAAAAACAAAAATGTAACACATTAACAAACGACAACCACTGAATTACAGGCTCCTGACTTGGGACAGCCACATACATTTTGAATGTGGCGGGGTTAAACATATTAGCGGGATCCCAAATTCAAGTCAAATTGATATTTTAAAACAACATAAAAGTTAAAAAGTGTAAAAAAAAAAATATTTTAATAAATGTTGAAATATTATTGTGTCTGTGAGTGGAAAACTACTTAAAATTGTAGAAATATTCAAAAGTAGCTCTCGCGTTTTTGTTCTGCGGCTACGTTAACGGAACATCAATCAAGTAATCGATCTTCTTGACTATGGTTTCAATATTTAATGGTATAAAATATCATATTCTGCTTGTCGTAGACTCAGTTGGAATAGATCTACGAAGACCAAAAATCGTTCATGTGTGGTTTATCAATTGTACATGCCCACGAAACCGACGTCCAGATATTGTTCGGAAGATGTTTTGAGAAGTTCAGAACTTCCGATGCGACCGGACAAGTAAAATTAAACTGTTACAGTACATTACAGAACACAAAACTGGCTATCTTTGCTGTAAATACAAGTTGAAAACCTGACATGGTTTACATTAAAGCTAAAAATCCCAATCCCACGGCATCAAATAATTAAAAAAAAAACATATGACCTTTAACATTGGAGGTCTAAACTAGCATTGAGCCGTGTCCAGGTCCGAAATAGAAAATAAAGAGATGTGGGGTAAATGTACACGGGACAAAATCGCACACAATATATAGAAAAAATACAAATTATTAATGAACAGGGCTTTTATGCCTGTTCTTCATCTTGAAAGGAGCTGGAGGGTCTTCAACGAGGAACTAGACCATTGATCCTCATTATACAAAAGTAACATAGGTTAGTGCATCGGACTATACAAAAACATAAGTTCCTGGTTCGATCCCCGTTCCGGTGAGAAAATTTCCAATCCACTATTAATAAATATGTTTAAACTAACAATAGCCACACACTTGACTTTGTGGATTACATTATTTTTTTCATCATCCTACATATGTCTTTTGATATTGTTCATACATGTAAATACTAAAAGTCTTACACTGTATCTATATATTTTGCTCCGAGACCAGAACATAATAAAATAGATAAATTAAAACTTGCGCTTTAGATTAAGAAAGGGTGTGAAAGATTTTGTATCATTGTTTCCAGTTTTTCTGGAGTCCTTGAGCCCTTCCCTCGCCAACAATATATAGTTTGCTTTATTTGTAAAAGAGGCTAGTTACGCTACAATATTATCATCTTAGATTAACCTCTCCAAACTTAAAAGTAAAGATCACGAACCCTTATTGTTAAGATTGATAAAGACTTTTGCATCCGTCGACATTATCTTCGATTAAAGTAGTATTGATCTGACAACCGCTGTGCATGTATACTTTAACGACCTTTAAATGAATGACAAATGACAACATTGTCATTTTTTGAATGACAATTAAACTGTGTTGGAAAGATAACATAAATACACTTTCGTTTTTCGGTTTTTGTTTTTGTGAAATCAAAAATGAAAAATGAAAACACTTTAATTTTTCGATTTTAGTTTTTGTGAAATCAAAATTGAAAAATGAAAATACTTTTGTTTTTCGTTTTTTGTTTGTGAAATCAAAAACGAAAAACGAAAACACTTTTGTTTTTCATTTTGGTTTTTAAGAAATCAAAAACGAAAAATGAAAACACTTTCGTTTTTCGTTTTGGTTTTTAAGAAATCAAATACGAAAAATGAAAACACTTTCGTTTTTAATTTTGGTTTTTATGAAATCAAAAACGAAAAATGAAAACACTTACGTTTTTTGTTTTTTGTTTTTGATATTTCAAAACGAAAAACGAATGGACGCAGATATACACGGACCCACAATTCAACTAGTTGATTTAGTTCGTTCCTTTGATGTCTCCAAAAAGTGCCAAACAACCCGGTTTATCTTTAAACGTCTCATTGCGTGTTCAACAAACACACCACTATCTGATATTCTTTTATTTAAATTTTTACATTTCTTTTGCTCGGTGTTTTCCGCCTTAATTGATGTCTCTTATATGATGTAACACTTAAATTGACTTTTGACCGCTGAACTTGAAAATGAATTTGGTTCTAGATATTCATAAAGGTAAAGTATATGTTAAGTTACGTCAAAATCGATTCTAGAGTAATAACAACGATATTTAATAAATTACAAGTCTAACAGTAACCTTGACCTTTGACTTCGAAAGTTTATAGGATTCTAGATATTCAAAAGAACTAATTATTACCAAGTTTGGTCAAAATCCTTGAACGAGTGAATATAAAGTGTTAACAAGGGTGTTACGGACGAAAGTTGACAAACTGACGGACAGACGGTATCGAAACAAGATCCCCTCTAATTGTGTTACCGAGATGATAAAAACAATCTGAATCGGAAATGCAAACACATGTTATTTTAAATGATGACAATGAGGGTGGGGGTACACGAATGGTATCTAATGTATTTACATAAATAAAGCCAGTTTTAGGATATACGATTGTAGCTGCGGAAAACAATGTCAACTGAATCTAAAGTGTTTTTTTTTTAATGTCTTGATAATTTTTTTTTTCTTAAGTTGACACAAAGAACTAATTGATACCAGTTACTGAACGCTAGCGCAAAGTAAATAACAATATCATCTGAATGTTTAAGTTAACTTTGAACTATATATTAGTTGTTAAAATGACTTGGAACTAGCTTTCGATGAATGGAAGTTTTATTACATGTATAAACAAAAAAGTGATTCAATTGTCATTGTTTTTCAGTTCAGGATTACAATGGATTAGCAATTCATGAACACAGATAAGCAATTCATGAACACAGATTAGCAATTCATGAACACAGATTAGCAAATGAGGAACACAGATTAGCAATTCATGAACACAGATTAGCAAATCAGGAACAAAGATTAGCAATCCGAAATGACGGTTTTTCAATCCGATAGTCACGGGTCCATTTTTTTTAGTGTTCGTTTATGGCTTTCGTAGTTATTCGACTACATTCTTTTACCATTTGTTAACACAACCTTAATATCAAGATAAATATTAATTGATCTACAAAACGTATCTATTCAAGCATTATTGGTTTCCTAAAAGAATTAGTTTATTCCTTCGTACTTTAATAACTATAATTGTTTACGATTAATCTCAGAGGTATCAAACACACCTATCCATACAGGTAACACACATATTTAGTGTGAGATGGTCCCCACATCATATTATAAGAATTAGTTTATTTTGATCTTCTCCTTCGTACTTTAATAATTATAATTGTTTACGATTAATCTCAGAGGTATCAAACACACCTATCCATACAGGTAACACACATATTTAGTGTGAGATGGTCCCCACATCATATTGTATTCATCTTCCATCCAACACGAGCGCCAGCAGTAGTGTAGTCTTTCCGAAGACGTCTATGAAAAGCATTTTGTTCCACTTTTAATAAATGAATTGATACATTGAATTGTTTATAACTTGTTTGTAAATATATGGTGTTATATTGATGTAGAGTGTGTCATTGTAGCATATGTTTGACGTTTTGTATCTTGTAAATAAAAACATTTATTCCACTTTTAATAAATTGATAAATAAATTGATACATTGAATTGTCTATAAATTGTTTGTATATATATATTGTCCTATTGATGTAGAGTTTGTCATTGTTACATATGTTTGACGTTTTGTATCTTGTAAATAAAAGCATTTTGTTCCACATTTAATAAATGAATTGGCACATAACTGATGTTTTAGTAATATGTTGTATGTTTTTGGTAAATGACATGGCTTAATAAAATGAGGGCCAAGATGAATAATTTGCAATGAAAATCTATAACTTGAAGAAAAACAGACCATCCAAGTCGAAAAGGAAAAACAAGAGAAAAACCAAACGCAATCACAACAATCTTTACAATACGAAGCAAAATGAGTAAAGAAAAGAGAAAAACAAAGACACAGAAAAACGGAAATGACCGCATGTGCATTATCAGGAAAAGGGCAACATATAAAAGAAAAACGGGTATGATCGTATGTGCTCAGGTAAAGAGCAACAAGATAACACTAAAAAACGGGTATGATCGCAGGTGCTCAGGTAATGATCAACAAGATAACACTAAAAAACGGGTATGATCGCAGGTGCTCAGGTAATGATCAACAACATAACACTTAAAAACGGGTATGATCGCAGGTGCTCAGGTAATGATCAACAAGATAACACTAAAAAACGGGTATGATCGCAGGTGCTCAGGTAAATAGCAACAAGATAACTCAAAAACGGGTGTGCTCAGAAACGGTAAGTAGTCCCTGCTTTCTTAGTGTCAACAAGTATCGATATAAGACACTAGTTAAGAGTTTAGAACAAATTATCAAATTTTCAAAAGGTATTGTTGAACATTGGAACTTTGGTACTTTGGAACTTGCAAATACATAATACAAAATAATACAAGTCACTAACTTTAGCAATATTTTGTTTATATCAACAAGGACTAAAATTAATGTTTTTATGTATTGGGGAAGAAATAGTCTACCTCATAAGCGACAACTAACTCCGTGGCAAATACAAATAGTTAATAAAAGACAACAACAATATACAATAGTCACTACAACATTAAAGCAAAACACGCTTTTTCTCTGTTAACACCAAAGGCCGAACGGAACCAAACATGTCCTCAACCGTTCTTTAAGAGTGTACGTTAAAAAGGTATTTTAAATTAGGACTTCTGATAAATGTAGACATCATATATTGGTTTATTGTCTACAGACAATCTGTCGGTATGAAATGTAAAGACAGATGAAAAGCATATAATGATAATTTGGTCGGCTAATTAGCATATAAGAGTATACATCATGGAACAAGGCAGATAAATTGTAACATCATTATAAACTGAAATCTACCAAACAAACAGCACATCAGATTTTCAACAAAACAAATGTCAATAAAGTACGAAGCAAGTAACAAATAAGTTGCGGGGCAGCGCTGGTTGGAACGTGGGTGCGTGACACTTCACAAATCAATATGTTTCCCTGACATACACTAATTATTAAACTGCACAGAGGAGTAATTGCATAATAATATACAACCCTACTGCCAACTTAGTTCTTGTGTATGCTAATTGCGACCTTCGTGTACATTGATTGGTAGATACTTAAAATTTGAAATAATTTGTCAAAACTGCAGATTTGAGCTATCAGCAGTATTCATATATGTGAATTGATGTTGTAAGATATGTTGTGTACAAGCTGTAATTATGTACAAATCATGATTTATAATCAAGTATGGGCTCAGTTATCAAATTGCACAACATGTGTTGTATTTTTTTGTCCTGCTCTAACGGCCTGTGTGAAGTACGTGCTAATTGAGGAGAGCATCACGTTCATAGATAACAAACCCTTTATAAAACTTTCACTTAATCTTTATAAAGGTATTTAACAATGATTGCTTCACCTGATTCATTTCGTATGCATTACCTACAAAGAATTGACCACGTGACCTGGATTTTCTTTCCTAAGACTTTTAAGTTTGGTTTTGTTATGGTTCAACTGTTTTGTTTGTTAGAAGATAGTCCAGTAGCTTAAAATACAATCTTCGGAATGACGGAAAAGTAAATAGATTAAATGGTACGTTAACAGTATTAAACATTGAGCGTTTGACACTTACATTATCGGAAAGGGGCACTTGACTCTTAACACTATTAGAAACAAGAAAAAACAAATGACTGGCAGACACCCCATTAAAAAAAACATAAACAATACAAAAGAATACAAAAAAAAAAAAGCACAGTAAACATGCAATGGTGGGATGTATAAATACCGCGCCACGGCAAAAGGATATTATCAGAAATTGACTAAACAGTAAAGTTGAAAGATATACACAGACAAATAAAAAGAAAACTATATATAACACGTTAATTAGATGATATTAAGCAATATCCGTACCTATAATATGTAATTCATACTAGCATGTATTAATCGTGAAGTTGATGTACCAGAGGGACATTTAAACTAATATGTCTGTCGCAAAAAAACCCTGACAACACCTTGCAAGAAATCTTGCTACCAGGGGATTCATATGTATATTATATAGAGCGTTGTTTTTTAATCAAATTTATGGCTTTCATTTTGTATCGAGGATTTGGTATGGTGTCTTCCAAGATTGACACAGCTGTTGTTACTGCCTCTGGAGATGGCATTATCAATGGCGATGTGTGTGGTGGTGTAAGGAGTAACTCGGAATCATCTAGACCAACTCCTTCGTCAAAGGCAATCCGACATTGTTTCCTCTGTAGTTGGTTAGGTGGAGATAATACTGGCGATGGCATGCCTTCCTGGCGTTGAATGGACTGATAACAATGTCCGCCTTAATGACGACCCCCACAGATCCGGCTTGGTTTTACTAGAGTATGCCTCTGGTTCCTTAGCCTTATTCCACGTTAACTGATCTGTCACCTGGTCAGTACTTGCCGAAAATTTCCATGCAGGTTCTTTTCCACAAACGCTCATGGCATCCAATCAAGCATTTAATTCATCTGGGAATTCCATTATGATGTGTTCAAGAACTGTGTTGTGTTGTGAGCTGTGATCAGTTAAGGTAACTAGCTAGTAATCTAGTAGACCAAGTGCAAAGAAGAGCTGCACGATATATACTTGCAAAGACTTCACAACCAGTGTTTCAGTGATGCTTCAACAGCTAAACTGAAAACCACACAAAAACACAACCAGACTTCAAATGTTCCACAAATTTAAAAACAATGAACATTTAATACCATCGCAGGATATTCTAATAAACAGCAAGGCAAGTCCAAAACAAGATCAAATAATCAACAAACGTACAGACAACTCTAATGTAACAAAGACAGTTTTGAATTATTAGTAAATGATTATGTTCTTGTTTGTTCACTAATTTACATTAAACGAAGAAATGGAATAAATCAATTCATCTAATATAACACAATGTGTATACCATGTATATACAGACACAGATATAGGAAGATGTAGTATGAGTGCCAATGAGACACTGAACTATCCATCCGAGTCACAATTTATAAAAACAAACCATTAAAGGTCTAGGTATCAGCTTCACTACAGAAGCAATAGCAAGCTATAAAGGGCCCCAAAATTACTTATTTAAAACCAATCTAACGGGAAAACCAAATGTCTAATAATGTATTTATGAAAGACGAGAAACGGGAAAGTCTTAAATATTTATTAAAAAAACTGCATTGGGTCGCTTAAAACTTAAATTTAAAGTTCACATATCAATTGTCTATGTTCAAAGTTTTGGTAAATTAAGCCATCACTGACCACCATCTCCCCTTATCACTTTAACAGTTAAATATATAATAATTGTCTAGTTTCTGCAAGATTTTGTAAACGGTTTAGAAATCTTTAATTTCTGTGTGTATTTATAAAATACAAACAAATATATATATAATTTGGGTAAATGTTTAATTATGTTTTATCATGTAACCGATATAAGATAATCCATGTCCATCTCAGGTATTTTAATTGAATATATCGATCGCACTGTATTTTGCCAACTACACAACAGCTTGCATTGTGACGTCATAACATTATTGATCGTTGATAAAACTATGCTAGCTGCTTCTGATATTACCAAGATAAACAGACTGTTGGAACCTGTCGATTCCCATATGGACAATTTTATTGTATAGGAAAAATATGACAAACAGTAGTTTAATTCTTCTTACATCAGATTTACAAAGGTGGTTCGGTAACACTTTTACAAACACACACATCGAAAGTGTAGTGTCAACAACTTGGTAAAAAAGGGAAACAATAGTCGGTAAAAAATGATCAAATATCAACGTACATTTCCCCCGGGATATTATTAGTAAATATACGTTGATAGTGGCTCTTTCTATGTATAGAAACAAGTACCGGTGAAATGACCCCAAGAAATTGACACAACATTACAAAAACTACTAAATATGTAACAATTAAAACTTTATGTTGTACAAAATGTACAAGATCAGGTTTTTCAATGACAGCTTATGACGTCTTTACACTAAATCCATTGGATGTTGGATGTGTACGAATTGATAATTTAGTGTTAGATGCATGATTTTTTTTATCAGTTGTTAGTGGCATCGAACTAGCTGTCACTTAACTGCGTGTATTCTCAGATCTGTTTCTAGTCTTTTTGCTGTTGGGATGTTCAAGAACCCGTACACGTCCTCTTGTATTTTTGTCCATATGACGAGTTAAGCCTTATTTAACTGATTTGTATAGTTCGTTCTTATGTTGTACTGTTTTACCACTGTGCCAGGTTAGAAGGGAGGGTTGGTATCACGCTAACATGTTAAACCCTGCAACGTTATGTATGTATGTGCCTGTCCCAATTCAGTAGCCTGTAATTCAGTTGTTATCGTTTTTTGTTTTTCGTTATTTTTTTTTATATGAATACGGCCGTTAGTTTTCCCGTTTGAATTGTTTTACATTGTCATTTCGGGGCCTTTTATAGCTGACTATGCTGTACGGTTACCTACGGTTAATTTTTATTACTACCACTGGGTCGATGCCTCTGCTGGTTGACTATTAATTAGTCCCCGAGGGTATCACCACCCCAGTAGCCAGTACTTCGGTACTGGCATCAAAATACGGATTTTCAGTGTTATTAAAAACTGTTACAAAATTATAGAAATTTTTATAAATTAAGGAATGTATCTCCCTCATGCAAAGCTCTGATTCCTTTCACGGATTTGGCTATACTTTTTGGACCTTTTGGATTATAGCTCTTCATCTTTTATATAAGCTTCGGATTTCAAATATTTTGGCTACGAGCATCACTGAAGAGACATGTATTGTCGAAATGCGCATCTGGGCAAGAAAAATGGTACCGTTAATTTTATTACTACCACTGGGTCGATGCCTCTGCTGGTGGACTATTAGTCCCCGAGGGTATCACCAACCCAGTAGCCAGTACTTCGGTACTGGCATGAAAATACGGATTGTTTGTGTTATTAAAATTTACTGTTACAAAATGATAGAAATTATTATAAATTAAGGAATGTATCTCCCTCATGCAAAGCTCTGATTCCTTTCACGGATTTGGCTATACTTTTTGGGCCTTTTGGATTAAAGCTCTTCATCTTTTATATAAGCTTTGGATTTCAAATATTTTGGCCACGAGCATCACTGAAGAGACATGTATTGTCGAAATGCGCATCTGGTACAAGAAAATTGGTACCGTTAATTTTATTATTACCACTGGGTCGATGCCTCTGCTGGTGGACTATTAGTCCCCGAGGGTATCACCAACCCAGTAGCCAGTACTTCGGTACTGGCATGAAAATACGGATTGTTTGTGTTATTAAATTTTACTGTTACAAAATGATAGAAATTATTATAAATTAAGGAATGTATCTCCCTCATGCAAAGCTCTGATTCCTTTCATGGATTTGGCTATACTTTTTGGACCTTTTGGATTAAAGCTCTTCATCTTTTATATAAGCTTTGGATTTCAAATATTTTGGCCACGAGCATCACTGAAGAGACAAGTTTTGTCGAAATGCGCATCTGGTACAAGAAAATTGATACCGTTAATTTTATTACCTATTGTTGCTAATTTCTGTGTCATTTTGGTCTCTTGTGGAGAGTTGTCTCAATGGAAATCATACCACATCTTCTTTTTTTTATTCTTTCAATTATTATAGTTACGCAATATTTATAATTATATGTTTGCAAACCTGTCATCATGTATCTGTATACACATGACACAGTCATTATAGATATGTTTTGCCCTGTAATGCTTACACCATTGTCACAACGTACAAACATTTAAAAATGACCATGGGAAATCAAGATGGCTGTCATAGTCTTATAGAACTTATAAAGGGGTCTTCAAACATATCCACATGGTGTTTATTTGCTTATCCATACTTTGACAATCCTATTCGATTGTTTTGTTTCAAAATGTCCATTTGGGAGCCTCCATTTGTTGGCACGTTCAAACTAGTTAAAACACAAATTCATGCAAGTCAGGAGCTTTCAATTCAGTAGTTGTCATTTGTTGCTGTACATATCATATTTTGTTTATAGTATTTTGTACATAATCAGGTAGTTTACTTTCTCCTTCGAACATCTAGTATGTCTTAGTTTCAGTCTGTGCCTATATATCTTCACATCAGCTTATATGGCAAACAGAAGTGCACCAACGTGAGAACAGACTTACCCTATGCCAGCCATGCAATTACGTTGAGCGGAAGAAACAGATCAATCCTGCTCTAAATAAAAAACTGAGGGAAACTTTGGTTTGACATGCGATGGAAATGCTTCACTTTTCCAAAAGAAAACACTTTTTCCTTTGATACATATATGTCCAATATTCAGAACAAAATCACTAAAAACATCGTTTTATCCCTGTATATATTTACGCTTTCAATTCCGTAAGAGTGTATGCACTACCAGGTAGTTTAATTTTACTGGATATGTAACTTTTAGCCAGTGCACAATATCTGCAGAAAACTCACACTTTTGCGTCTAAGATGGGTCTTTATCTCCCATCCATTTGTCGTGCAGGGCCTTTTCTAGATTACTATGCGATGTGGTAATTTCTCATTTTGAAGTCCATAAAATGACCTATAGTTGTAAATTTCTTATTCATTATCATTTTTGTCTCTTGTAGAAGTTGTCTCATTGGCAATCAAGATATCACATCATCATAACTTATATCTACATTTATCGCTATTTTGTGCATTTTTCCTTTGGTCTTTTTTTGTGAAATATTTTCATATCATGATTCTCGCTTGAGATGGATAATCATTGCTAGAAACTAAGCAGGCACGTGGCGTTGCTAACGAAATTGACATGAACCTGACAACGTCGTCAAAGGTAAACTAGCGATAAACAGATTATCACCGTCCCGGCTCAAGCGAGAAAATTAATCTCGTTCAGATGATCAACGATAATCTATAAGTATCATATCCCTGAATCTCTATCCATAATTGCATGCAGGTCTTTATTATAATTAGGATATATCAGTTGATTGTGGTGATCCAGCCAAAAGCATACCAACAACGTGAGTGGTCTGAGTTCTGGTGGTAATGTGTTCACCTTGAGTGTAAGAGGTGGTTACTTTGAACCACCCAAAACCAAATATTTGGAAATTGGCATTTGCTGCTATGCGGCTCAACACGCAAGCTTTATGAGTAAGAGCAAAGCATGGTCGGTGTGTGGTTGGAATAGTGTGTATGTGCATGACAGTGCGAGTAGGACATCCATATTTTAGTGTTTTTTTTTTAGGACTTAGCCGAAGCACGTCTCATGGTGCCAGTTTGTATCGCCTTACTTGAAAGAATGAATTTCGATATCACTGATTCAAGTATTATTATGTCTGCAAAGGTTGGAAGTGAGAGTTGTCTTTCTTTAATAATCACCTATTTAAGTAACACAAATACCTTTTATTTGAAAAGTTAATTACATGATTAGCTATGAAAAGTCAAGAGAGAACACTTTCCCGCCAAAGGTTTAAAGGCTCATATCTTGAGAACTAGCACATTGACATATATATTTTTTTTTTGCTTTTTTGGTTTCTTTAATAAACCCCTATCAATATATATATATATAATACTAGTGTTGTAAAAAGCGTATTATTTTGAAACTGAGTAACGAACTTTTCTTTATTGTGATTGCTTATGTGCTGACTTCCAATCTGATGAGTTTTGATCAAATGAATATTAGTTTGTTCTAATGTTGTACTTCCAAAGGATAAGGACTCAGTGAGTCTTCATTATTTAAAACGTGTATATGAAAGCTATGAATAAGTGTTTCATTGGCATGTTTTTTTCAGATTACAATATTTTGCCAGTGGTGACAGAAATATAATAAAAAGTTACGGCATGCCTTACAAGGAAAAGCAGGTGAAGCTTTAAAAACAGATGAGGTTAGTTACATTCTATAGATGTTTAATTCACCTAAAAAATATCATAGCAAAGAATATAAACATCACTGCACCAAAAAAATATCATAGCAAAGAATATAAACACCACTGTACCAAAAAATATCATAGCAAAGAATATAAACATCACTGTACCAAATAAATATCATAGCAAAGTATATAAACATTACTGTACCACAAAAATATCATAGCAAAGAATATAAACATCACTGTACCAAAAATTATATCATAGCAAAGAATATAAACATCACTGTACCAAACAAATACCATAGCAAAGTATATAAACATCACTGTACCACAAACATATCATAGCAAAGAATACAAAAATCACTGTATCAAAAAAAAATAGCAAAGCAAAGCATATAAACATCACTGTACCAACAAAATATCATAGCAAAGTATATAATCATCACTGTACCACAAACATAGCATAGCAAAGAATATAAACATCACTGTACCAAAAATAATATCATAGCAAAGCATATAAACATCACTGTACCACAAAAATATTGTAGCAAAGTATATAAACATCACTGTACATCAAAAATATCTTAGCAAAGAATATAAACATCACTGTACCAAAACAAATATCATAGCAAAGAATATAAATATCACTGTACCATAAAAATATCATAGCAAAGCATATAAACATCACTGTACCAAAAATATCATAGTAAAGAATACAAACATCATTGTACCAAAAAAATATCATAGCAAAGAATATAAACATCACTGTACCATAAAAATATCATAGCAAAGCATATAAACATCACTGTACCAAAAATATCATAGTAAAGAATACAAACATCATTGTACCAAAATAATATCATAGTAAAGAATATAAACATCACTGTACCAAAAAAAGATCATAGCAAAGTATATAAACATAATTGTACCAAAAAAATATCAACAAAGAATATAAAGATCACTGTACCAAAAAAATATTATAGCAAAGTATATAAATATCACTGTAACACAAAAATATCATAGCAAAGAATATAAACATCACTGTACTAAAACAAATATCATAGCAAAGAATATAAACATCCCTGTACCATAAAAATATCATAGCAAAGCATATAAACATCACTGTACTTAAAATATAATGGTTAAGAATACAAACATCATTGTACCAAAACATATCATAGCAAAGAATATAAACATCACTGTACCAAAATAATATCATAGCAAAGAATATAAACATCAATGTACCAAAAAAATATTATAGCAAAGAATATTAACATCATTGTACCAAAAAAATATCATAGCAAAGAATACAAACATCACTGTACCAAAAATATACAGTAGCAACTAATACCGTACATCCGTTTTTTAAGCGTTTTTTTTTGCGATTTTATAACAAAATGCAATCTCCGGTGCAGAGATCACATAACCGTTACGTTTTTAATACTACGTTACACTACACTCAATATGACCTCTGCCATACCTTTTTTTTACGTACTTTTTTTTGTCAATCAACAAAAATAAAATTGCTAATGCTTTATAAAATCTAATCAATCAATCTTCAATTTTAAAAGAATAACAAACATTTTAATGAAATTTATTAAAAAAAATTGATGTTTATTTAATAAAAACTTATTCTCGCACTTCTGTTATAGATTGTATCTCCTGTCGAATTATGTAAACACAGTTGTCTGCAAAGGGATTATTTTTATTTCTGTATTGGTGTATTTTAAAAATATTTCACTTTTTATTATGGATTTCCTCGTCAATACGTTTAAGCGAAAAAGCAATATTAAAGGGGTAAGAAATATAGTGCATGCAGTGGACCAAATTTGACCAAGGAACTAGCCACCAAAAACTGTTATTTATCAGTTTCTATATTACCTCTATCTAATTTAATTACATCAATACAGAAAAATGTTCTTACAAATCCCATCAATATATAGGTGTATAACGTACATGTAATACTATAGTAATCATGGTAATGATTTCAATTTATTTCGAAGGCCCTAGGAATTATTATAGAAATAAATCAGGGACTGTCACTTTTACCTCCACAGAGGACAAATTCATGTTTGCAAGATCCCCTGTTTCCGTTTGCCTGTTGCCACTAATTTATTATTTAATTTTGAAACTTTTTTACTTATCATCATGATAATAATAATAATAATTATCAAATTGCTAGATTAATGTGAATGTTGCGAGTTGTCCTAACTTTCAAAAGGCATCTATATATATTGGCAATATAAGGATGTAGCTAATAAATTATTTATTTATAAACCAGTATTAAAATATTGCACATAACATAGTTTGAGATCATTCATTTTTATAATCATATTACAGGTATAATAGATTTTTTTATCAAAAATTTAAAAAGTTAAATCATTATAGGACATTTAAATCATTAAACATTTTTAAATAATGAATGTACCTTTGTCATGTTTATTACTAAGGCATATACTGAAAGCTGTAAAATGTATTTTATTTACATATGTTATGGTTATGGCCATGCTGACTGTGACAGAACCATGGCATCAAGTATTCCACATTCCAGGAAAATTGGTCCCCAACAAAAAAACAATGAGTCTACACTATTTAGAATAACATATTTATACAGCTAAAATAAAAGACTGGAGGCTTTTCTATGTACACATAATGACCAATATAAATAAATTGTAGGAATGACCTGGCAGATATACATAATATGAAGACCTGTTGGTGACCTTCTGCTGCTGTCTGTTCTATGGACGGGTTGTTATCTCTTTGACACTATCCCCATTTCCATTCTCAATTTTATATACATAAATATTTAAACAGATGATGAAGAAGATTAATCGTTACACATTATAAAATTGTTTGTGTATGCAAATAAAAATTAACAGTTATTTTTAAGGACTAGGATACAGTACAGATGATTATGTTTACAAATGCTTCACAAATTTGATAACCTGGGGCATACAAATAATGAACATGAATGACAAAACAAAGAGGGGGACATGGAGAGACTCATAATGAATATGAAGGAAAATGCAGCCTTTTTTTACAACCACTCAGTAATGAGTACATATTTTTTCTGAGTGCATTAACACCATCTTGCAAGTGGAGCACATTTCATCCCCTCATATGAAAATGAGACCGCTAGAAGGGGCATTCATTAATACCAAAAGGGGAATTAGTAAAAACAAGGAAGCAGACCTTGTAAAGGAGTACGCCATTATAATCCAGAAGGACTAAATATATTAAGAGGTTTAGGTAAGAAAAATAGACTTACCCTGCAATCACCCAAGTATTGTTATTGTAATTGTACTTCTGTATAAACGTCTTATTTTGGAATTATCTCCCTTATACCATTGACCTAACTTTAAAAAAATGAGTTGCTTTATATTCCTACTATTTTTATTATTTTTAAAAAGTTTCAGATTTAATATCTAAATATATGTGATTGATATTGTCCTAATGATTGAATTTGAATATAATTATCTGTAACAAAACAAAATCAGGATAAATTCGTAAGGTAAGGTGAACCTGATATGAATGTTATTGACCTGATAACTTTTCATATTAAACAATTGCACACTATGAATCTAATATTACTTATGACCAATTAAATCTATTAAAAAGGGTTAAGACATTACTTTCATTACTTTACTGAACAGTAAAATATTGGGAGCAGTACATGCAGACAAAACCTTGAACAGTTTCATAATATAAAGAAAACATCAGTCACATCTGTATTACTTGTTGATCTTATAGTTGAATGTAGTGTTTATTAATATAGGAGCAAATAAGACTGAAAATGGTTCCAGGAGAGCCAGCAGCACAGCAGACATCATACATCGAATTGGAGACAACTTATACCATATTCTTAGTATACCTAAATTCATCCCAAGCCATGCCAGAAAAACTTCATCTAAAGATCAGGAAATTGCTATTAACCTTTTTAGTAAAGTTCAGCCATTTAAATATGTTAAGGGGAGGAAATTTGAAAGTTTTAAAACCATACCAAAAAATCCCAAATCAATTGTTCAAAGGAAAGATCTTGTACATACCATCCATAAAAAAATTCAGAGGTTATTTTTAAATTCATAATTTTTTTTCTACAAGAGGGACGAAAGATACCAAAGGGACAGTCAAACTCAGAAATCGAAAATAAACTGACAACGCCGTGGATAAAATATAAAAAACAAACAGAAAAAGAATAGTACACATGACACAACATAGAAAACTAAAGAATAAACAACACGAACCCCACCAAATACTAGGGGTGATCTCAGGTGCTCCGGAAGGGTAAGCAGATCCCGCTCCACATGTGGCACCCGTCGTATTGCTTATGTGATAACAATCCGGTAATATATTCTAATTCATTGAATATCAACTGCCTGTATCTACTAAACTTAGTGTCTCTATTTAAAAACAATAAATTGGGATACCTTATTTACCGAATGTCAATAGAATATAAATCATAATCATTATTTTTTCAATGCATGTAAACTTCTCTCCACTAAAACTGAACATGTTATGAAGGTAAAAACAGTTTTTTAGTTTATTTTACTTATCCATTACACCTATGTAATGTTATTTTTGAAACTGGATGTATGCTGAAACAGTGCTGTTAAGGAATACTTATTCCTGTGCAAATGAAAATTATGTGAATATTCTTGATGATTATAGAGATATAACACTAAGCAGTTGTTTCTGCAAACTTGTTACTAGTGTTATTAATGAAAGGCTCATATTAGGGGCTAACGAAAATTACATTTTAACTGATGCTTAGTTTGGGTTCTGACCTGGTCATGGCACAACTGATGCTAGTTTTGTCTTCCAATTAATTATTACTATAAAATATTGGGGATTGAAGAAACAACTTCATTGTTGTTTTATAGATTATAAAAGTGCTTTTGACAAATTGAATACATTTTTTTTTTATATTATAAACTTGCAAAATGTGGTATTAGTGGTAAGCTTTTTTCAGTTATGAAATCTTTATATGCTATTTATATGAGCTGTGTAAAATTTAAAGGTGAATTTTCTATACATTTTCTGTAGAAAAAGGAGTATTACAAGGGGAACCATTATCAACCATACTACTTTCAATTTTTTCAAATGATTTTTTAAATGAGTTTATTAATAGATTATGTCTGCCAGTAGACATGAAAGAGCTCTCATTGTTTATATTGATGTTTGCAGATGACACTTTTATATTTTCTGAGATTATTGATGGGTTGTGAAATATGTTAACTATTCAAAATGCATCTGATATAAAAAAAAAATTTCATGTAGAAATTTGTAATATGTATGTATGTATGTTGAGTCTGAACCATAAAATATGTCATCATGGGTTACGAATGTTAAACCTATGTTGCTTAGCTATGGTTTTGGGCATGTATGGTATGCACAGAATGTTGTATGCGAAGAAGCATTTTTTTTTATTCTGGCGTACTACATTATAGTTCTGGTACCTGAATATCAATAATATGATCATTTTTATAAATTTCCTGTTTACAAAACTTTGAATTTTTCAAAAAACTAAGGATTTTCTTATACCAGGCAAAGATTACTTTAGCCGTATTTGGCACAACTTTTTGGAATTTTTGATCCTCATTGCTCTTCAACTTTGTACTTGTTTGGCTTTATAAATATGTTGATATGAGCGTCACCGATGAGTCTTATGTAGACGAAACGCGCGTCTGAAGTACTAAATTATAATCCTTGTACCTTTGATAACTATTATTGACCAAAAAAGAAATATGTTTTTCGATTCATCATCAAAATGTACTATCTATAAACATGTAGTGGAAGAATGTTGAACTGCAATTTTATTTCACAATGTATCATATTTTTAACTAAATATAGACTGTCATTTCCTAAGGGGATGTAAATTAGTTCCCAATGTTTTGTATCAATGGGAATTGATATTTTAGATAAAGTCCAGTGTAAATTCTTCTTTAATAGATCAGGAAACAATCACTTATATCTGCTTTGTTATTTAAATACTCTTCATTAATTATAAAATTATAGTGAGCTATAATAATTTATTATTATTATTTAATGTGTCTCTCCGTGTCCCTTTATTGTGTAATTTTAATCTATAAGTTGTGAACCATATCCTTTCATTGCGGCTTTTTTTTTTGTAAAAGACATACCTACGTTTTGTTGTATGATCCCTGCATGTAATATATATCAAAAACATATAAAATTGTTATTTCCTATACATCTACCTACAGTTTATTATTTTACTGCTATAATGTGTTTGTATTTGCTGTTCATGATTCATTGATTGTAAGAACAAATGAAATTTAAAAATTAATTCAAATGTTGGTCTGCTATATTTATTTGTCTATTTGTATTCTATTATATACACTTTGAGAAAAGCGCAAAAAGAATTAGGAGGCAAGAAGATGAAAACAATTTTAATTAATAGAAAACAAAATTATTTAAAAAAATAGAAATGAAATGGATATATTTCAATATTTTAACAGTGACTAAAGTTGAATTACATTTAGACTTAACACAATATTGGCATTTTCGATTTCCTTCATATGATGGTTTAAAGCATCTACATCTCATATATAAAAAAAAATGGAATGGAAAAATACATGTTTGATAATTGTTATATGTTATTATATAATTCTTTCAGTGAAAGAAAAGATTTACATTGACTGTGATATTTTTATTCATTATTGATTTTGAAATAACTGTGATATAAACTGTGATATTGACTGGTAATGTATGTTTAAAGAAGAAAAAAAGAAACCCTACCAGAATATTTATAGTTATAATCAAATCCGTGTTTCTCTTTATTTGTAAGTACATGAATTATATTAAGTAAAAATTGTTGATGTAAAAAATGTATAGTCTTAAACATGAATTTGAGTGATTTCTTCTGAAAAGGGATCATAAGAAGTTAAAATGAATGTATAATTATGCTATTGCAAGCTGAAGCAAATTGTAGGATTATATTTTTTTAAATCAGAAGTTTTGAGAAACATCGGTTTGTGCTAAGGATTATGGACTTGATTTCTGCTATGATTTATTGTTCATTACTATTTTTAAAAAGATTGGCCAAAATGCATGAAATTATTTTTTTGGGTGCAGATGAACTGTTATGAGAACTCTTTTTAGGGTAAAAAAAAAGGATTTTAAGATTTAAATTACTTAAACTAAAACAATAAAGTAATATCAATGTATTGAAATGAAAACAAAAATATTATCATTGGAATTTTATTTCTCTTAAACTAGTATTTCTTCTATACATAAATAGATTGTTTGTAAGCTATTTAACCTGTGCACTGAATTGTTAAAGCATAAATATCTCAAAAAAACGAACTTTTGTCTTTATTTATTTGATATCTAAAAAAATAATGAAATTTTGAATCGATTGTAAAGTTTTTTGTTACATTGTCGTCTAATTTTTTGATTAAATAAAGTACTTAAATGCTTTGTGTATCACTTAAAAATAGAATAAAAGTTGAGTATGAAAAAAAAAATTTTTTTAATTCTCTTCAAAAATTTTGAAATTAGGATTGGGATGGGGATTGAAGTTTGAAGGGTTATTGTCTATTTACAATTCTATTCTCAACATATCACATTTAATACAGTAACTATTGGTTAACAGTTGTAACAGCGGATATGACCCTTTACAAGCCATAGTAGGTTTCTCGAATAAAACCCTTTTCCCTACAAAAACCAATAATATCAAGCTTGATATCCACTACATTAACAGCAATATCCTTATTGCTGTAATTAAGGACAGCTTTGGTTGCAATCCCTAAACGACCAGCACGCCGAATATATTGGACATAATCGGATAGTGATCTTGGTAACCTTGGGTTTACACAAGACAAGTCTTTAATAATATTTCTTTTTCAAACTGTCATCTTGACCACTGCAAGGAACACCGTATACAATTTTTCAAAGCCTTATTAAAAAAAGTGTCATTTCTCTATACGGTAGTGAAAACATTTTCCGAAAATGACACGCCCGCGCCAAAAGTCGCGCTGGTGTCTATCTAGATGATATCACTTCTTCAAAACATTATCTGATCACTCTCTGGATTTGGAGAATTAGTTTTTGCCCGCCGATCAGGCCAAAAATTGGAACTGATTTTTTCACCAAATACGGTCAAAGATACATGAAGATAATGTTTATTTACTGGCCTAATTTTTCGAAGGTCATCCGGCATTGATAATATTGTCGACAAACCCGTTCTGATATGGAAAAGCTACATCAAATTTTGAGGAATGGCTTTAAATGAAACCATTTCTTGAAAAAACACATTTTTGAAACAGACTATAGTTTTCAAATTTTTGAAAATATGATAATATTACTACTTTGGCAACAGAAACCATTCTTGGACTACAATATTCACTACCAAGATAATTTTTTTCTACTTTGCAATTTAAGTAAATAGTTGGTGTTTGCTTAGTGACCCTTTTGACCAATTTTCACGAAATTAGCTTTTGCTAGAACAGCAACTGAGTCACGGTCATTATGGTTAAAAACCAAAATGTATCTTCAAATTCAAGATAAATACATGCTTTTCCCGATAAAAACAGTAGATATCACAAAAACGTTCTATTCTCCTCAAACTTTGTCGACATTCGAGCCCACCCTAGATTTAGATATCGAAATTAATACAAATAGGAAACAGACTATAGCTTGAATTCGCGTTGATGAAAAGTCCATTTGACCCCATTTCTCACTGTTTCAGATTTTTTCCTAGCAAAATACCTATTTTTGATATTTTTCAAAGCCTTGTTAAAAAAAAAATTCGGAAAATTTGTTCACTACCGTATAGTGAAATGACACTTTTTTTTAATAAGGCTTTGAAAAATATCAAAAATAGGTACTTGCAACCTTAGGCGTTACTGTTTGACGTGAACTTGACTGATCGGTGAATGATCGGTGACGGATGTTTGACTGATCGATGAGTGGTCGGTGATCGGTGACCCATAGGATCCGTCAGATAAGTCAAATAACATATGTGAGAGTTACCCTGACAACTGTCACCGATCGATCAGTAAATTAAATTTATGCACGGATCGGACGGATACGTATATATTAAAAATTCTTATGTAAACCGAACTCCACAGTGTTTACAATCGATGAACGCGGACCTCTACGAAGACACCTTAATTTACACGTTATAATTTGTAATAAAATTAGTTGAAGACAAAAGTAAAAATAGTTCAACAGAATAAGATGCTTAGAGCGTTAAATTGTTTGTGTTGATTAATATTTTCGTATTAAATCTTATAAATATCAGAGACATATAATACATAATTGTATTATATGAGGGTTACACTAATGGACCAAATGAAAAATGCTAATAACTTTTTTCGTTTCTCAAAGGATTGATCTCAAATTTGAAATATAATAAGATTTCATCATTTGATCAATAGATTTAAGAAAAAAAATAAAAACGTTTTGTAAGAAACTTTAGAAAACGTGACATGACCAACTCTGATAATGACAGGACCAACATCGAGAATGACAGGACCAAATAAAAATGCTAATAACTTTTTTTTTTCAAAGAAATTATCTCAGATTTGAAATATAAAATGGTATGTCATATTTTGAAACCAAAATGTTATAAAAAATATACATTTATTTTCAAAAACTTTCGAAAACGTGACATGACCATCGCTGACTGACAGGACCAACAACGACAATGACCGGACCAGATAAAATTGCTAATTTCTCTTTTATTTCTCAAAATATTTTTCTGAAATTTGAAATAAAATAAGATTTCATCATTTGATAAATAGATTTAAGAAAAAAATAAAAAAAAAAAAATATGTAAGAAACTTTAGAAAACGTGACATGACTAACTTTGATAATGACAGGACCAACTTTGACAATAACACTAACAGGACCAAATAAAAATGCTAATAACTTTTTAATTTTTCAAAAGAATTTTCTCAGATTGGAAACATAAAATGATATGTCATATTTTGAAACATTTATGTTATACAAAATATAGATTTATTTTCAGAAACTTTCAAAAACGTGACATGACCATCGCTGACTGACATGACCAACCTCGACAATGACCGGAACAAATAAAATTGCTAATTTCTCTTTTATTTCGCAGAATATTTCTCTGAAATTTAAAATATGTGAAGATTATACCATTTTATACATAAATATATCAAAAAGGTATAAAAAGCTTGCTGAAATGTGACCTGGTTAACGTTGTCAATGACAGGACAATCCTTGACAATTAATGACAGGACCAAATAAAAATGCTAATTATGCATAACATTTGTCAGAAGATTCTTCTCAAATTTGGAATACTGACAATTTAGATGATTTTGCACATCATATAAGAAAAATATAGAAAAAAAACCGTATTGAAAGCTTGCGGTTGTGTGACCTGACCAACATCGGCTATGATCTGGCCGATGAAAAAAATCATAATTTCTTTCTTATTTTACTGAAATTGTTCAATTCTGATTCATAATCAGTAAGATATATCTTATAAATCAGTCAGGAAAATATATTCTATGGTGGTTAAAAATCTTGACCTAGCTACTAAACGTATGTTGGCGGAGAGTCACAGGACATGCAGAGTCACAAGACAAAAAGACATGAATGATCACTATATTTAAGAAAGAGATCTCGAAATATTTATATGTTATTGTATATAATCATTTTATAGTTTAAGAGATAGTTCATTAAACTATAGATAAATTCAGATTTATTGAATTATCATCATAATATTTCTTGACATCATGAGGCCCAATTTAAGCCACTATGGAAAGATATCAAACCTTTTAAAGTAGTCCGTGAAAATGTTTTATTCATTATATTTTATGAAAATATTTAAAACTACCAAGAAATCATGCATACAAGGGTCGGGCATACTTCAAGAAATGTATATTTGTTTATTCATTATGAGGGGGGAACTATTAAGATATACCCTGCATATATACTCAAGCATACATGGAAATAATTATTTATTGTTCTGAAAATATTACTAAAACAACGACATGAACTATTATGTGATTTTAATTACTGTCATCACAATCTTTATTGGATTTATCAACTTATTTATGGCTTATGTCACACCTTTTGTTTGTTACCTTATAATTGTTTTCAGACGTGTCAGATTATGACCGGTAATTAATATACAAAATATTCTGAATGAATGAATGAATGAATGATCTTTATTCTCATCAAACCAAATACATGTTACAGAGAAGATATTACCATGATATATATAACCAGAGACATATAATACAATTATATGTCTCTGATATGATAAATATTTACACCAAAGATAAATAAACATATAGTTGTACTAACCAGGAGGATAGACTTTCACAGAAATAGATTTAATAAATCTACAAAGTTTCTCAGGCTCAACTTGACAGCAATATTTCTACAACTCGGTTTGATACAATATACCAATAAAAAGTTAAAATAACGCGGTTGGCGTTCGCAGACCTAACGTTTTCCCCAAGTTAGCTTTTTTCCCTTATTTTCTAAAAAATTTTAAATCATTCAATCTTAATGTGTGTTTTTTTAATTATTATTATTAATTTCAACCAGGATTTCTATAGAAGGAACTATGGTCATTTCACGTTTTCGCAATTGATGTATTAAAAGATGAGATCTTATTACATTTTAAATCTGACATAATTCCTTTTCAAAATTAAAAAGTGAATAGCAATTTTTATTTGGTCCTGTCCTTGTCGAGGTTTGTCCTGTCATTGTCAGTGTTGGTCATGTCACATTACAGCAAGCTTTTTATAATTTTTTTCTATATTATTCCTATCTTGATGTATAAAATGGTTAAATCTGATTATATCTCAAATTTCAGAAAAATATATTTTAGAAATAAAAAGTAAATAGCAATTTCATCTGGTCCTGTCATTGTCGAGGTTGGTCCTGTCAGTCAGCGATGGTCATGTCACGTTTAAACTTTCTATATTTTTTATAACATTTATTTTTCAAAATATGACATATTATTTTATATTTCAAATCTGAGAGAATTCCTTTGAAAAATAAAAAAAGTTCTTAGCATTTTTATTTGGTCCTGTCATTGTCGATGTTGGTCATGTCATTATCAGAGTTGGTCATGTCACGTTTTCTAAAGTTTCTCACAATTTTTTCATTATTTTTTTCTTAAATCTATTTATCAAATGATGAAATCTTATTATATTTCAAATTTCAGAAAAATATTTTGAGAAATAAAAGAGAAATTAGCAATTTCATCTGGTCCGGTCATTGTCGTTGTTGGTCCTGTCAGTCAGCGATGGTCATGTCACGTTTTCGAAAGTTTTTGAAAATAAATGTATATTTTTTATAACATTTTGGTTTCAAAATATGACATACCATTTTATATTTCAATTCTGAGATAATTCCTTTGAAAAATAAAAAAGTTATTAGCATTTTTATTTGGTCCTGTCATTCTCGATGTTGGTCCTGTCATTATCAGAGTTGGTCATGTCACGTATTCTAAAGTTTCTTACAAAACTTTTTTATTTTTTTTCTTAAATCTATTTATCAAATGATGAAATCTTATTATATTTCAAATTTGAGATCAATCCTTTGAGAAACGAAAAAGTTATTAGCATTTTTCATTTGGTTCTGTCATTCGGTCCTGTCATTCGGTCCAGTCATTAGTGTAACCCATTATATGACTCTGTTAACATGAACTTATTTCTACGAAAATGGTTATTGTTGACCGCCATTGGATTGTTGAACTTTTAATAGTTTCGAATAGGTTTTTTTTTTTTTCGTAAAACTAAAAAAATGTCAAAGAAATGATATTAAAAGTTTGTTCCCATTGTTTAGAATTACCAAAATTAATATTCTTTTTATCAAATATTGTACTATATTATTTATATAATGAGAATTAAAATACTTAAACTTTTATTTTTGTGGAATAAGAATGCAGTTATTGATTTATTTTGATGCATATTATTAACTGTCATATGATTTTAGTACTTTTTGTACATAATGATTGGCTGTTCTTCATAAAATAATCTTACTTTAAGGAAAAAGATATTAAATTTTTGTACGCGTTGCCCAAAATGCAAATATTTCTTCATTTTACTGATAATATTGACCGCAATTGGATTTTTGTACTTTTTATAGTTTAGAATAGTTTTTTTTTCATAAAATTAAAAGAATGGCCGAGAAATCATATTGAAATTTTATTCGCATTGTAAAAAATAACCAAAATTATTCTTCTTTTTATTAAAAATGATACTATTTTATTTGAAATCAGTTATTTTTACCATCTAGAGACAAGTCTTCTAATCAGAATTGAGATATAATGAGAATTAAAATACTTAAACTTATATTTTTGTGGAATAATAATGCAGTTATTGATTTATTTTGATGCATATTATTAACTGTCATATGATTTCAGTACTTTTTGTACATAATAATTGGCTGTTCTTCATAAAATAATCTTACTTTAAGGAAAAAGATATTAAATTTTTGTACGTGTTGCCTAAAATGCAAATATTTCTTCATTTTACTGAAAATTATTGACCGCCATTGGATTTTTGTACTTTTTATAGTTTAGAATATTTTTTTTTTCATAAAATTAAAAGATTGGCAGAGAAATCATATTGAAATTTTATTCGCATTGTTAAAAATAACCAAAATTATTCTTTTTTTTAATAAAATGATACTTTTTTATTTGAAATCAGTTATTTTTACCATCTAGAGACAAGTCTTCTCATCAGAATTGAGATATTATGAGAATTAAAATACTTAAACTTTTATTTTTGTGGAGAAATAATGCAGTTATTGATTTATTTTGATACAAATTATTAACCGTCATATGATTTCAGTACTTTTTGTACATCAGGATTGGCTGTTCTTCATAGAATAATCTGACTTTAAAAAGATATTAAATTTTTGTACGCGTTGCCTAAAATGCAAATATTTCTTCATTTTACTGAAAATTATTGACCGCCATTGGATTTTTGTACTTTTTATAGTTTAGAATAGTTTTTTTTTCATAAAATTAAAATAATATCAGAAAAATCATATTAAAATTTTGTTTGCATTGTTTAAAACAATCAAAATTATTCTTCTTTTTATCAAAAATGATACTATTTTATTTGAAATCAGTTATTTTTACCATTTTGAGACAAGTCTACTAATCAGAATCGAGATATAGTGAGAATTAAAATACTTAAACTTTTATTTTTGTGGAATAAGAATGTAGTTATTGATTTATTTTGATAAAATAATTAACCGTCATATGATTTCAGTACTTTTTGTACATCAGGATTGGCTGTTCTTCATAAAATATGCTTACTTTTAAGAAAAAGATATAAAATTTTTGTACGCGTTTCCTAAAATGCAAATATTGTTTCATTTTACTAAAAATTATTGACCGCCATTGAATTTTTATACTTTTTATAGTTGAGAATAGTTTTTTTTCATAAAATTAAAATAATATCAGAAAAATCATATTAAAATTTTGTTTGCATTGTTTAAAACAATCAAAATTATTCTTCTTTTTATCAAAAATGATACTATTTTATTTGAAATCAGTTATTTTTACCATTTTGAGACAAGTCTACTAATCAGAATCGAGATATAGTGAGAATTAAAATACCTAAACTTTTATTTTTGTGGAATAAGAATGTAGTTATTGATTTATTTTGATACAAATAATTAACCGTCATATGATTTCAGTACTTTTTGAACATCAGGATTGGTTGTTCCTCATAAAATAATCTTACTTGAAGGAAAAAGATATTAAATTTTGTACCCGTTGCCTAAAATGCAAATATTGTTTCATTTTATTGAAAATTATTGACCACCATTGGATTTTTGTACTTTTTATAGTTTAGAATAGTTTTTTTTTCATAAAATTAAAATAATATCAGAAAAATCATATTAAAATTTTGTTTGCATTGTTTAAAACAATCAAAATTATTCTTCTTTTTATCAAAAATGATACTATTTTATTTGAAATCAGTTATTTTTACCATTTTGAGACAAGTCTACTAATCAGAATCGAGATATAGTGAGAATTAAAATACCTAAACTTTTATTTTTGTGGAATAAGAATGTAGTTATTGATTTATTTTGATACAAATAATTAACCGTCATATGATTTCAGTACTTTTTGTACATCAGGATTGGCTGTTCTTCATAAAATATGCTTACTTTTAAGAAAAAGATATAAAATTTTTGTACGCGTTTCCTAAAATGCAAATATTGTTTCATTTTACTAAAAATTATTGACCGCCATTGAATTTTTATACTTTTTATAGTTGAGAATAGTTTTTTTTCATAAAATTAAAATAATATCAGAAAAATCATATTAAAATTTTGTTTGCATTGTTTAAAACAATCAAAATTATTCTTCTTTTTATCAAAAATGATACTATTTTATTTGAAATCAGTTATTTTTACCATTTTGAGACAAGTCTACTAATCAGAATCGAGATATAGTGAGAATTAAAATACCTAAACTTTTATTTTTGTGGAATAAGAATGTAGTTATTGATTTATTTTGATACAAATAATTAACCGTCATATGATTTCAGTACTTTTTGAACATCAGGATTGGTTGTTCCTCATAAAATAATCTTACTTGAAGGAAAAAGATATTAAATTTTGTACGCGTTGCCTAAAATGCAAATATTGTTTCATTTTATTGAAAATTATTGACCACCATTGGAATTTCGTACTTTTTATAGTTGAGAATAGTTTTTTTTCATAAAATTAAAATAATATCAGAAAAATCATACTAAAATTTTGTTCGCATTGTTTAAAGTAATCAAAATTATTCTTCTTTTTATCAAAAATGATACTATTTTATTTGAAATCAGTTATTTTTACCATCTTGAGACAAGTCTTCTAATTAGAATTGAGATATAATGAGAGTTAAAATACTTAAACTTTTATTTTTGTGGAATAAGAATGCAGTTATTGATTTATTTTGATACAAATTATTAACCGTCATATTGTTTTAGTACTTTCGGTACATCAAGATTGGCTGTTCTTCATAAACATGCATACTTTAAGGAAAAAGACATTAAATTTTTGTACGCGTTACCTAAAATGCAAATATTTCTTCATTTTACTGAAAGTTATTGACCGCCATTGGATTTTGTACTTTTTATAGTTTTAAATAGTTTTTTTGTTCATAAAATTAAAGGAATGTCAGAGAAATCATACTAAACTTTTATTGGCATTGTTTAAAATAACCAAAATTTTTCTTCTTTTTATCAAAAATGATACTATTTTATTTGAAATCAGTTATTTTTACCATCTTGAGACAAGTCTTCTAATTAGAATTGAGATATAATGAGAACTAAAATACTTAAACTTTTATTTTTGTGGAATAAGAATGTAGTTATTGATTTATTTTGATACAAATAATTAACCGTCATATGATTTCAGTACTTTTTGTACATCAGGATAGGCTGTTCTTCATAAAATATGCTTACTTTTAGGAAAAAGATATAAAATTTTGGTACGCGTTACCTAAAATGCAAATATTTCTTCATTTTACTGAAAATTATTGACCGCCATTGGATTTTGTACTTTTTATAGTTTTAAATAGTTTTTTTGTTCATAAAATTAAAGGAATGTCAGAGAAATCATACTAAACTTTTATTGGCATTGTTAAAAATAACCAAAATTATTCTTCTTTTTATTAAAGATGATACTATTTTATTTGAAATCAGTTATTTTTACCATTTTGAGACAAGTCTACTAATCAGAATCGAGATATAGTGAGAATTAACTTTTATTTTTGTGGAGAAATAATGCAGTTATTGATTTATTTTGATACAAATTATTAACCGTCATATGATTTCAGTACTTTTTGTACATCATGATTGGCTGTTCTTCATAGAATAATCTGACTTTAAAAAGATATTAAATTTTTGTACGCGTTGCCTAAAATGCAAATATTTCTTCATTTTACTGAAAATTATTGACCGCCATTGGATTTTTGAGACAAGTCTGCTTATTAGAATTGAGATGTAATGAGACGTAAAATACTTAAAAATAAATGATTGCATTACTTTTTGTCCACCAGGATTGGTTGTTCTTCATAAATTATGTTTACTTTAAGGAAAAAGATAATATTTTTTTGTGCGTGTTGGAAAAAATGCAAATATTTCTTCTCATATTGGAAAATATTTTAATTTCAATTGCAATCAGTTGTTATAAATGATTTTCATATGTTTTTTGTAGAAAATATGAATTATTCAAGAATAAATCTGCTTATTTCTTTCTTTTTAAGGAATATATTTATGTTTACCACCATTGGATTTTTGTACTTTTTATTGTTTAGGAGTAGTTATCTTTTTTATTAAAAAAAGACTATCAGAAAAATATTATGTAATGTTGTTTACATTGTTTAAAATTATTTCTATTTCTTGTTAAAAAATACAGCAGTTATTTTTGTAATTTGTTATTTTAAATGCACCTGATTATGATAAGTTTTTTTAAAGAATTTTATGATGATAATGATACAAAAATTTAAAATATTGAAATAAATAGACTACATTTTTCAATAACTGATTCTTTCATTTTGTTTTTCCCGAGAATGTTTGGAAATTAATAAAATAAAAATCGCCATGTAGACAGCGTTTTAGAACTCGCCGGTTGTGAAAATATATAACCTAAATAAAACGAAAAAGACCTTTCTTTAATGATGATATTTTAATTTAGGTTTTATCTGTACATTTCTTTTCATTTCAATTCATAAAACTTTGCTAAATAATTAATAAACAAAATGTATCATTGAACGTTCGATTTTCAAGAGTCAGATTAAACGAAACTAAGATTCCGTAATTTGTATTAGTTTATCATGTGACGTATTAAAGTTCAATCCGTCATCAAGGTCGATCGGTACTATCCGTCCGATCAGTCCGATCAGTCAATTACTTTTACAATAAGTCAGACGGATTGCTGACGTGAGTTTGACGCGAACTTGACTGATCGGTGACTGATCGATGACCGCTGACTGATCGCTGAAATAGTAACGCCTAAGGTTGTAAGTGTTTCATTGGCATGTTTTTTTCAGAATACAGTATTTTGCCAGTGGTGACAGAAATATAATAAAAAGTTACGGCATGCCTTACAATGAAAAGCAGGTGAAGCTTTAAAAACAAATGAGGTTAGTTACATTCTATAGATGTTTAATTCATTGTACCAAAAAATATCATAGAAAAGAATATAAACATCATTGTACCAAAAAAATGTCATACCAAAAAATATAAAAATCACTGTACCAACAAAATACCATAGCAAAGAATATAAACATCACTGTACCAAAAAAATATCATAGCAAAGAATGTAAACATCACTGTACCATAAAAATATCATAGCAAAGTTAATTAACATCAATGTACCAAACAAATATCATAACAAAGAATATAAACATCACTGTACCAAAAAAATATCATAGCAAAGCAAATAAACATCACTGTACCAAAAAAATATCATAGCAAAGAATATAAACATCAATGTCGAAAAAAAATATCATAGCAAAGAATATAAGCATCACTGTTCCATAAAAACCATAGCAAAGCATATACACATCACTGTACCATAAAAAATCATAGCAAATAATATAAACTTCACTGAACCAAAAATATACAATAGCAACTAATAACGTATATCCGTTTTTTTAACGTCTGCTTTTTTTTTTGCGATTTCATTACAAAATGCAATCTCCGGAGCAGAGATCACATATCTGTTCCGTTCAATACTACGTAACACCAAACTCCGTACAGTGATCGTTTCCATTTCGGAACTTTTGTCCCTTACTCCATCAATTTAGTGTAGAGTAGTATGCGGACCCGTATTCGGATCGGAACTGGAACTGCCTGGGAGTTTGACGTCACACTACACTCAATATGACCTCTTCCATACTTTTTTTACGAACCTTTTCCTGTCAATCTCTAAACAAAAATGAAATTGCTTATGATGACTTTTTTATAAAAAGGAGTAGGTCCGGTAAGGGCCGATTATGACCTCAAATTTCAGTTCCATCTTAAGAAAGTTTTTGGACACTTTTTAAACACTTAAGTGTCTATTTCATTGATTCGATTAGTTTATGTGAAAGATTTTAACTGATTGAGCCATTAAAAACGCTCTGATTCAAGCTTAAATATGGAAAATCTATCAAATATGCCAAAAAATGTCACTTTTCAGATGTTTTTTGTCAAAAATCAAAGTGGCCGCATCCGTGTTCATCCTCAACCTTTATAAATGTTTTGTATTATCATCAAATACATCTTACATTTCAATATTATTAATGAACACGAATGCAGTCACTTTCATTTTAAACTGACCGTCAAAAAATTTACCAAAATGCTAAGATTTTGAAGATTTCAGTAATTTAGCATGACTCAATGATGCCAGTACGCGATATTTGTGCAATGTATTGTCAATAACCGCCCATATTTATGTAGTAGAAGCATTTTACTTTCCAAAATATAGTTTAAAGATTACATTTTCACAATTTTGTAAAACTGTTATATTTTAGGGCAAAAAAGGGGTCTTACTGAACCTACTCCTTTATCAATAAATCTTCAATTTTAAAAGAATAACACAAATTTTAATGAAATTTACTAAAATAAATTATGCTTATTTAATAAAAGCTGAATGTCGCACTTCTGTTTAGGATTTCCTGTCAAATTATGTAAACAAAGAAGTCTGCAAAGGGATTATTTTTATTTCTGTATCGGTTTATTTGATACATATTTCACTTTTTATGGATTTCCTCTTCAAAACGTTTTAGCGAAAAAGCAATATTAAAGGGGTAAAAATTATAGTGCATGCAGAAAACTAAATTTGACCAGGGAACTAGCCACCACAAACTGTTATTAATCAGTATCTATAATATCTCTATCTAAGTTAATTACATCAATACAGAAAAATGTTCTTACAAATCCCATCAATAAATAGGTGTATATAGTACATGTAATACTATAGTAATCATGGTAATGATTTCAATTTATTTCTAAGGCCCTAGGAATTATTATAGAAATAAATCAGGGACTGTCACTTTTACCTCCACAGAGGACAAATTCGTGTTTGCAATATCCCTTGTTTCCGTTTGCCTGTTGCCACTAATTTCTGATTTAAATTTTTGAAACTTTTTATTTATCATCATGATCATGATTATAACAATTATCAAATAGCCAGATTTATGTGAATGTTGCGAGTTGTCCCATTTTTTAAAATGCATCTATATATACTGGCAATATAAGGATGTAGCTAATAAATTATTTATTTATATACCAGTATTAAAATATTGAACACAACATAGCTGGAGATCATTCATTTTTATAATCATACTACAGGTATAAGAAATTTCTTATCAAAATTTTAAAAGTTTAAACATAATAGGACATTTAAATTATTAAACATCTTTAAATAATGAATGTACCTTTGTCATGTTTATTACTAAGGCATATACTGAAAGCTGTAAAATGTATTTTATTTACATATGTTATGGTTAAGATGGCTCTATCTACAAAATTCCACTTATAACCATGATAACAATCATTTATTTAAACTTGGAATTATTCTTAATAATGGCATTTGCATAATATCGGGTGCTTGAAAGTTTTGATAAATTCCATATGTATTTTGTACTATGACGTAAGAGAGTAGTTTTCAATAGAATGTACTGTGCCGCTCACAACAATATATATACAAAATACATTGTATTGGAAGTGTTATGGATTGCTAAAAACAAATAAACATAGAATTTATTCAAAAAGTAATACAATGTCATAATTATATGTTTGAAGTCTAGAACCTGGTCTATCACATACAGTTGGTCCAGCAGGGGATGTTCGCAGTATAGACAAATCAGAGAAAGTAATTATCTGTAAGAATTTTTAAATAAGTGATGTCAACACATTTCATATACCAAAAGAAGATGTGGTATTATTGCCAATATGAGACAACTTTCCACAAGAGACCAATTGACACAAAAGAAATCACAGCTAAAGGTCACTGTCAAGCCTTTAACAACGAGAAAAGCTGTTATGGCTTAGTCAGCTAAAAAAGACCCAGTAATCACAAATGTAAACAATTTAAATGACATAACTTATGGCCTAATCAAAGTGCCAAAAAATAGACGAAAAACAAATATGGAGCACAGCAACAGCCACATCTGAATTATTGGATTTTAAGAATGTGGTTGGGTTGAAAATGTAACCAGGGACAGAGGTCTAACAGTACAACATGAACATGACAAACAAATGTTGGCTACATGTCAATGAGATAGGTTCCCCTAATATAATATTATAGTATATACTGCAGCTGTGCTATTTGAGCAGTCAAATTGCATTGACCGTATATTCATATGTGATATACAATCACTGACCGCATATCATCTTGTTTATGACGTTGACAATGTGTTTCAGTAGAGTTTTATTTATGACGTCAATCTAAAAAAATATATAAATATATCACCTATCATTTTGTACTATTTTACATAATGTGAAATTATGAGTATAAACATGTGGTTATATTCATATCAACAGTTTCATATATTTTTTTTCAGTATTAATGTCATAGGAATTCAGAGGAGGATTGCATACTATCATCAGGAGTAAAAAGATCTTCTACAGAGTATATGTCATCTATTTGTGTAGGTCACACTACAGCTCAGGTTGATTTTGCTTTGTCCACCCTTCCACAATGGGAGTTGGCACTGGGTGGGCAAAATTCTAGCGTGTCCACTCTGCCCATCCATAGGAGTGGGCATGTAATTTCTAATGTTTAATTAAAAGACAAGTTTTGCAAGTACAATGAATTGAAAAAAAAACAGATAGGCATTTGTAATTAAGGAATAACAGTACTGTTGTTGAAGAGTTGCCACCGTCCATTGTAGATTTGACGGTCGCAAATGCAGTTTTACTGGCGACGGATATTTGCGACTGTCAAATCATAATTGACAATGGCAACTCTTCAACTACAGTACTTACTGTTATTCCGATTCTAATGCATTTAAAAAAAAAATACGTAACAACTTCAAAAAATGTATGAATTTGTCATACAAACAAAATCAGCGAAACTTCATGAGTATGTTTGTCACATAGACGTCATTGCTAAACGTCATATACATGGAAACTTACAAACTGGAGGTTATTACGCTACCTCTACGATTCAAATTCGGATAAAATCACATTAAAACGGCTAATTCGAGGTAGTTATTGTTTTAATTTCGATAATATTGTAGTAATTCACCATTTGTTGATCCAATAATTCAAAATGGCGGGTCCCTCCTTAGTTACGACTGGTCAACTATGGATATGACGGCAACTTTTAGCCAATGAAATCAATTGTAACATAAAGATTGAATTAGAATCAATATTTTTACAAAAAAGAGATGTGCACGGGTGGGCTTTCCACAGTGGGCCAGCAGAAAAAGCAAAATCCACCCGGGCTGTTGTGTCATATGGTCAACTTTTTGTAACTTCAAATCAAATCAGTAACTTTCTGTCCAGAGTGAACATAACCAAGAATAAACTAAATTATTTATGAGTTTGGACATAGTTTATACTTTAATAATTTATAAATGTTTAGTACATGTATCTTTAAAATTTGATATACAATACTAACCCAAATTTTCCATCGGTTTGTCTTTTTGATAAATATGTGGTTGATGAATAATCTGTTTAAGTTGTCAAAGATTTCATACTAACTTGAGGAGTAAAATCAGAAAAATTCTCACTAGTTTAATAATAATATCCTCAAATCTCATACAATTCTTGTAGACTAAGTCAATGTCTATGAAAAAACTTTTACTACCATTAAATGTTCATTTTTTCAGTGATCATTCATGTGTCAACAAGAAAGGGCACAATGCAAGTGATTCAAATGACCTTATTAACATCACCATAATTTTCTGCAACCATTTTTAGGTCAGATTTTCTCAAAAAGATTTTTGATATGAAAATATGGAGATTTTGCATGATTGTCAATGAGACTACTATATTGGTAGAGATGATTTGACTAAGATACAAACAATATAAGGGTCATCAAACAACCTTCAACAATAAGCATCATCATTTTAACCTTTAAGCAAATAAAATAAAAATGCAGAATAAAATATCAACAGTCTTATATATACCACATCAATTATTCAAAATCACATGTGGCAGAAAAAACAAAACAAAGGAGTATGGCCACGAAGTGCCTATATTGGCCCTGTGAAATGACAAAAAAATAAATATAAACAAGGTGGATCCCTTATAGTTAAAACATATCTACTAATATCGTTGTTTGTTATTAAAAAAAAATCATATTTTCATGACGTCACTTATGTGACGTAACCCCCGAAATCGAACCGGAACGCTCAAAACATCAAAATTTTCGAAGAATTTCACACTTCTTGGTTAAATTTCGCATTGGCCACAGGCCTCGACCAAAGTAATTCTAATCTCATTTTAATTGTGTAACACTTTGAAATCGTTTGCAACATTTATTAGCGTGGTCGAGGCCTGTGGCCACATCGAAAAATAAACTTTTGCAAACAAGCAAATCCGGATTCGACACTGTTATTTCCGATGTACGATAGATTTTGTGGCGAAATGTCTAATGAATCTACCACGAACTTATATTAAAATAGAAACAATTTTTATAGTTCATCTTCTTTTTATAATATTTTGAATACATTCTATCATATTTCGTTTTTTTTTTGTGTGTATTGGAATTACATTGCGCATGTTTGTTGCACTTACCAACAGAAGTATGGATGAAGGCAGTTTTGCCGGACGGTGACATATTCGGTAATTTTTGTTTTCTCTGACATATACTGTAGACCATTATGTGATTCTTTTCTTGCAACTGAAGCATGCTTTTCTTGGAGATTACATATTGAGGTAAGTCAAAATTAATTTACAGATTTAAATAACAAACAAAATTGGAATAACAAGTTCCGTAGCTTCGTCAACTGTCGACGGATTTTTTTCCCGTAGTTACAACGTTTTTTTTTTTTTTATTAAAACACGGGACAAATTTGTGGAAAATAAAATGACTAGTAGATAATAAATTAATTAAGAGTTCATTGTGAACAACGTTATTTTAACACTTTAAAGGGATTTTGAAATGTTATGTTTAAGATTGGTCGGCTTTGCTATAAAAAAAAATGGGGCAGCTTTAAATTAAGGCTGAATTTATTCTACGAAAACCATCTTAAAAAGATCCTAATAACTATGCTGAAGCAGTAATATATCTTAACTCATGTATGTCTAAAACAAAAAAAACAAAAACAAACAAAAGCAGACGACTAGCTTCAGTAACGACTTAAAATTTATATACCACTTGTTTTCTTACTTTGGAATGTACGACGACGTGGTGTAATGGTTAGAGCGTTACTCTTTAGAGTGACATGACAAAGCTAGTAAGGGTTCAAGGCTCATTGGTATAAAAAGTTGTTTTTTCTTCTTTTTTTTTGTATAATATCATTAAACCTAATGCATAACTTTCATTCCTGTGATTGTTTGAATGGATCCACTGATATTTTTTTTTATTTGATAACATTATTTTGAAACGTTTCTATTCGGCATTTGATTTTTTTTTAAAAGAAATTGTTATCCAACAAATTATTTTTATATAGAACTTGCCTTTCTGATGTGTAATAGAAATTAAACAAGTTAAGATACCTGCATATTCAGTCCCCCATAAATTATCAAATATGATATGATCTATAAATACTGTTTGTAGTGTGACTACTAGTGTCGGTGAGTTAGGACTGGGAACTAAATTATTTTATTACACATTGTCTGTTCAAGTTTCATTCCTGAACATATATGTTTATACACAATAATTAAAAATAAGATGTGTTATAAAATTGTTGCTCTGTTAAATATTGTTGGGTTGCTGTTCATTATCACATGCATCAAATCTCCTGTTCTAAACTGCAATCGTGGTTCACGTACTAAGATTTATTTCTTTATTTCACTTCAGAATGCCTGGAAGCGGTCCAAAGTATTACCCGTGCGTTCTATGCAATAAAAGGACTAAACCACATGAAAGAAGACCAATCAATAAATCTGTAGCAAAGTATTTGAAGAAGAATTTTTTGATAACATATAAACAAGAAGACAAAATATGCAATACGTGTAGGCACAAATACTATGTTCAGGAAACCAGACAATCCTCTGTTGTACAGCATATATTATCTGACGATGAAGATTATGCTCCACCAGCAAAACGTAGATCTACTGTTTTATCCAGTCCACCATCAGTATCTCTTTCAATACCTTCTACATCAAAAAGCCATTCATACTGTTTCATATGCAAAAAGCCCGGACCAAAGCTAATTGTTGTTCCATCACAAGCAAGATTTTCTGCATTTCTTAAAAAAAGAGGTTATAATTCCTGCGGGATGTCGCTGTTGTCCGGGACATTTGACGGAAGATAATTTTACAGAAGATGCAATAAGTAAAACAAACTGTACCAATGATAATGTCATCCACAACAGATCTTCAATTATGGATCTTTTGAAGAAGTTAAGATACACAGCCTTACAAAATGAACAATCAAGAATTGACTTTGATACAGATAAAGTTTTATCTGACTCTGACTTTATCAATTTAACCGGTATTAACCGGTATAAATAAGGACAACTTTAATGATCTTCATTCCTACAACAAAAAATACAGTAAGAAATACACCTACACGAAGCACAAGAACTTCTCTTGGAATTTTCCTTTTTAAATTAAAATCTGGAATTTCAAATAAAGTGCTATCTACCATTTTCAACATATCAAGATCAAGTTTACGCCGAGCCACTTCATGTGTCAGACAAGCTTTAGTTAAGAATTTCGTACCTGAAAATTTGGGTTTTAAACACATCAGCCATGATGATGTCGTTAATCTGCACACACGACCACTAGCTCAGACTTTATTTGGGGACGGAACAAACACACAGGCTATCTTAGTGCTTGATGGCACCTATATGTATATCCAAAAAAGCGGAAATTTTCATTTTCAAAGACGGTCATATAGCTTACACAAGGGACGACCGCTGGTTAAACCAATGGTAGTTGTTACTACTACAGGGTACTTTGTGACTGTTCTTGGACCATACTTGGCCGACTGCAAAAATAATGATGCGGCAATCCTCAAACATATGTTTAACACAAATGTAGAAGATATCAAAGAATGGGTACAAGACGATGATATATTTGTCGTTGACAGAGGATTCAGGGACTCATTGGAGCTTCTTGATGATTTGGGGATAAAGGCACAGATGCCAAGCTTTTTAACGAAAGGCCAAAAACAGATGACAACAGATGAAGCCAATGCAAGAAGATTAGTTAATAAGGTTTGTACCCCTACAGCCAAAATACTGTAGTATAATTCTCAAAACTAATTTTGAAACTGCGTCACTTTATATAGTATCATGTTAATATATTTTTATCGCTACACAGAAAATGCTCTTATTCATACGAAGCACACCCAACTCAACATATGCTCATTGTTACTGCTAAGACTATGACTATTGTGCCACTAATAAGAATAAAGAAAAGTAACTTATAGGACTGCCTATTTTTTTGTTTTCCCCTATGAATAGTTTTTACACATAAATATCAATTAAACAAACCAAATCGATAAAAAGGTAGCACACCTTGACGGTATTGTTGTTACTGTTCGCAAAAATGACAATGTATATAACATAATTGACATTGACAAACATAGTTTAAATTGCAACCGATTATAAATTCAGACCTTATGTTTAGAGCTATTTTTCTAAAGCATGTAGGTCAAAGGTTTGGTTGGATTTCTTGCTTTTATCGTATAAATGTTTTACTCAAGCATCCAATAGCATTATATAAACTGAAGCCCTACCTATGTATTAATTGCAATTGTAAAACTTTATTACAATGTTTTATGCAAACAGTTATATAAACACAGCAAGCAAGCCAACCAAACCTTTAACCTACTTGCTTTAGGAAAATAGCCCTAAATTTTCTTGTTTAAAAGGATGTGACAATGAAGAAGCATTGGCTGCAAAAATGCTCTATCTGTCGAACAGAGTAAATACACTGAAACAGAGGGTAGAAGAAGAAAATTTGGAGAGGCGTAAGACAATTTGGAAAGAGCCAGATAATCATACTTTAGACGATTTTCCACTTCTTGATGAAGAAGATCTGAGAAACATAACGTGCGGTGTCTATCAACTAAAACTTAGCACAAGCTACATTCAGGAACACTTAGAAGGCAATTGTCAAATTCTTATAAATAAAGAGGATGAACATTTGATACGCGTGAAACTTCAGAGCCGTCATGTCTCTTCAAAAACCTACATCTTGTGGATAGAATACACATCTGCTGAAATTACTGCATGGTACTGTAAATGCAGAGCAGGAGCACGTGTTGTGGGAGTATGTGCCCATATTGCATCAATACTCTGGTATCTTGGTTATGCAAGGCATAATCAGGATATATCTTATGGAGTCCAGAATTGGGGAGCATATCTAGAAGATGCAGCATCAATTCCACAAGCCATAGACGAAAGTGACAGTGAGGAGAGTGTCGTTGAAGAATAGAATATTGTATCAATCCTTGTTAGGTTTCTGTCTCCTTGACTTTATCTTAGAATTCCACTTGCTAATGTATTTGAACATGGTGAACTCTATTTGAATATATTGTAATGTTGTTGGTTTTTTTTCAACTAAGCAAACTTTTTAAAAAGTTTTGAAGTAATTTATTGTTGAATTTAACATATTCATCAGACATTTCATATAACTTAAAAGAAAACAAAATATATACAAAATAATAGATTTTGTATACCGATTGCAGTTATTTATAGTTTTCAATAATACATAACTTTATTGACACAGCTTACATTTATACGTTAATATAATTTATATCATTTCAATCAACTCAGTCTATAGTTAACAAGTAAGTCCGTAAATGAACTTATCCGCTTTTGAAAACTAAGAGTGAGCATTTTTTCATTCCTTTTTTTATAGCTTTTTTTAAAAACAATTATTAGATAAAAAAAACCTTTGGGAAAATATGAAACGTATCCAATGAATAATTGAGGTATATTCTTATTAGTTTTAGAGTTGTACATTGTACATATTTTCACGCGCTTAAGGTACAATTAGAGATGGTATAAATTATAAATATTTTGTGTGTCAGTGGTCGTTGGTGTATAAATAGCAGTGTTGAATGAAATTGTCGTTCATACGTATTTTTATTCTGAATACTGATTTGAGAGTAGGCATGTAAATCCTTCAGAACGAGCGTGGTGCTTATGAGTGCACGTGTGGTACATTTGTATAGTATGTGTTATATGATTATATCATATGGAATTATATGTATTGTCTATACGAATTGTTTTCATTATTCATTTTTTTCCAGGAAATAAAATGTTTTGAGTTTCATCGAAATCACGGGTTTTATATTCATATTAATAATGTAAGAGATGATATGGCATGATTTCCAATGAGACAACAATCGTAAAACATTTTTAAAGATTTTAAATCGGCTGTACTCCGCTCGCCAAGATATTTTACAGCTGCCAAATATAAGACTTGTATGCCTTAATGTGTTTGGAAACTAAATATAACTTTGAATTTAATCTATGCTATAGAAATTTGTTTGTCTGCAATTTCTATTTCGTGAATATCAAAGCCGAAAACGAGTTTTCGGTGCAATTGTACTTAATGTAATTGGAGCATTGTTTGCCACTTTATTCTGTCCGGCTTTTAGTAAGTTTCTGTTAAGGTAACACGATACCGAATGGCATATCTCCCGATTTCCAAAATTTTTGGCATACGTGTACTTTGAATCGAGTTACATCGGAATATGTAATAAAAGATGGGGGTCACCATTTTTTTTTTTTTGTAATTTTCATAGGAAAACGTCAATTTTGGCGACAAATTTACTTAGGTATATAGGGGAAATGCCTTTTTTTCGGCTTACTTTTTTAGATTTTCGAATGGATGGCTATTTTCTTATATACGGAGAAAAACAAAAAACTAACATAATATCCAGGATTGCATAGTGAATCCATACACGTATAGAAACTCATATGTCACCATCCTTGTTTTTGAAATAAATGGCTTCAAAGTTGATCGATAGGCCTAGAATTTGACCAAAAACGTGTGACGTTATGGTGTACGGAATATAACGTTATTCCTTCTCAGAGAAATGGAGAAAAAATATGTGTCGGGATCTGAATGAGTATATTTTATTTTCATTTCCCCTGTCGACTGTCGTAAAGTTCCTAGTAATGCAATATAAAATTCTACTGAATCAGATATGATTTTATTTCGTCCTGCACATGGAATTTCACTCATATGAATTAATATTAAAATCGTCTGATTTTCACACCAAACGAGCATATACTTGAAACTTGCGTAAACAGGTTCCATGTGAATCTTATGAGAATAGTTCATGCATAAATCACCGGAATTTTGTACAGGTTAAGTTCATGTAAATATTTGAAATAAAAATATCTTTGTTCTAAAATTTGATTAAAACCATAAAAAACACCATCAGATTTTTGTTAAGTTTACGTGAAAATTAACTGAAACATTTCACGTGAGATTCATCCGAATTACTGATTTTTAACTCCATCATATTAGACAATGATGGTATAATCACTGCATCACGTGATGCAGAAATATAGTATTTTAAAAAATTTGATTCATTTAACAGTTTTTTAATTGCTCGGTTTGATGGTTGTTTAACGTTCAGTGGCAACTAGTTCATGCATTTTCGGGACGATACAATACAATTTTGAAGACAGTTGTTTATAAAAGACACATTTGATGCACCAGTCAAAAAAGATTAAACATTCTGTTATTTGTGAAAATTATGAGGGAAAATAATGATCCTGATAAAATACACATTCCAAAAAATAAAATAACACAACTCCAGGAAAAATTCAAAACGAAAAAATCCATTATCAAATGACGAAATCAAAAGCTGAAAAACATCAAAAGAATGATAAACAGCTGTCATATTCTTGACTTGATACATACACTACATGTAGTATAGTGTACTCTGCGTGATGTTAATGTGTTACTTGGTTGCTCAACAAGTCGGACAAATCTTGTAAACTGTTAACCCGAATAATTCAGTCGTTATATTCCATTTCATTTGTGAAAAATTATTTACATAACAAATCTTGAGATCATATATGCATTCTTTATATAAGTAAAACAACTGCGAAATTTAAAAGTTCCAGCTTGAAATTCAACCTGTATCAGATGTAAATCGGAGTCTGTACTCTGTACATGTGCTTTTGTATTTTATCAAAATGCCTAATCCAGCAACCTGTCATGAAACAAAATAGAAAATCCAGACGATATGCGCACCTATAATAATATGAGTAGGAACACAAGGTACATAGTTTTAAAGCTGAAGCAAAACGACTGCAGTCCTAAATAATTAGCCGAATTAACTCTATATATACTAAGTGCGGGATTAACGGTCGAACGGACAAATGTTAAACAATATGATGATACGTGCTCTATAAGTAATTTGGTGACAATGCATATTTTTTAATCAGTTCATATATTATGAATGGAATGGTAATTTGGAGATCTGAAATGTAGTAGCAATGTAAGAAGGCTAGCATTTCCGTCATTTCGTCTTTGGTGGAAAGTTGATTAATTGGAAATTTTACCGCATCTCCTTATATTTCATTATGGTTTGAGTTTTCTAGAGAAGAGCAACAGTTTTAAGACTTAAACTAATATTTACCAAGAGACTGAAATGTTACTGTAACAATTATACTACACATACTCAAAATTTTCCAATGTTTACTAAAACTACAAATAAGAAGTGTAAAGATACTATTCCAATTAGCATTAGTTACAAGTTTCTTGATGTCTTCCAGGCGTTTAATTAATGCCCTGCTGTTGCTATGTTATAAATTGCATATCATATATCTCCATTTATCATTCTATCAGCCAACTTTTGTACAAATAACATGTACATGTACACATTTTTTTTATTTGTACTTGTATTTTTACAAATAAAGTCTCATGTTACCCCACTGCCATAATGAGCAAGCGGTAACGGAGATATTTAGTTTTGCGGAACTGTTCAATTTCGGTCTTCCTTGCGGTCTGCGTTTAAACTTTGTCGAATTTAAAAAAAAAAAAATAGAGGCAATGATATAAATTTTATCAACTTAAGTTCCAAGTGACGGGTGTAAATTGTAGGTTTGATTGATTTGATTTTTGGTTGGTTAACGTCCAGTGGAAAATATTTCATGCATGTTCAGGACGAGAACAAGTTGACAATAAATACAATAAGTGGGTTTTGCAATAGAGGCAGGGTATCCGCGATGATGGTCGGGAAAATTTTAACTGACGCTATACATGTATATATATATACTAGTTCTAAAAACTAATTTTAAGAAAGAAACTTTCCGGGCCTTTTCCGACGAATAGTATGGGAGCAATATGGCCCTCAGAGCCTAAAAGATAACTTTGTTAATTTTCTTTCAGTCGTTTTGTCTCCCAACTTGTACATGTACATTATTTCCAACTCAAAACTAAAAAACACCGAATTGCCATGCAAGCGTAAATTAACACGAATATAAAATCTAAATGATTTCAAGATCTTGCTTTTTTACAGTCTCTTGCCGTTTGAATAATAAAAAGTCAGTCGTTTGAATGTAAATTTCGAGAAAAAAAATTATAACGGAATCAGGGAACACGGAACCGGTCTGACTACAGCCAGCCCCAACTATCAACTTGCGTTTGTAGACGCAAGTGGATACTCGGGGCTGGCTTTATTCAGACTGTAACGGAACCTGAATTTTGTTTTGGTTTTTTTCTGCCGAATCAAGTGCCCATGTATTTCTCAGCCTTCGTTAACTTTCTAATGTTTCATTCCGATGTTTCTGTCCGTCCTGAATAGACCTGGTTTATACGATTACAAAGCTGGCACTGTATTTTAAAATATTTCCAAAACTATATCGAATTTACTCTGTACAAACCAATGAATTTCAGAGACTGTTTACACACGGAACACAGGAAAAGTGATTCGGCTAAATAACCACTTTTTTACATTCCATACAAACAAACTATTTTCTGTATGATTTTCAACGTCTGCTTGTATTGTGCTTTTCCCCCTAATCGTATCCGTATTCTCATCCAAATAAATTTAAATTTTGTCCGAGCGTGTTTTATGACCATTTTAAAACGAATTTGATAGTTGTAAAATTCGGGTTTTTTTTCAAACATCATCCTAAGCTTCTATAAATTAGATTTCTACTTTCAAAACAAAATTTCATGGAGATACGGTGTGAATCATGAATAAGTACTTATTGCAAAAATAAACCAAGGTTTATTTTTATAAATTGTTATTTGGATGGAGAGTTGTCTCATTGGCACTCACACCACATCTTCCTATATCTATACCACGAATAAAAATAAAGTGATAAAACTGTGTCTGTTATGCATAAGAACATATTTAGATAAAGCGTGCACATGTTTTAATATCAAAGAAACAGGGGCCGTGTCAACGAAGCTGTCCTTGGACTAGGACATGTATTAGGATGGTCTTAGGACACGTCTTAGTCCTAAGTCAGGTTAACGAAAGTCTCCTAAAATAAGATATGTCCTAAATTTGGTCCTAAAGTTAGGACATACAAATAGGTGTCTTAGGATAGTCCTAAAGGTTACAATGTCCTAAAACGTAATAAAAACAGCAAATATGGCATAAACTCAATACTAAAAATACTAATACAATATTAAACTATCAAACTATTATAAAAATTAAATTTATAAAACAATTTTTTTTTTCAATTTTTGTTAAAGATTCAATTGTATTACATAAAATTATTTCGTGTTGCCTTTTTTGAAGCCTAAAATATACTATCAGTAAAGCAACATTTTTGCGACTTACCAAAACGGTGCAATAAAAATTTAGATATGGGAAAAATTACTTCTTTTTTTAACTAATCCTCATTCGATACATGTAATGAAATCGAGTGGACCTAAGGACAAAACTAGTTTAGGTACTAAAATTGCAGCACGAATATCGCATTTAACAAAGTTTTGTGACTATTTACTTTTGTTTTCGTATTAAAATCTTTTATATCTTCCATCATATTTTTAATTAACGTATTTAATAGTATTACGTTAAATCTTTAACTTTTATTTTGCGTTAATTGTTTTCCGTATACAAGTCACCCTCCCTCTCTTTACATATATGAATATTAAAATATAATAAAATCTATGTCATAGAAATCTCTGTATATTTTTTTTAATTAAATGTATATGTGTTAGGATGGTCCATCATAGTTAGGACTGTCCTAAGACAGCTTTGTTTTTCATCCTAAGACATGTCTCAGACACTTCCTAAGACCATCCTAAATAATGTCCTAGGACCTATCTTAGGACATATCCTAGGATACTTTCATTGACACGGCCCCAGAATATTAAAAAGTAAGGGAGCTACCATTTGATTTTTATGGGGGGGGGGGGGGGGGGGGGGGGGGGCTAGGATGGAATTTGAAAAAAATAGGCAGGACAGGAGTTTTGAGTAAAAAAAAAAGGCAGGATGAGACACTTACAAAAAAAAAAGTCAGGACGACAATTTAGGTAAAAAAAAGTCAGGATAAACTAAAAAAAAAAGGCAGGGCCAAACAGAGTGAAAAATAAAAAGGCAGGACAGAGTTTACAGCTAAAAAAAAATGCAGGACAAAATTTTTCATCCTAGCCCCCCCATAAAAATCAAATGGTAGCTCCCTAAGGTAATACTTTTTAAAGATTAACAATGAGCAGAATGATTGCCGGAAAACGATAAAACAATCTATGTCAAATAACCGCTACTTATTGCATCAAAACTCTCGGCACTCTGCATCTAGGGAAAGTTACCGTTAAAAATGTCACACAAAACTCGCTGTATTGGCTTATATGTATTCATGAACGTTATTCGATAACGTCAGGAACGATAACTCATGGCGTAACGTCATTCGGTATCGTGTTACCTTAATATATATATAAAGAACGGACTATGTGTATGAGATTCAAGAAATACTTTGCAAAATAATACTTGTGGTGAAGTGATTATATTAGTATAAGAACGTCAAGAAAAACACTTTTGACGTTACGCACAAATTGTTAAAATAGGATTTCACCATGGTCTTTTCTGACGTTCAGGAAAATTATACAGACAGAGTTACAAGTCTGATGGTTATCAATTTATAAACTACCCTAGTAAGAGATCATTCTGGAGTAATTTAGTCAATTTCTAAGACAGGGCCATTTTTTACCCTTCGTGGCCCTACTCCTTTCAATCAATTTATTTAGACAGATAGTTACAGAATTTTTAACATAAATGTCTGCCAGAATAAACACTTTTTGTAAGACATTATCCTTTTAAAGTTATTCTTATAAACAATACTTTCAAACATTATTGTACTTTAATCATGTTTATTTCTCAATATTAAGGATGAAGATCGAATCATTATCTTTCTAGACTTGAAATCTATTTTGTGTACATACATTACCATTTTGATTACTACTTATTTAATTATTGAAATTCTTTGAACTAATCTTTATTATTACATTTGTACTTAAATATTTAATATGAATTCACTTGTATATTTGAATACCAATAGATGTCCACAACTTCTTGAAATACTGTTATCAGTATGTTTGAAAGATATGACAAAAGTTAATGTAAGGCAAATTTACATTGTTGCTGTTGCATATTCATCTCTAATGTATGCTAGAAACAACAAAAACTTTGGTATACAAAGATGTATTACCCTGTTAGCTGTAAAAGTGAGATGCAAATGATGAGGTACGAAGTAATGTTATACAATATAGTTTGCATATGTTACAGGCATTTTCTAAATTTAGGCATTTTGTAAAATGACTGAAATTTTTAGACATTTTGTAAAATGCCTGCATGATTTAGGCATTTTACAAATTGACTGTTTTTTTCAGGCATTTCATAATTTCACTGGAAATATCAAATAGATAATTTTATTCTATCAATACATATAGCAGTTTAAACAGTTACAGTTTTATAATTGTAATTAAATTATTTACATTAACACTTAAGATGACAATTATTTGTTGCTACATGTAATATTTAGATGACAGCAAATGTTACACATTTGTCCTGACTTTTTGCAAAGACAACGTTTAGTGTTACATCTAGTCTTTCCACAAGCACTACATCCACGTTTTGTGTAAAACTGACCATCACACAAAGAAACTTTACTGACAGCTTTTCTAAAGGATATTTCATTATCATAATTTACAGATTGAATAGCAATAAAGTTACTGTCAGACAGTTGAAACTGTTTCCTGGTGTAAAGTCCCTCTGTCAAAATTCTTTCTAATAGATTTCTCATCATGACAGCTTGTTTTGTCATGGAGTCTGATGCAAGCTTTCTTTCATTTCTGATAACCTCTTCATTTGACCACAGATGACAAGTAATAGTATCAGGCATATTTTCTTTTGAACACAGCTCATGTATGTATTGTTGCACAAGTCGAACACTGGATATTCGAAAAACATGGATTTTCACACACGGCACACACATGCACATCTAGTTCTGTTTCCTGAAATTAGGATAGATTCAATGCTGCATTAGGCTGGCTAACCTCGTCATGCTTGTTTGGATTATCAGAGCTTAACTCATTTGGCTTGTCATTGCTTATCTCATCTGGCTTATCAAGGCTTTGAAGATGCTGAATCAGATCTTCCTCAGTCTGTAAAGACCCAAGAATCTCTTGAGGTAGTGATGATGACAATAGTCCTATCTTACCATCACAGCCAAACATTGCCTTCATATATTTCATATTTACACAATTTGCCAGAAATTATTTAACAGACCAGGCAATTTGTGAAATTGTCATTAAAAATTTCAGGCATTTTACAAAATGACTAGGTTTTTTAGGCATTTTGTAAAATGCCTGTCAACTTTAGGCATTTTAGAAAATGCCTAAAACTTCAGTCATTTTACAAAATGCCTAAATTTAGAAAATGCCTGTAACATATACATGTCATATAAGATACATTTTCTTCAGCAGGAGACCCAGTGATGATTATTTAATGGTAGGGGCTTATTTTACTGTTGGAGTTTGGTTATTAAAGATTGCACTTTTAAAATACAGCTGTTAACAAAACTTTGAATTTTGGAAAAACTAAGGGTTTTCTACCTCAGGAATAGATAACCTTAATTTGGCCACGAGCATCACTGAAGAGACATGTATTGTCGAAATGCGCATCTGGTGCAGACAAATTGGTACCGTCAATGTTATTACTACCACTGGGTCGATGCCTCTGCTGGTGGATTGTTAGTCCCCGTGGGTATCACCAGCCCAGTAGCCAGTACTCCGGTACTGGCATGAAAATATGGATTTTTTGTGTTATGAAATTTGCTGTTACAAAATGTTAAAAATTATTAAAAATTAAGGAATGTATCTCCCTCATGCAAAGCTCTGATTCCTTTCACGGATTTGGCTATACTTTTTGGAACTTTTGGATTATAGCTCTTTATCTTTTATATAAGCTTTGTATTTTACGAACATCACTGAAGAGACATGTATTGTCGAAATGAGCATCTGGTGCAGAAAAATTGGTACCGTTCATGTTATTAGCTGTATATGGCAAAACTTTTAGGAATTTTTGGTCCTCAATGCTCTTCAACTTCGTACTTTATTTGGCCTTAAAGTGGTACCTAACACTACAGGGAGATAACTCTGTAAAATCAGCTAAATGTATTAATTACGTTGTGTTGTTAAGATAATATTAAGCTTCTCAATGATCAAAATAGGTGTTTGTCAAACTGCTATATAAACAGTGTAATTTTTCTTTATTTTTTTTTATATTTTTGTCAAAGGATCAAAGTAAATACTTTGTCAAAATATTATCAAAATTAAACGAGCCAAAATAATTTTAGTTAAAGTGTTAGGTACCACCTTAATAATTTTTTTTTTATTCGAGCGTCACTGATGAGTCTTTTGTAGACGAAACGCGCGTCTTGCGTAAATATTAGATTTTATTCCTGGTATCTATGATGAGTTTATTCTCAAACCACACTTCTTTTGGGGAGATCTAGAATATTCATAAAAAACTAGTTATGTTTACATACTCGGGTTCCCAATTCTGATCTGTATGTTGCATCTCATAGAGACATACCTTTGGAATGTTACCAGTAAGTATACATGTGCATATTGTTTATATTGAAATGTGTGGTAACCGTTCATTTGAAGTACAGGGTAGCTAAGAAAATTAGTATTAGTTTAAAATCTGAGAAGTTCAGGGCATATACACGTTGCAAATATGCCGCACAGCCCTATATTTTGAGCTTTGAAAAAAAATTGTGGTGCATATGAACTTTCAATTCTAGGATAAGATTTTTTTCCAAACTTCATAGTAAAAGTGTTACAGTTTTAGCCGTAAAAGGAGTTCCTATGGGAAATTGCATTGTCAATATTCAATGCAACCTTAATCTCAGTAAATTGAAAATTCTTATGACTGGAATTGTACTATATACCTAGATATTTTTAGGTTTTCATGATTTTTTACTGTAATGCCACCTGATTTGCTTCCTCAATGCTAATTTTCTATAACTATTACGTACTGCATAGTGCCTAACCTTTCCATTTTTGCTGTGTGTCAAAATATAAAATCTGTTTTTATATTTTATCAATTATGAAAGCAATGAATACAAATAGTTTTATGTTTTCCATTAGGGCTGTTCCAAAAATAAATGTATGAGGACATTTTTTATTTGACCCCTCAATGCAAGCATTTTTAATTGCAAATTTCCTTTAAATGTTAAAGCCTCGGTCACACCTTTCCGGATAGCACGAACGGACGCCTAACGGATGAAAATAAAAGTTGTTCTTTGACAAAATTGTTACTAGTATCCGTTGGGAGTTCGTTGATGTACTTACCGAATAAAACGGACGTGTAACGGATGCATAACGGACACACACCGGATGTGCAACGTACGAGAAACGGATACGTACCGGACAGAACGTATGTCGAACGTATATCCAACGGACGAGTACCGCATAAAACGGACATCTAACGGAAGCGTACCGGATAAAACGGATGAAGGCATACGGAAAAATCAAAGGCGACAATAATAAAACATGTAAATCGAATAAATATTCAAAATGTTTCTGTGTTACTGGTTTTGGTTTGTTCTTCAAAATTCCGTCAAAAGGCAGTGTCTGCCCTGAATATGAACTGCTTGATTTTGAAGACATGCCTATATACATGGCTTTATACATATTTGGATATGAGCGTCACTGATTAGTCTTATGTAGACGAAAAGCGCGTCTGGCGTACAAAATTATAATCCTGGTACCTTTGATAACTTTTTACACCACTGGGTCGATGCCACTGCTGGTGGACGTTTTGTCCCCGAGGGTATCACCAGCCCAGTAGTCAACATTTCGGTGTTGACATGAATATCAATAATGTGGTCATTTTTTATAAATTTCCTGTTTACAAAACTTTGAATTTTACGAAAAACTAAGGATTTTCTTATCCCAGGCATAGATTACCTTAGCCGTATTTGGCACCACTTTTTGGAATTTTGGATCCTCAATGCTCTTCAACTTTATACTTGTTTGGCTTTATACATATTTGGATATGAGCGTCACTGATGAGTCTTATGTAGACGACACGCGCGTCTGGCGTACAAAATTATAATCCTGGTACCTTTGATAACTTTTTTCTATACTATAAGATCAATTATGAATAATAAGAATTCATGAACCTTAAGAAATCTGACATACCAATAATTGGCATTTCTGACGCAAAATTTTCAATTTGATTTTCAATCTGTTTCAGATCCGTTCATCATCCGTTTTATCCGTTATACGTCCGGTAGAAGTCCGTTTCTCATCCGTTCAACATCCGTTTTACCCGTTAAACGTCCGGTAGAAGTCCGTTGGTGAATTTATCTTCCAGACCTCCAACGGATGTATAACGGACACGTAACGGATACAAAGTACCATACAAAGCGGACGTCTAACGGACGTTCAACGGACATTTTATCCGTTGGACGTGCGTTCAAAGTTATGAACATGCTCAAAATTTTCCACCGGACAGAACGGACGTCGACGGATAAAACGTACGCTTAACGGACATGCAACGGATATGGACGGACGTCTAACGGATAAGAAAGGACGTCTATTGGACATGAACAGATTGAAAAAAAGTTATCCGTTAGGCGTCCGTTCGAGCTATCCGGCAAGGTGTGACCGAGGCTTAAAGCAACTAACCACTACCCATCAAATTGTATTTAAAGTGCCTTCTGACCCCCGTACAATTAATTCTGGAACAACCCTTATTGTATACTGTAAATTCAGACATTCAATTGACTTATCCCATGAATAACAAATATATGTCTAATTAGATCAATTATTGGAATTGCTGTACAAGTTCAATTATTATAGATATATGTACATATACAGGATATAAGAAAACTCAGTTATTTTTGTTTGATATATGGTTCTTAAGTTGCATAAATCATAATCATTTCTGAATTTACAGTATATCTTTGCTTTCTAGTTAGGTAACACCATTTCTCTCCTTTTACATTAACAAAATACATTATTTGAAAGTCTGTATCAAATGGTAAATACACTTGCTGTATGTTGGTTCGAATCCAACTGCAGACATATTAATGTATCTTAGTCTAGCTAGCTATTAATACTTAAACTGTGAAATCATTCTTATGAGCATTTTGGTACAGGAAATATAAAAAATGTTATTCAATGTAAAATTTTAAAAATATCTTTTCCTATGTTTCCATTTAAAAAAAAAAGAATCCAATGACAAATTAGCTTTTATTATGTATTTTACAATTGAATAACCCATATTTCAGCCAATACCTACATCTCATATATCCCAGTGAACTTGAAATTAAGGATACTACTGATACTAGAAGGACTGCTTCATACCTTGATCTTTTCCTCAATATTGACGTAGATGGACGACTTCACACGAAAATCTATGATAAACGGGACGATTTTAACTTCCCAATTATCAATTTCCCATTTCTCAGCAGTAACATACCCTCTGCCCCTTTGTATGGTGTTTACATATCACAATTGATATGTTATTCTCGTGCTTGTTCACACTATACGGACTTCATATACAGGAGTGTGCTCCTTACGCAGAAACTGCTCCAACAAAGTTTTGAGGAGGACAGATTAAAATTGACACTCCGTGAATTTTATGGACACCATAACAAATTGGTGGATCCATACGATGTGTCTTTGACCAAACTAGCTAAGGACATTTTTACCACATGGTAGATTGTGGTTTGTCATTATATCGTCTAATCTTTTAATTACCAAACGTGACTTATTCCCGATTGTGACTGTTTTGCTGAGTGTGAATTCGCATTACTATAAGACGTGTTACGGTACTTGTCTATCCCAAATTCATGTATTTAGTTTAAATGTTTAATGTTATATTTGTAATTCTCATCGGATTTTGTCAAATGTGTTGACGTCTTTTCTATTATATTTATGTGTTATGGTAAAGAAAATTAATCACAACATTCATTCAGTAGATTTGATTTTGTTCAACATACTCAGTACTGTATTTTACGTTTGAAGTTGGATTCAAAACAAACCGGACATAGCTTTATAATATAGTTAATTGCTACCTTTGTTTGTTATCAATTAGTATTAAATTGTTATTAAATGCAATATCAATATTTAGTTCAAATATAATCTTAAATCAATCCTAATTCTATCTTATTCATTCAAATGTGACGTCATTTTTCATTTTTTGATGATCTGTTTTACAAATTCAAATGACGTCATTTTTTTGTCATTTTTTACAATTTCAAATATGACGTCACTTGGCGTTGAGGTTTAAACTTAGTCGGATGTGTCTACATTTTGTGTTACAAATGTCTTGTTATGTAATGTATTTCAGTTGTTTCCTGTAATTAGTTAATAATTCAGTTTTATCATGTACATCTTTTGTATATAATTCTATAAATTTACTGTTTGCAAAAGTATAAATTATTCTACATAAAAGGGATGTTCTGGTAACTAACAGAAAACCCTGGCTGTTTTTGGCACAACTTTTTTTATCTTTTGGTCCTCGATGCTGTTCGACTTTGTGCATGTTTCGGCTTTCAAACTTTTGTATCTGGGCGTCACTAGTAGATCTTGTGTGGACAAAATGCAGTTCTGGCCTCTTCAAATTTTAAACGTGTTGCCTTTGTTGGCTGTTGTTCGTGTGTTTCTTTGTCAATTATGTTCTCCAATTTATTTATATTGTAGTCCTGTGGTGTTGAGTTGTCATTTAAATGTTATATTTCACATGGCTATAAAAGAGGGAGGTTTGGCATGCCACAAAACCAGGTACAACCCACTATTTTTTCCTTTAAAAATGTCCTGTACCAAGTCAGGAATATGGCCATTGTTGTATTATAGTTCGTTTCTGTGTGTGTTACATTTTAACGTTGCGTCGTTTGTTTTCTCTTATTTTTGAGTGTAAATTCATATTGCGGTAAGACGTGTCACGGTACTTGTCTATCCAAAATTCATGTATTTGGATTTGATGTTATGTTTGTTATTCTCGTGGGATTTTGTCTGATGCTTGTTTCGTTTCTCTGTGTGTTACATTGTAGTGTTGTGTTGTTGTTCTCCTCTTATATTTAATGCGTTTCCCTCAGTTTTAGTTTGTTACCCCGATTTTGTTTTTTGTCCTTGGATTTATGAGTTTGAACAGCGGTATACTACTGTTGCCTTTATTTACAATATTTCTGATTTTCAACAATTACAAATTAGGACAAAACATTTATCATTGATAACAATGACTTCACAGTGCTTACTGCTAATTTTGGTGATGGTGCATTTTTAACCTAGTTACAAATACATCAGTAATAATTGATAATGACAGCACTATTTCAAACATATTTTATTTTATATTCTATTTCATAGTTAATCAGAAGATTGAACAGGATGTCGTTACGCCTTTCCTGTTCTAGAAAATTAAGAATTCTTGATAAGACTGTCGTTGCTTCACATAATATGCTGGTTGAGGCTTCGTACAAACCCTTTAATGAAAATTACTGGTGATAGCTTGGATATGTATATCAAAACAAACCACCAAACGACAGACAATAGCAATCAGGATATACACTGATTTGCCTATAGTGCATTTTTCACCAGACTTAATTAACAAAATCTTCCGAAAAACACACAAGAAGTAAGTGCAGTTTATGTTGCTATTTTGTTAGCATGGTTGACTTGTTCTTAAATTTCTTATTTCTTTTTCAATTTTGAATACTGAAAGTTTTATTTCTCATGGATTGTTATCTGATTATTCCTTCACATAGACAGTAACTGTTTTAGTGTCCATATCCAGCAATTAATTAAAAAGAAAAATTCTATCCAAATCAATAATTAAATTTTTATGAAATAATGACTTAAATATAATTGGATAATATGCTTTACATTACGATTCCTGTAGTATAATCTATCGATATATTAAGAACTTGCAAACAATTAAGAAGTGTCATTTTTGTATTCTTGCAAATTCTCAGTCTGAAAATTAGGAAAATTAATGTTGTTGTAAGGTAGCATGCATTTATATATATTTTCAACATATTTTTTTACAGCTTTAACTGATAAACATTATTTAACAAAACATGTTATTGAAGCCATTTTTGATGAGTTATGTTTTTCAGACTGATGTTTTCTTTCAGGTTACATGTTCTAATACTTTTTGAGACTTGTAGTCAATATGTGTTTTTTTTCTATTCAATGGGTTTTTATATTTAAAAATTTGATGATTAAATTGTACTATAGTTATCAAAAGTACCAGGATTATAATTTTAAACGCCAGACGCGCGTTTCGTCTACATAAGACTCATCAGTGACGCTCAGATCAAAATAGTTCAAAAAGCCAAATAAATACAAAGTTGAAGAGCATTAGGACCTAAAATTCCAAAAAGTTGTGCCAAATACGGCTAAGGTAATCTACTCCTGGGGTAAGAAAATCCTTAGTTTTTTGAAAAATTTAAAGTTTTGTAAACAGAAAATTTATAAAAATGACCATATAATTGATATTCATGTCAACACCGAAGTGCTGACTACTGGGCTGGTGATACCCTCGGAGACAAAACATCCACCAGCATTGGTATCGACCCAGTGGTGTAAATAGTTATCAAAAGTACCAGGATTATAATTGTAAACGCCAGACGCGCGTTTAGTCTACATAAAACTCATCAGTGACGCTCAGATCAAAATAGTTCAAAAAGCCAAATAAATACAAAGTTGAAGAGCATTAGGACCCAAAATTCTGGTACCTTTAATAACTATTATACGTTTCTTTCCCAGACACAATCTAGATTAAGACTATCTTCAAACATTGTGTAAGTTTAAATATACATAAATTATGACTTTTTTAAGGTCAAACTGAAAGACATAGATGCAGAAATGTTTGTATTGACTGGAGGTCAAACAACGAAGCTGAATGATGTACAGAAGGTTTTAATAGGTCTTTTTCTATGTGACAGAGATGACTTTCAGTGGCTTAAAAACAAACTACCAAAACATATACCCCATCGATACAAATTTAAATCTAAATATATGGGCAAATAACATTTCACCTGTCCTCAATGGAATGGGTTTGAGTAGTGCCAAACGTGATTACATTTTATATCATGCTATATGTGAACACATTTCTACATATGTTTCCGCAAACCAAATGACTTTTGTAGTAATAGTAATAGTAAAATAAGTGTGAACGACATATATAAAAACGAGGAGCAAGTTATGAGAACTTAGTTTGATAAGATTGCATCTTCTTTCATATATCGACACAAAGCTGATGTATAACAAAACACAAAATGCAGTAGAATAAGGTTGTAATTGCTATTCTTTATTTCAAAACAAGTGATGACTTCAACATGAAGCAAACACTCTCACCTCACTACATGTATAATATTATATGGCTTCTGTACTAGTTTGATTGACTTTTATAAACATATTAGATAAAAAAATTACAGAAGTAACAGATATATCATATCAATAATATTTTTTTCATTTTAAGTTACAGTGACAGCATGTCAAAGAAACAGCATGTCTATACGTTGAAAATAATGTTCAAGAATGAATCGAAAAATGAAGACTGTCTGGATATAATGGGCGATTACGAGGATCAAATAATATATTTGCATACAAAGGCATATGGTTATAAGGGTATTACAGTGAAACCTGGCTTAACCGAATCCTGCATCAAACCAAAGACCTGTATAAACCAAAATTGTTCTGAAGCACGGTCATATCAAATTGTATTCGACGTGAACCTGTTAAAACCGAACATTCTTAATTCCTGAGAAGGTTCCTTTTAAACAGGTTTCATTGTAGTTTCCCTTGCATACTGTTCATATTGAACATCTTTTCGTATCTGCTTTCTATTATAATTTGCACTTTGGATTTCTTACTAATATACAAAAAGTGTTGCATTTGTTCATGATAGCCATCAACATTCCATTGAAATTTGAAATGTTGTAATATTTGTAATATCCCTATTACAGGAAATACAGAACAATAAGATAAAAATGGAGTAGTTTTAGGAAGAGTTATGTTGACCAGGGAGAGATTACAAAATGCTAAAAACATCACATATTTAGCTCCAACACCAAGGGGTAGATTTGAACATTTAGCCCCAGTCACTTGTGAATTTTGGCATGTGAAGCAAGATCTCTTATCTGTATGTTTTATTGTAGTCAGACTTTGTCCCCTTAGCAATTTTGTTATCCCTAAGCATTCTGAGTGCAAGGACCATAACTCTCAACAAATTTCTAACTGTATCGCTTACTTGTCATGATAAATCAATATACCAAATTGTAAATCAATATCTTCAAGCTGTAAGAAATAGTTTAGATAAACAGACTAGACCAAATGCAAAACTAAAGTCCACTTCAACTTCGTGCTCATTTTGTTTCTTAAGTTATGCACTGTCATATCATCAATTATCAAGTCGTGATTTTTTTTTATTTCACCTAAGTGCATCCTTAATGTTGGATGTATAGGATTTTAAAAAAAAACTAGTTACAATATTGAGGGATAAATTAAAGTTATTTCAACATTGTCTTTAGGTCAATTTTTTAGAAAGCATATAAAGCCTTATTCAAAAGCGATTCATTGGGAGAATGTGGAACTTTGTTTCACATGAAGACAGCATTGAGGAATGATTTGAATGGAAATGTAAAATACAACTACAAAGCACATGAGGGACTATTTCTGCTGATTGTGTAAGCATTAATTCATGTAGCCTCAGATGAGATAAATAAACTCATAAGGGATTGTCCTTAGTAATGTTTTTTTCAAAAATTTATGGTTTGTATCATAAAATAATTTTCATATGATTATTTCATTGGTACGATAACAAAAGTTATTACTTCACATTTATGTTCATTGAATGTAAAGATTTACACTTAATGACCAAGCTAAATAAATTGCAGAAATGATCTAGCAGATATACATAATATATGAAGACCGATTGGTGATCTTCTGCTGCTGTCTGTTATATGGTCGGGTTGTTGTCTTTTAGACACTTCCCCATTTCCATTCTCAATTTTATATACATAAATATTTAAACAGAGGATGCAGAAGTTGAATCGTTACTCATGATAAAATTGTTTGTGTATGCAAATGAAGATAAACAGTTATTTTTTAGGTCTAGGATACAGTGAAGATGATTATGTTTACAACTAATTCACAAACTTAATAACGTGGGTATGTATGCATAAAATGAACATGAATGACACAGCAAAGGAGGGGGACATGGAGGGACTCATAATGAATATGAAGGAAAATGCAGCCATTTTTACAGCCACTCAGTAATGAGTAAATATTTTTCTGAATGCATTAACATCATTTTGCAAGTAGAGCACCTATCATCCCCTCAGATGAAAATGAGACAGCTAGAAGGGGCATTCATCAATACCAAAGGGGGAATTAGTACAAACAAGGAAGCAGACCTGGGGCCGGAGCACGCTATTAGAAACCAGAAGGACTTAATAAGAAGTTAAGGTAAGAAAAATAGACTTAACCTGCAATCTACCAAGTATTGTTACTGTAATTGTACTACTGTTAAAAGTCTCCCTTATACCATTGACCTTACTTAAAAATGAGTTGCTTTATATTTCTAATATTTTCATTATTTTTAAACAGTTTCAGATTTAATATCTAAATATATGTGACTGATATTGTCCTAATGGATTAATTTGAATGTAATTATTTGTAAAAAAGCAAAATCAGAATAAATTCGTAAGGTGAGGTAAACCTGATATGAATGTTATTGACATTATTGATAATGTTAGTTATATAGTGTGTTAATGACTCAACATGATACATACAGGGTCAGTAAATTCCATCCATATGGGGTTCCTGTATATATCATATTAGGTCACTAAAACACTATGTAACGAATTTATCTTACCGACTATCTTTTTTTGTTAAATTTAGACTAACGTGGTCTTATTTGCTATCATAACACATCTTCTTATTTCTGTATTAAAGTGTCCAAGTGTTCAATTTTAAGAACCTTATTCAATTGGTCTGCACTAAAAAAAATATATGTAAACGATAAATATCTGTTATCAACAACCTTCAACAGAACTTTCAATACTTTTAAATAATCAAACAGTACCTAAGTCGTAAATTTACTACTAACCGAGTATTGAAATAAGCCCTGCCTTCTTACTAACCTAATAAGGAATATACACGGTCACCACGAGGTCGCTTTTAACCATCCATATTCCGAGAAATGTATAGGAGGTAAGATAAATTCTCATATCATACAATTGCACACTATGAATCTAATATTGACCAATTAAATCTATTAAAAAGGGTTAAGACACATCTTTTTATTACTTTACTGAACAGTAAGATATTGGGAGCAATACCTGCAGACAAAACCTTGAACAGTTTCATAATATAAAGAAAACATCAGTCACATAACTTGTTGATCTTATAGTTGAATGCAATGTTTATTAATAATAATAAAAGGAGTAAATAAAACTGAAAATGGTCCCAGGAGAGCCAGAAGCTCAGCAGACATCATAAATCGAATTGGAGACAACTTAGACTATCTTCTTAGTATACCTAAATTCACCTCAAGCCATGCCAAGAAAACTTCATCTAAAGATATGGAAATTGCTATTAACATTTAAAGTAAAATTCAGCCATTTAGATATGTTAAGGGAAGGACATTTGAAGGTTTTAAAACCATACCAACAAATCCAAAAGAATACCTTATTTACTGAATGTCAATAGCATATAAATCATAACCATTCATTTTTCAATGCATCTACATTTCTCTCCACTAATACTGAACATGTTATCATTTGCGGTTATGAAGGTAAAAGCAGTTTTGATGTTATTTTACTTACCCATTACAATTATTTAATGTTATTTTTGAAACTGGATATATGCTGAAACAGAGTTATACAGGAATACTTATTCCTTTTCCAATAACAATTATGTAAATGTGACAGATGATTATAGAGATATAACACTAAGCGATGTTTCTGCAAACTTTTTACTAGTGATATTAATGAAAGGCTCATATTAGGGGCTAACAAAAATGACATTTTAACTGATGCTCAGTTTTGTTGTTGACCTGGTCATGGCGCAACTGATGCTATGTTTGCTTAAAAATTAATTATTACTATAAAATATTGGGGATTGAAGAAACAACATTATTAAAGTGCTTTTGACAACTTGTTTTATATTATAAACTTGTAAAATGTGGTGTTATTGGTAAGCTTTTTTCAGTTATTTAATCTTTATATGATATATCTATGAGCCGTGAAAAATTTAAAGGTGAATTTTCTGATATATTTTCTGTAGAAAAAGAAGTATTACAACAATATTTCAACAATACTATTTTCATTTCTTTTAAATGATTTTGAAAATGAGTTTATGAATAGATTATGTTTGCCAGAAGACACGAAATAGCTCTCATTATATTGATGTTTGCAGATAACTTTTATATTTTCTGAGATTATTGATGGGTTGTAAACTATTTTGAATATTCATAATGCATCTGATATAAAACAAACAAAAAATATTCATGTAGAATTTTGGTAAAATATTTTGACTGTTTAAAAATCCAAAGCTACAGCAATGGTTTATTCTGAGTTGGGAAAATTTCCTTTATTTATATCTCGTATAGTAAAAATATCAAAATATTGGATTCGTCTTTAACAGACGAGACATTGCTGTATATGTGATATGTATGTTGAGTCTGAATCAAGAAGTATTTCATCATGGGTTACTAATGTTAAACCTATGTTGCTTAGCTAAGGTTTTGGGCATGCATGGTATGCACAGAATGATGTATGCGAAGAAGCATTTTTTTATCAAGCAACGATTTATTGACCAAAAAAGAAATATGTTTTTCGATTCATCATCAAAATGTACTATCTATAAACATGTAGTGGGTGAAAGTTTAACTGCAATTTTATTTCACAAATAAGTTAAGTCCACAATGTATCAGATTGTTAACTAAAGACTGTCATTTCCTAAGGGGAGGTAAATTAGTTCCCAATGTTTTGTATCAATGGGAATTGATATTCTAGATAAAATTAAGTGTAAATTCTTCTTTAATAGATCAGGAAACAATGACTAATATCTGCTTTGTTATTTAAATACCCTTCATTAATTAATTAAATTATAGTAAGCTATGTTAATAATTTATTATTATCATCTAATGTGTCTCTCTATATCCTTTTATAAAGTAATTTAAATCTATAAGCTGTGAACCATATCCTTTCCATGAGGCTTTTTTATGAAAGACAAAACTAACTTTTTTGTATGATCCCTGCATGTAATGTATATCAAAATATTGTTATTTTCTATACATCTACCTACAGTTTATTATTTTACTGCTATTAGTTGTATATGTTTGCTGTTCATGAATCATTGATTGTAATAACAGATGAAATTCAACAATTAATTCAAAGGTTGGTCTGCTATATGTATCTGTCTATTCTTATTCTATTATATACACTTTGAGAAAAGCGCAAACAGAATTAGAAGGCAAGAAGATGAAAAAAGTTGAATTGATAGAAAAAGAATTATTTTTAGAAAAAAAAAATTGGATATATTTCAAAAGTTGAATTACATTTATACTAAACAAAATATTGCGATTTCCTTCATGTAATGGTTTAAAGCATCTACATCTTATATAAATAAAAATGGAAAAATACATTTTTGATAATTGTTATATCGTCGCTGTTATGCAAAAACCTCGTATCTCAATTTTTTGCGGAAATCTTTTTATCGATTATTTAAGATTAGATAGGTATGATCCACTGTATGCGAAAATATCTGATCTTCTAACCAATCATTAACTCGAATTCTGACACGAGACGAAAAAGTGTAGTCGGATTGATGAGACATTTTTTGGTGCGAAAATATCGTATCTCAAAAGAAAACACATGGCACGGCAGATAATATTATAACAGGTACAGTTTTATCAATTTCAGGTTTTCAAAGCTAATATAGCTTTAAAATAATGAAAAGCTTTGACAAAACAATATAGGTGCAGAAATATTTGCTCGTCTTGGTAATTGATTGGTTAGAAGATAAGATATTTTGGCATACAGTTGAACATACATATTTAATTCTAAATAATCGATTAAAAGATTTCAGTTTTTAATGCCTGGTGAAAAATTATCAAAACCTTAGATACGTGGTTTCTGCATAACAGCGACGATATGTTATTATATAATTCTTTCAGTGAAAGAACATATTTACATTGACTGTGAGATTTTTATTCAATATGGATTTTTGAAATAACTGTGATATTGACTTGTAATGTATGTTTAAAGAAAAGAAAGAAAAAAAAACCTACCAGAATATTTATAGTTATCATCAAATCCGTGTTTCTCTTTATTTGTAAGTACGTGAATTACATTAAGTGAAAATTGTTGATTTAAAAAAGTATAATCTTAAAAATAACTTTGAGTTATTTCTTCTGAAAAGGGATCATAAGAAGTTAAAATGAATGTATAAGTATGTTATTGCAAGCTGAGACAAATTGTAAGATTTTTTTTTAAATCAGAAGTTTTGAGAAACATCGGTTTGTGTTAAGGATTATTAAATTGATTTCTGCTATGATTTATTGTTCATAACTGTTTTTTAAAAGATTGGCCAAAATGCATGAAATTACTTTTTTGGGTGCAGATGAACTTTTATGAGAACTTTTTGTAGGGTAACAAAAGGATTTTAAGATAACAATTACTTAAACTAAAACAATATAGTAATATTAATGTATTGAAATGAAATAAAAACAAAAATCTTATCATTGGAATTGTATTTCTCTCAAACTAGTATTTCTTGTATAGATTAATAGATTGTTTGTAAGCTATTAAACCTGTGCACTAAATGGTTAAAGCATAAATATCTCCAAATAATGAACTTTTGTCTTTATTTATTTGATATTTAAAAATTTAATTAAATTTTGAATCGATTGTAAAGTTTTTTTATTACATTGCCTTCTCATTTTATGATTAAACGAAGTACTTGACTGCTTTGTGTATCACTTGAAAATAGAATACAATTTGTATAGTTTACAATTCTATTCTCAACATATCACATTCAATACAGGAACACATTGGTTTACAGTTGTAACAGCAGATATGACCTTTTAGCTCTTTTTTTTAAAGCCATTTTGCCGTAGTAGGTATTTTCGAATACAACCCTTTTCCCTACAAAAACCAGTTATATCAGACTTGATATCCACTCCATTAGCTTTTTAACTTTTTTGGATTCGACCGTCACTGATGTGTCTATTGAAGACGAAACGCGCGTCTGGCGTATATACTAAATTTGGTCCTGGTTTATATGATGAGTTTATTTAGCAGCAATATCCCTATTGCTGTAATAAAGGACAGCTTTGGTTGCAAACCCTGAACGACCTGCACGCCCAATCTCTTGGACATAATCGGACAGTGATCTTGTTGGACGTGCATGGATGACTCTCATAATTGATGGGGAATTAAACCCCATACCAACAACTTTTATCCTTGGGTTAACTCAAGACAACTCTTTAATAATATATTTGGTTTAAAACTGTTATCCTGACCACTGCAAAGAACACCGTATACAGATGATTCAAGTGTAGGTTTCTTGAATATGTGTTTGCAGTAGGCAGCTGCATTGCTTATGTACAAAAATGTAATGTAATGGCATAATTAACAAAGTTACTGGAAAGGTTTCCCTATTTTCAAACAGATTGTTCCAAATTGGCCTATATATTTTTCATAGGCCTCATAAATATCAGGGGATGCCTCTTTAAATTTGATCTCTAAGTAAATGTTTTCCTTATCAGGACTTTCCCGAATAACTATTGGATTGTTCATCCCTATGGAACTGGTTACTGACTTCTCTTCCTGTTTTGTAACAGTGGCACTAAGTCCCAATCTTGGTACTCCTGGAAAAAAATCATGGATGCTCCTTAAGGTGATCAAATGCTTTTCTGAATGATTTCCCCCTATTCATTAAAAAAAAAGTAATGATCATGCATTTTGATAATAACCGTTAAATCCACCACCACCAGATACAGGGGATATAAGCAATATGAATTTTTTTTTCCAATGATATTTTTAGTTATCTACATGAAGTAAATTTCAAAGAAAATGACTGAATCTAATAATCCAAAAATGAATAATATCTATTATATTTTAAAAACAATACTGGTCACAGATAATTGGAAAAAAATGCATTCACAGTGGAATGTTAAGGTAAGGGTTGCAAAAGATCAATGTAGGATAAAAACAACTTAATTCAAATAGGTTGGGGGTGGGGGAGATAAAAGTTGCTGCAAGTTTTGTTAATTTGACATCGATTTTACATATATTCATATCGGTTAATCAATTTTCCCAAATTAAGTTATGAGGGGGAGGGGGAGGGTCATGAACAAACTATGTGAATTAGGTTTTTTTTCTTTTATCCTACATTAAACTTTTGATGTCGTCTCTTAACTTCTATGCCCATAACTATCAGTCGGAAGGGGAGGTGTTTAACTTTGTTCATACTTGTGTATTAATACACGTACAATACTCTGATTTTGAAGGAAACGCTTATATTCTTTTAGTGCTTCAAACTGTAATATTTTAAATCTTAGAAAAGCATTCAAATTGCCATTAAAAGTAACGCAAATTGCTTCATTGCCCAATGTTTGGTAAACTGTTTGTATGCAGCAATTGGATGAAAAGACATCTTTTTTGACTATAGTAAAGTCATTTACAGCAGCCGTGTTTATTCCATTCATTTAAATCTAGACATCAACAAATGTTATTCAAATATGATCAAACATTTATGACTAAGCAGATGAAAGTCTTGCAGGAGAAATATAAGATTACTGGTATTATTTGTCCAATTGTTACACATGATGTTCAGATTTGGGGTCTTTGACCAAATAAACAGACTACATCCTCTTATACATGATGAAAGACGAAACAGATGATGGCCTTGGAATACAAATGACCAGCCGTATATGTATTGTTGATATTTAAAATAAGAAATGCAGTTATGTAGACCTGTAATATGAAAATCTTCCACATTTCAATAAATTATAATCAGTTCAATGAAGTTTACAGGAGTAACGGCTCTGTAGATAAGGAATCCCCATCGTCAATTGGAGAACAGAAACGAAAAATTCAGAAAACGACCTCATAAAAATACTCCGAGCGTCGTCACTACTTTATTATGATCTCTTATATAAGGAGAAAGACTAAAAACTAACAATTTCCCGGATTTTATAGTGAGTCCGTGTAGAGACACATATTATCATCCTTGTTTTTTGATAAATTGATTCAAAGTTGACTGATATGCATAGAAGTTTGTTTGATTAGAGGTTGTAAAATGTCCAGTGGCAAATACTTCAGGCATGTTCAGGACGACACAATACAATAGTTGTGTCTCAATGCATCCATAAAAAATACTATATGGATAATCCGTCAGTTGTAAAAGTGATTGATATCGAACGATGTAGACGTGTGGGTTGTGTGCGTATTTGCAGAAAAAACCAAGTTCAACATTTTGTCATTCGTAAAAATTGTGCAATAAAAATATCTGGGAATATATATATGCATCCTCTATAAGTAAATTAAAACACATGGCGCATTATGTAAATTTTTAAACTAAATTGACTAAAAGTGTCACAAAAATGTTCCGTTTTTCATTCAATACTGTGTGTCTATAATTTGTATTTATACTGTATAAAAAATCGGAAACGGCGTGCACCAGACTTACAAATTCAATAAAAGACGGCTTTACAGTCAGTGAAAAAGTCACCGGGGTTCTTGAAGCAGAATGAACAACACTTCAATCTTGTGAAAGGACAAGACGGGGACAAGCAATAAAAATACAAGAAATTAGACTGATTTCTATTGAAATCAGCTTCCCATACATTAGTTTTTTTTTTAGGTTTAATGGTGGAAGACAAAAGAAAGGGAACAGGAGAATGAAGAAAGGCATCCCCTGTCCGACCATTCATAAATCTAGAACTGTTAAAGGGACGACATCAAAATTCAAAATTAGTCTTTGGTTTTGTGGCAAAAAACATTGTGCATAAGTTTTATATTAGTTGGTTGAGGAAGACTAAAGTTAGAGAATGGAAACCAATTTTGTAAAAACGGACGTACACTAAGATACGTACATTCAAATCAACGTACAAACAGACAAGGATATAACTCAATGCCCCCTTTGCTCCGGCAGGGGCATAAAAATGTACATTTATGAAATAAAATAAAACTCCGCGAAACTTTATGAATTGTTTTTGCACAAAGACGTTAAGGCTAAACGTGGCGTGTACGATTCAAATTTTGATAAAATTTCATCAAAACAACGATTATGAGATAAGTGTTGTTTGATTTTCGATAATATTGTAGTTATCGAACATTGGTTAATCAAATTAATTCAAAATGGCGGGTCCCTTCTTTTTTCAATTATTTGAATTCGAGTTATCTCCCTGTGTAGGCAAACCTTACCTTAATAGCTGAAATAATATACATTGTTTGTCTACAGTTTGAATTGAACCAACATACAGCAAAGTGTATATAGATACAGACTTCTAAATAATGTATATTGTTAGTAAGGGTGAAATAAAACGTCAATAAAAAATTAAGATAAAAGCACTACGGGCATACGATACAGTTACAGGGGAGGTAATGACGTTGCTAACGTAAAATGTTATTTTTGCGACGTCAAACTATGACATATCGGGAAAAGATGCATTTTTCGACTATTTTTTATCATTCAAACCGATTTAATTTGAAAACGAGTGCATGGACCCCTATTTTTTTAAACGACATTTTGTTTCATTTTGCAGGGAGATTATGTGGACCAAATTTTATAAAACTGTAAATAGAGGATTTTTTTTAATTTTGATAAATATACAGCAAAAAAATACGATTTTTTCTTAACATATGACCATTTGATAAATATGAGTTATTTCTGAATAATAAATGCATAATTTGTTTATGATACTTATAAAATACAAAACTTACAAATTATCTAACAAAAAACAATTTGTGTTTATCTTTTAAAATAAAAAGTTATGGCTTTCTTTCGAAAGGGAAAATATGGTCACAAATCCGAATTTTGAGCAAATATACAAAATTTCGACCTCGTTTAACTCAAAAAATAGCACATGAAGGTATATATTTTATTACATATTTGATTTAAGCAGGCAAAAACTAGCCTATATGGAAATTTTGATCAAACTGTAAATACAGGATCAAAACTGTATCGTATGCCCTTAATTACTAAATGTTAACATAAAAAGCTTTAAAAAAACATCAAAAGCTTATACTAGCTGCAAAATAGAAGATAACAGTGGATTAAAACAGGAAGTCAAACCAGGAGCTAAAATGCAGATACAATGTTTGCACTGAAAATAAATTAATAAAAATGTTGTCATTTAAGATCCATTTTACTTATTGTTAAGTTCAATAAATGTCTTGCTACATGTTGCAGATAAATTTCATTAGGCCAACTGTAAGGAGTTTTGCTAGAAGTAATAAATATACAAATACATATATGTATGTTACTGGTAAGTCTTAACATAAGAAATGGAAATACATACCTTGCTTTCTTTTTCATACTTATATTATCTGTTTAAAACATTTCAAACAGTATCAGTAAAATCTGATAGAAATTCATGTCAAAATGTGAACTTCAAATCAATGGTTAAATAAAAAACATAACAACAAAATATTATTGAGGTTATATAAGAAATACTGAATTTTAAAATTGGAAAAAATAAAAATGCAAAATCTTCAGATGAAGTTGATAAGAAAGGTGATAAGCCAGACTTTACTTTCAAAGAAATGGCCAATGCTTGATAAAATATATAAATTATGTTCATTACGCACAACCAGGACGAAAGCTTAAAGAATTACTTTAAAATTGTTTTATATATAAAGGCAACAGTAGTATACCGCTGTTCGAACTCATAAATCCATGGACAAAAAACAAAATCGGGGTAACAAACTAAAACTGAGGGAAACGCATTAAATATAAGAGGAGAACAACGACACAACACTACAATGTAACACACACAGAAACGGACCAAGCATTAGACAAAATCCCACGAGAAAAACAAATATAACATCAAAACCAACTACATGAATTTGGGATAGACAAGTACCGTGACACGTCTTATCGCAATGTGAATTTACACTCAAAATTAAGAGAAAACAAACGACTCAACGTTAAAATGTAACACACAGAAACGAACTATAATATAACAATGGCCATATTCCTGACTTGGTACAGGACATTTTTAAAGAAAAAAATGGCGGGTTGAACCTGGTATTGTGGCATGCCAAACCTCTCCTTTTATAGCCATGTGAAATATAACATTAAAATGACAACTCAACACCACAGGACTACATTATAAATAAATTGGAGAATACAATTGACAAAGAAACATACGAACAACAGCCAACAAAAGGCAACAAGTTGAAAAATTCAATACGTCAGAAGTTGAACAGCATCGAGGACCAAAAGATAAAAAAAGTTGTGCCAAAAACAGCCAGGGTTTTCTGTTAGTTACCAGAACATCCTTATTATTTAGAATATTTAGAATAATTTATACTTATGCAAACAGTAAATTAATAAAATTACTTAACAAAAACTATACATGATAGAACTGAAATATTAACTAATTACAGGAAACAACTGAAATACATTACATAACCAGACATTTGCAACACAAAATGTAGACACATACGAACATGCCCAATAAAGTGTAATAGATGTCCATTAAGTTCACTTAAAAAGTATGGATTGTTACCAGTATTTATTCATATATTCAATATATTTCGCTATTGTCCAACAGAAAAATGTTAAAAGACTGAATCTGAAATCAAAATACAAAGAAAGCTATAATGACCAATCAAAAATTGCCTTCATTGAAGATATGAAACTACTAGAAATATAAAGCAAAAAAAACATGGAATTCTACTATTGACTGTTTTGGCCATTGGAATGTATTAATGCACACATAATGTTGTTCTAAATTCATAAAATTAAAATTTTCAATAACAACAAAACTTATCAATATTTGGTAGTAAAATTAAACCTGAATTTTTTGTAAGTGGTTTTCAGAAAAAAACATATGAAAAACTAAACTCTATGGGGACTGCTTGATTTTAACCAGACTGCAAAACCAACATTCCATTTTTTTAATCGCATTATTGCTTTAAAGAAAAATTTAACATGGGCAAGTAGTTATCGAAAGTACCAGGATTATAATTCAGTACGCCAGACGCGCGTTTCGTCTACATAAGACTCATCAGTGACGCTCATATCAAAATAGTTATAAAGCCAAACAATACAAAGTTGAAGAGCATAGAGGATCCAAAATTCCAAAAAGTTGTGCCAAATACGGCTAAGGTAATCTATTCCTGGGACAAGAAAATCCTTAGTTTTTCGAAAAATTCAAAGTTTTGTATCAGGAAATTTATAAAAATGATCACATTATTGATATTCATGTCAACACCGAAGTGCTGACTACTGGGCTGGTGATACCCTCGGGGACGAAACGTCCACCAGCAGTGGCATCGACCCAGTGGTGTAAATAGTTATCAAAAGTACCAGGATTATAATTTAGTACGTCAGACATAAGACTCATCAGTGACGCTTATATCAAAATAGTTATAAAGCCAAACAATACAAAGTTGAAGAGCATAGAGGATTCAAAATTCCAAAAAGTTGTGCCAAATACGGCTAAGGTAATCTATTCCTGGGACAAGAAAATCCTTAGTTTTTCGAAAAATTCAAAGTTTTGTATCAGGAAATTTCTAAAAATGATCCAATATTGATATTCATGTCAACACCGAAGTGCTGACTACTGGGCTGGTGATACCCTCGGGGACAAAACGTCCACCAGCAGTGGCATCGACCCAGTGGTATAAATAGTTATCAAAAGTACCAGGATTATAATTTAGTACGCCAGACGCGCGTTTCGTCTACATAAGACTCATCAGTGACGCTCACAATAAAATAGTTATAAAGCCAAACAATACAAAGTTGAAGAGCATAGAGGATCCAAAATTCCAAAAAGTTGTGCCAAATACGGCTATCATGGCTATGGTAATCTATTCCTGGGACAAGAAAATCCTTAGTTTTTCGAAAAATTCAAAGTTTTGTATCAGGAAATTTATAAAAATGATCACATTATTGATATTCATGTCAACACCGAAGTGCTGACTACTTGGCTGGTGATACCCTCAGGGACGAAACGTCCACCAGCAGTGGCATCGACCCAGTGGTGTAAATAGTTATCAAAAGTACCAGGATTATAATTTAGTACGCCAGCCGAGCGTTTCGTCTACATAAGACTCATCAGTGACGCTCATATCAAAATAGTTATAAAGCCAAACAATACAAAGTTGAAGAGCATAGAGGATCCAAAATTCAAAGAAGTGATGTATATGTCAATAACCTATTTTTTCTGGAATAATTTTTCTATACATAATTAATACATGTATATCAATAGTTTAATACCTGGATCATTTCGTAATCCGCCATTTTAACAAACTGCCTTTTTCACCTTCCGCTTTTTCGCTATGAGGAAATTTCCTCATGGAGTCAGCCAATCGTATGACAGAGGTCATATTAAGTGTAGTGTTGTGGAGCATGTATGGAACGGATATGATCTCTGCGCCGGAGATGGTACAAAATGGGCATGTTAAATTTTCACTGTATATAATTTTGGCTGAATGAGAAAATACACGCGAAAATATAACTTGCATTGTTATTGATGAAAGTAACACAGCAATGATGGACTGACAGGTAATAGATAACAGATATATGAATAACCAAAAAGAAAGTATACTTGGGGCATGCTGAAGATTGAAGGTTTTGATCGATAAAGATATAAAAATATCCTTGTAAAAGTAATTATCTGTATTATGTTTTAACATTAAATGTCTTTTGTTTGGATTATGACACATATCAACACATTAACTCATCACTAATTATCATCTGATTGTTGTGTTGTCAAAGGGTATGACAGGCATGCTTTGCTGATTTAATTATTGTGAAAACATTCTTTTGATCTGTTGAAACAAACAAAAGACAATATATTATTAACAGTATAATATTTAAAACTTTCAGGTTTTGATAAATCGTGGAATTTGTAGGGAAATTTGCGTGGGGTCAAATTTTCGCGTTTCTTTAGCTACCGCGAACAAAGCAAAAATTAAACACGCGAAAAAAACCTGATATACGGTATAAACATCGCTGTACCAAAAAAAAAATACAGTAGCAACAATATAAACATCACTGTGCCAAAAAAAAACCAGCAGCATTTAATATAAACATCATTGTACCAAAATAATATCGTAGCAAAGAATATAAACATCACTGTACCAAAAATTACAGAAGCAATAGATATAAGCATCACATTACCTGAGAGATACAGTAGTAACGAATATAGACATCGCTGTACCAGAAAGTACAGAAGCAATAGATAGAAGCATCATTGTACCTGAGAGATACAGGAGCAACGAATATAGACATCACTAAACAAAAACAAAATACATTAGCAAGGAATATTAATCTCAATGTACCAAAAAATAATGTAACAACAAATATAACCATCATTGTATTAATAAAATACAGTTGCAATGAATTTATACAGCAACCAGCTGAAATTGGATAATAAAAAAAAATGCCGTTGACAAAATAGCCCAACGCCAGAAATAGGCAATACATTCCTGCACCTGAGTCGTTTTATAGCATTCATTTTATATTTTTATTTAGTTTAGAAAGCAACTTCAACACCAATAAATTGGCCTGACAACACCAAAACCTGACAATAGAATCATGAAAATAGATGTACAAATGATTAAACAACAACAAACAGCACATAGTACAGACCTGTAGCTTAACATGGTTCAGACAAATGTTCACACAAACCAAACTTTCCTTTTGTTTGTCTTAATTTGTTGTTAAGTTTAATCAGATACAGTATAGGGGGGTATTTTTGCGGGTGTAAAGTTGTGCGGTTTACCCTGAATAAGATGTACAAACTATTGTGGAAGTTATTATTTTGGTGGATTTAAACTTTCATTTGCATGTATACTTTTAAATTGGTGGATTTTATTTTTTGGATTTTGTTCTATCCACGAAAATAAGCGACAAATGAACACCGCCCAAAAAATAACCCGCTATACTGTAATACAAACATGCACAGTACAGCTGCCAATAGAATGTCCACTACTGTTCATATATTTATTGTTATTTGTTTCTCTTTCAGAATAAAATCATAGTGGTAGCATTTAAGACAACATCAAACATACATTCTTTGATAAAAGATTTATTTCAATATCCACCATCTTATAAAACACCAATTATACTATCATGGAAACCTTTAGTAGTAAGTGTTCTCATGGTTTCTATAGTCATGGAAACATTTTGTGGTAAGTGGTGTCATGGTTATTTAGTTATGAAACCTTCAGTGGTAAGTGTTGTCATGGTTTATAAGTCATGGAACCATCAGTGGTTAGTGTCGTCATGGTTTCTATAGTCATGGAAACATTTAGTGGTAAGTGTTGTCATGGTTATATAGTCATGGAACCTACAGCGGTAAGTGTTCTCGTGGTTTCTATAGTCATGGAAACATCTAGTGGTAAGTGTTATCATGATTATTTAGTCATGAAAACTGCTGATGGTCAGTGTTGTCATGGTTATATATTCATGGAACCTACAGTGGTAAGTGTTGTTATGGTTAATAAAGTCATTGAAACCTTTAGTGGTAAGTGTTGTCATGGTTATATAGTCATGGAACCTTCAGTGGTTAGTGTTGTTATGGTTATATAGTCATGGAACCTTCAGTGGTAAGTGTTGTCATGGTTATATATTCATAGAACCTTCAGTGGTAAGTGTCGTCATGGTTTATAAAGACATAGAACCTTCAGTGGTAAGTGTTGTCATGGTTATATATTCATGGAACCTTCAGTGGTAAGTGTTGTCATGGTTTATAAAGTCATGGAACCTTCAGTGGTAAGTGTTGTCATAGATATAGGAAGATGTGGTGTGTGTCAATGAGACAATTCTCCACCCAAATAACAATTTAAGAAAGTAAAACATTATAGGTCAATGTACGGCCTTCAACACGAAGCCTTGGCTCACACCGAACAATAAGCTATAAAGGGCCCTAAAATTACTAATGTAAAACCATTCAAACAGGAAAACCAACGGTCTAATATATATAAAAAAAACGAAAAACGAGAAACACGCAGTAATTACATAAACAGACGAAAACTACTTACATTAGATTCCTGACTTAGGACAGGTGCAAACACTTGTAGCGGGATTAGGCGTTTTAATGGTACCAAACCTTCTCCCTTTTTCTGAAACAATAGCATAACATTACAGCATAGAAAAACACACGATAAAATATGATTGGCAGACTTATACCAATTATGTGGTCAATTTTCTTGTCCCAGGAATAGATTACCTTAGCCGTATTTGGCACAACTTTTTGGAATTTTGGATCCTCTATGCTCTTCAACTTTGTATTGTTTGGCTTTATAACTATTTTGATATGAGCGTCACTGATAAGTCTTATGTAGACGAAACGCGCGTCTGGCGTACTAAATTTTAATCCTGGTACTTTTGATAACTATTTACACCTCTGGGTCGATGCGACTGCTGGTGGACGTTTCGTTCCTAATCTCCAGCCCAGTAGTCAGCACTTCGGTGTTGACATGAATATCAATAATGAGGTCATTTTTATAAATTTCCTGTTCACAAAACTTTGAATTTTTCGAAAAACTAAGGATTTTCTTGTCCCAGGAGAAGATTACCTGAGACGTATTTGGCACAACTTTTTGGAATTTTGGATACTCAATGCTCTTCAACTTTGTACTTGTTTGGCTTTATAACTATTTTGATATGAGCGTCACTGATTAGTCTTATGTAGACGAAACGCGCTTCTGGCGTACTAAATTATGATCCTGTTTTTTTTTATAGCTAACTGTATAGTCATGGAACTTTCAGTGGTAAGTGTTGTTATGGTTTTATAGTCATGGAACCTTCTGTGGTAAGTGTTGTCCTGGTTATATAGTCATGGAAAGCTTTAGTGGCAAGTGTTGTCATGTTCATGATGTCATTGAAACTGCTCTTGTTAATATGTTATGATGTCATGGAAACTGCTCTTGTTGTTATGTTTATAATGTCATGGAAACTGTAAGTGTTGTTATGTTTATGATGTCATGGAAACTGTAAGTGTTGTTATATTTATGACGTCATGGAAAATGCTCTTGTTGTTATGTTTATGATGTCATGTAAACTGTTCTTGTTGTAATGTTAATGATGTCATGGAAACTGCTTTTGTTGTTATGTTTATGATATCATGGAAACTGTATGTGTTCTTATGTTTATGATGTCATGGAAACTGTAAGTGTTGTTATTCTTATGATGTCATCTTCAATTGTTCTCTGAACAATTGGTTTTTAATTCAGTTATTATTTTAGGTCAAGAGGGACTGTAGTATATGAATAACTACAATATTGGAAATCAATTGAGAGTGCCAGCATTTCCTATTTTTATTAAAAATATCACATCAGAAACAAATATCAGTAGTTTTCATACCTCAGACTGACAGTAACATGTAATCATGTAACAAAATTATTTGTCTGCATCAATCAAAACTGACCATATTTGACAGCATCAACCAAAACTGACCATATTTGACCGCATCAACCAAAACTGACCATATTTGACCGCATCAACCAAAACTGACCATATTTGCTCTTTTTTATGTAATTCTTATAGTCGCATAGTAAATCTGTAATATTTTTATGTAAGGATGGATTGTAAAATCATGAAAATACAAATGATAGAAATATTGAAACACAATGCTACCTAATTTCATTTGCATCAATTTAGAATGCCAGCATGTACTCTTTTTATTCAAAATATTTGCATCATAAACAAATATCAGTAGTTTTCATACCTCAGACTGACTGGTATAACAAAATAATTTGTCCGCATCAACCAAAACTGACCATATTTGCACTTTATTATGTACATGATGTCAATCTTAATAGCCGCAAAGTAAATCACCTATATTTTTATATCAGGATGGATTGTTTAATATAAACATGATAAATGAAAGCAATATTCGAAAATAAAATCATGCTCACATCAGTTTATAGTGCCAGCATGTCCTCTTTTTCATAAAAATTTTGAATCGTAAACTAATTTCAGTAGTTTTGATATCTCAGACTGACTCATGAATATAACAAAATTATTTGTCCGCATCAACCAAAACTGACCATATTTAACAGCATCAACCAAAACTGACCATAATTACACTTTGTTATGTAAATCTTAATATATATATATATAGCCGCATACTAAATCACTTATAGTAATACATATAACGGTGGATTGTATAATTCAAATGACAGCAATATCAATGAATATTGGAACACATTGGCTATAAACAAATTTCCACATCAATTTAGAATATCAGCAAGTCATTCAAGTCCTTTTTTATGCCCCACCTACGATAGTAGAGGGGCATTATGTTTTCTGGTCTGTGCGTCCGTTCGTCCGTCTATCCGTCCTTCTGTTCGTTCGTCCCTCCGTCTGTCCCGCTTCAGGTTAAAGTTTTTGGTCAAGGTAGTTTTTGATGAAGTTGAAGTCCAATCAACTTGAAACTTAGTATACATGTGCCCTATGATATGATCTTTCTAATTTAAATGCCAAAATTAGAGTTTTGACACCAATTTTATGTTCATGAACATAGAAAATGATAGTGCAAATTTCAGGTTAAAGTTTTTGGTCAAGGTAGTTTTTGATAAAGTAGAAATCCAATCAACTTGACACTTAGTATACATGTTCCCTTTGATCAGATCATTCTAATTTTAATGCCAAATTAGAGAATTTATTCCAATTTCACGGTCCACTAAACATAGAAAATGATAGTACGAGTGGGGATATTGTCCCGTCATTGGACAAAATTTTAAGTCAGATTATACTTCCGGTTTGCGTTTTTCTGTATACTTTGAACCTACATATACTACAAATAAAGTGTATTTTCAGAATTCTATCTGCTATCATTTTCAAGTTTACTATCCACGGTAGTCACAGAGTTTATTAAATAGAGAGGGTCTGTATACTATATCAATGACCACCATGGATCGATTAGAAAACTTAGAATTGAAAGTAAATACACTTTATTTATATATAGATACAGATAAGTGCTAAAATTATTCATGTGCACTTTTGATACCTTTTCTGAAATTCTCCAGTCATTAAATCCACAAAAGACCAAAATGACACAGAAATCAACAACTATAGGTCATCGTACGGCCTTCAACAACGAGCAAAGACCATACCGCATACTCAGCTTTAAAAGGCACCGAAATGACAATGTAAAACAATTCAAACGAGAAAACTAGCGTCCTTATTTATGTACAAAAAATGAACGAAAAACAAATATGTAACACATAAACAAACGACAACCACTGAATTACAGGTTCCTTACTTAAATGTTCATAACATACTAAATGTATATTCATATTGAAATTGATAGAAAACCACAAATTGGAAATTTTGGAAATAAAGGAAAAAAACATTTTCCTGTCCCCAATAACCTATGATTTATGATACTTTTGCTGAAATTCTCCAGTCATTCAATATTTCACAAAATTCTTCAAACATAACTTTACATACTTTAAACTACGCTCTGAATGCCCGCGATTTCGCGGGTGTGTTCTAGTTATTTCTATGTGAGGATGGATTGTATGATAAAAATGACATCAACTTTGAAACACAATACACCTTATCGCTAATCCTGGCTGACCCGGCCTCTTGAACTTTTGAAGCATACAACAATGACTTTTCCATTGTGGCGTTAGATATTTTGTTTTATGACGTCAACATTTTACGGGAACCTGTGTGATATCCAGTAATGGCAGACAAATGGCGACAAGGTGTATTTATACCATATCTAAGAATTTAGCGTGCCGTTATTTCCTCTCTGTATCCATAATAATGAACCGTCATTAAACATGCTTAAGTGACTTTTTAACATGTTTATGTCAGTAGTTTGTGATGGATTTTTTTAAACAAAACTATTTAATGGCATCATCCAACACTCACATGACTGATTCATATACTTTATTTTAAAAATAAAATAAAAAGTACATGTATGGGAAGTTCTGTTCTTGGAATAGTATACTGTTAATATAATTTGAAGAAGGTAAAGACAAATGCATGATTTTGTTTGTACATCCGAACGTCCAGGGGCAAATGTTTCATTCATGTTCAGATCCAGTATATTTTTCTGAGTTGTAGACTCCCAAATATCATTTATAATCGTTATGGATAAGTCTGGCTAAATTGACGAGATGGTGCAAATGTAGTTTTTTTACGTTGTACAACACTTTTTACATTATTATCCCATAATTCATCCACTGTACAATTTTCGTTTGAACATTTGTCAAAACAGAATCTTAAATGAATGTAAATCCAAGGCAAACAAGGTAAATTACGATTAAAATTCCATGAATTAAATGCAGAGTTTTATTTAGGAAGAGACTGTTAAAAACGGGGAACGAAGACACGTAAACAATGATGTTTCCGTATGCAATCTTATAAAAATATTTCTCCGATGAGTTGGATAACCTTCTATTCACTTCGATATTTGTACATGTAACGTAATAAAAGTCGTTTGATCAGTAAAAAATATAGAAAATGTGCTATTTAATATATAGCAAAGTAATTGGAAGTGATTTATTTCTTCTAAATTCTAAAGTGTCCTGACTGCAGTGACGTCATTTAGAACTGTTCTACAGTCCTGACTGATTTAGTCAGTTCTGCTGACAGTTCTACGGTTAGAAGTGATTTGGACAGTTCTACCTAGAACTTATTTAGACAGTTCTACCCTAGAACTGATCCTGACAGTTCTACCTAGAACTGATTCTGACAGTTCTACTTAGAACAGTTCTAGGGTAGAACTGTTCTAGATAGAACTGTTCTAGGACAGGTTAGAACAGTTATATGACAGAATATTCTGACAGTTCTATGACAGAATATTCTGACAGTTCTATGACAGAATATTCTGACAGTTCTATGACAGACTATTCTGACAGTTCTATGACAGACTATTCTGACAGTTCTATGACAGACTATTCTGACAGTTCTAATGAGAGGTTAGAAGTGATCTCCACTGTATTCTTACAGTGAAATCAAGAAAACTTGTATAGTGCCGTGAGAAACATAAGACAGAACAGGAAAGCATTTTCTCTTTGTTTTTCATGAGAAATATTTGTCCATAAGGGCATCAGGTGTTGATGCTATATATATATTCACAGCTTTATTATCTAGGCACCCCTTTATGGCTGGAATATTGTTTTGTTATGTTTTTATCCTAGATTTGTTTTACATATATCCACCGTCTTATTTAATTCATAATAAAAGAAAAATTAAATAAATATAGGTAGTTGTTTGATAGTCTTAATAATTCAATGTATTGCTTGAAATATTTGCCAGTTTGTTTTTTTTTTTTGGTTTTTTTTTTGGTTTTACCAAAATGAAAACAAGCAATAAACCATGAAGAGACAAATCTATTGGAATGTGTGCGTGTTGACCTTTTGAAAGAGTGTAAGTTTATGATAACACATATGATATTACACAGATACTTTTAATCGGTTGGACCTCTTTTTACATTACCATGGATATAGTGAACTGTATTTTTTAAATGATGTTCGTTGTTGTTTGCAGAAGAAAAAGCAATCGACTTTTTCAGACATTGTCTGAATATTGAGTTAAATAAAGGCAACAGTAGTATACCGCTGTTCGAAAGTCATAAATTAATTGAGAAAAAAAAACAAATCCGGTGTTACAAACTTAAACTGAAGGAAACACATCAAATATAACAGGAGAACTACGACACAACAGAATCACAACACTAAAATGTAACACACGCTGAAACGAACTATAATATAACAATTGCCAAAGTATGCAATCAGAATTAACCAGTATAAGACAATGACTGGTCATCATGTGCTTGGGATCAATTGAAAATAACAATTATCAGACAATATCTGATTATTAATTTCTAGAGATCAATCGGAAATCACTATTATCAGACAATGCTTGGTTATCATGTTTTAGGGATCAATCGGAAATCACCATTATCAGACAATTTATTGTTAGCTTGATTTTTTGTCCTTCAGATCAATCGTCAATCTCCTGTATCAATTAATACCTGGTGATCGTGTTCTCGAGATCAATCGGAAATCATCTTTATCATGTTTATCCTTTAAGCATCTGCCCTTGGTAACTCCTGCATATGAACACCAATACTATTTGTTCAGATGCATCAGCCACAAGAAAGGACTTGACTCAAAAACTATTTTTATAATGGATATGATGCTGCTTCTGGTGCATGGTCCATAAACACAAAATATAATGGTTTACGTGACTCCATATCTTATTTACTCAATTCAAATTTCATGTTTTTTTGGGTTTTTTTTTGTCGAACCTGCAACTTTTGTTGCAGAAAGCTCGACATAGGGATAGTGATCCGGCGGCGGCGGCTACGGCAGCTACGGCGGCGGTGTTAGCTAACTTCTTAAAAGCTTTATATTTTAGAAGGTGGAAGACCTGGATGCTTCATACTTTTTATATAGATGCTTCATGTTACGAAGTTTCCATTAGTCACATGTCCAATGTCCTTGACCTCATTTTCATGGTTCAGTGACCACTTGAAAAAAAAAGTTCAGGTTTTTTATAATGTTGAATTCTCTCTTATTATAAGTAATAGGATAACTATATTTGATATGTGCGTACCTTCAAAGGTCCTCATGTCTGTCAGACAGTTTTCATTTGACCTCGACCTCATTTCATGGATCAGTGAACAAGGTTAAGTTTTAGTGGTCAAGTCCATATCTCAAATACTACAAGCAATAGGGCTAGTATATGCGGTGTATGGAAGGACTGTAAGGTGTACATGTCCAACTGGCAGGTGTCATCTGACCTTGACCTTATTTTCATGGTTCAGTGGTTATAGTTAATTTTTTGTGTTTTGGTCTGTTTTTCTCATACTATATGCAATAGGTCTACTATATTTGTTGTATGGAATGATTGTAAGGTGTACCTATCTAGCGGGCAGATGTCATGTGACCTTGACCTCATTTTCATGGTTCAGTGGTCAAAGTTAAGTTTTTGAGTTTTGGTCTTTATATCTAATACTATATGCTATGGTCATCTATATTTGGTGTATGGAAATATTTTATGATCTTTATGCCAGTCGGGCAGGTTTTATTTGACCGTGACCTCATTTTCACGGTTCATTGCACAGTGTTAAATTTTTGTGCTTTGGTCTATTTGTCTTAAACTATAAGTAATAGGTCAACTATATATGTTGTATAGAAGCATTGTTAGCTGTACATGTCTACCTGGCATGGTTCATCTGACCTTGACCTAATTTTCAAGGTTCATTGGTTTTTGTGTAGTTATCTTGGTTAATGTAAAGTGTATGTGACAGTTGTAGTAAAGCTTAGCTTTATACTTAGGACTATCAACATAATATCAATGATTAGTATAGAAGGCGAGACATTTCAGCGTGTGCACTCTTGTTTCTATTCTTGTGTATTGTTTATTGCAATTGTTTGATATCAAAATTAATATACTGACTAAGCCTATGAAGGGTCCACTATATGAAATGAAATTAATCTATGTAAATGTATTTATCTATTCCTGATTTTGTGTTTTTTAATGCACTTGTCTCTATTCTTGCTTAACTCATCTGGCTGCTGGTATCTATGATGAGGTTTTTTTTTCCATTTTGACTGGGAATTGATCACAAACTGAAACTTACGGAAGTTATCTTTTTTTTAATAATAGTCTGAAAAACTAACTTCAACGTTAAGTTGGATGCCAAATGAATATCTCGGCGGGAAATACATCTTGACAAAAAAGTTAAGTTGCACATATTTATAAATATCAAATCCTTGATACAGTTGAGCGGTATTATTTTTTTCTTAATCCATCTAGTCCAGTCACGAAATGTTGAACTCGCTATATTTTTTGCCCTCTGAAAACGACATTTGTATGTGTGAAAAGGGACGAAAAGATGTTAACATTTTAACATCAAAGACCAGAGAGTCACGTTTCATTATTGGCACAAAGATTTTATCAATGACACGAAACAATATCGAGTAATAATATTCGATCGACGGAGTTGATCGCCAGTAAAGTTGCAAACCAATGGTACCACTTATTAAAAAATATGGTCCGATAGGATGAGAAGACCAAGACATTGTATCGATATCCCATCAACATGACGAAATAACAACAACTATCATTGCATTCTTATTCATACTGATGTGTTTTTGTCTGTAAAACCACGAAAGAACTGTATTGACAATAAAGAACTTTAATGTTAAAACAATATGCATCCAGTTTGCGGTGAAAATATAAAACTTAAATGTATTATCCAACCAAAACTCATTTGATCTTTTATTTATTATCCATTTTTAACCCAAATTTTCCTTTTTGTAATTTGTTCTTTTAGCAAGTCAGATACATATATCACGATAGTATATTTGACTTCAATTTAGTACTATATGCCTTTTAAGCTCACCTGGCCCGAAGGGCTAAGTGAGCTTTCTCATCACTTGGCGCCCGGCGTCCGTCATCGTCGTCGTCCGTCGTCGTTAACTTTTACAAAAATCTTCTCCTCTGAAACTAATGGGCCAAATTAAACCAAAGTTGGCCACAATCATCATTGGGGTATCTAGTTTTAAAATATGTCCGGTGATCAGGCCAACCAACCAACATGACCGCCATGGTTAAATATAGAACATAGGGGTAAAATGCAGTTTTTGGCTTATATCTCAAAAACCAAAGCATTTAGAGGAAATATTACATGGGTAAAATTGTTTATCAGGTCAAAATCTATCCGCCCTGAAATTTATAGATGAATCGGACAACCCATTGTTAGGTTGCTGCCCCTGAATTGGTAATTTGAAGGAAATTTTGCCATTTTTGGTTATTATCTTGAATATTATTATAGATAGAGATAAACTGTAAACTGCAATAATGTACAGCAAAGTAAGACCTAAAAATAATTCAACATGACTAAAATGGTCAATTGACCCCCTAAGGAGTTATTGCCCTTTATAGTCATTTTTTAACAATTTTCATAAAATTTGTAAATTTCTACAAACATTTTCCACTGTAACTACTGGGCCAAGTTCATTATAGATAGAGATAATTGTAAGCACCAATGATGTTCAGTAAAGTAAAATCTACAAACACATCACCAAAACATAATTTTGTCATGAATCCATCTGTGTCCTTTGTTTAATATTCACATAGACCAAGGTGAGCGACACAGGCTCTTTAGATCCTCTAGTTTTCATACAAATAAGTTTAGCATTCACGAAGATCAGTTGTGTTACGTTGCACACTTTTAAAGCAAGAAAAACTAACATATGAAAATCAAAATATGTACTTTTTTGTTTAATCAGTTTCTGTTCGTTTATATGTAATATGTCAATTAGACAGCAACCTGACGACACAAATAACCAAAATATACGAAAGACATAAATTTGACATCAGCCTGACGACATAAATAACCAAAATACATCAAAATACACAATACGTCAATGAAACAGCAACCTCACGACACAAAAAAAACTTAAATACATCATCATACGAAATACGTCAAGTAGACAACAACCTGACAACAGAAATAACCAAAGTACATCAACATACGAAAAGGTCATTTAGACAGCAACCTGACGACACACATAGCCAACATCCATCGACAAAAGAAATAAGTCAATGCGACAGAAACCTGACAACACAAAAAACAAAAATACATCAAAAAACGATATACGTCATTAGACAGCAACCTGACGACACAAAAAAAAAAATGCATCAACATACGAGAAGGTCAACTAGACAGAAAAATGACGACACAAATAACCAAAATACATCAGCATACGAAATACGTCAATAAGACAGCAACCTGACGACACAAATAACAAAAATACATCAGCATACGAAATACGTCAATAAGACAGAAACATGACGACACAAATAACCAAAATACACCAACAAACGAAATACATCAACAAGACAGCAACCTGACGACACAAATAACCAAAATACACCAACAAACGAAATACATCAACTAGACAGAAACAGGACGACACAAAGAACAATAATTCATCAACATACGAAATACGTCAATTAGACAGCAACCTAACGACACAAATAACCAAAATACATCAACAAGACAGCAACCTGACGACACAAATAACCGAAATACACCAACAAACGAAATACATCAACAAGACAGAAACATGACGACACAAAGAACAAAAATTCATCAACATACGAAATACGTCAATTAGACAGCAACCTAACGACACAAATGAGCAAACTTACACGAACAACAAACAAAACTAACAGAGCAAAGTGTACTTACTCTAGAGACAAACAAATCTAACAGAGCAAGGTAAACTTACACGAACAACAAACAAAACTAACAGAGCAAAGTGTACTTACTCTAGAGACAAACAAATCTAACAGAGCAAGGTAAACTTACACGAACAACACACAAAACTAACAGAGCAAAGTGTACTTACTCTAGATACAAACAAATCTAACAGAGCAAAGTGTACTTACTCTAGAGACAAACAAATCTAACAGAGCAAAGTGTACTTACTCTAGAGACAAACAAATCTAACGGAGCAAAGTAAACTTACACGGACAACAAACAAAACTAACAGAGCAAAGTGTACTTACTCTAGAGACAAACAAATCTAACAGAGCAAGGTAAACTTACACGGACAACAAACAAAACTAACAGAGCAAAGTGTACTTACTCTAGAGACAAACAAATCTAACAGAGCAAAGTGTACTTACTCTAGATACAAACAAATCTAACGGAGCAAGGTAAACTTACACGAACAACACACAAAACTAACAGAGCAAAGTGTACTTACTCTAGAGACAAACAAATCTAACGGAGCAAGGTAAACTTACACAAACAACAAACAAAACTAACAGAGCAAAGTGTACTTACTCTAGATACAAACAAATCTAACAGAGCAAGGTAAACTTACACGAACAACAAACAAAACTGACAGAGCAAAGTGTACTTACTCTAGAGACAAACAAATCTAACGGAGCAAGGTAAACTTACACAAACAACAAACAAAACTAACAGGGCAAAGTGTACTTACTCTAGAGACAAACAAATCTAACAGAGCAAAGTGTACTTACTCTAGAGACAAACAAATCTAACAGAGCAAAGTGTACTTACTCTAGAGACAAACAAATCTAACAGAGCAAGGTAAACTTACACAAACAACACACAAAACTAACAGGGCAAAGTGTACTTACTCTAGAGACAAACAAATCTAACGGAGCAAGGTAAACTTACACGAACAACACACAAAACTAACAGAGCAAAGTGTACTTAATCTAGAGACAAACAAATCTAACAGAGCAAGGTAAACTTACAAGAACAACAAACAAAACTAACAGAGCAAAGTGTACTTAATCTAGAGACAAACAAATCTAACGGAGCAAGGTAAACTTACACGAACAACAAACAAAACTAACAGAGCAAAGTGTACTTACTCTAGAGACAAACAAATCTAACAGAGCAAGGTAAACTTACAAGAACAACAAACAAAACTAACAGAGCAAAGTGTACTTAATCTAGAGACAAACAAATCTAACGGGGCAAGGTAAACTTACACGAACAACAAACAAAACTAACAGAGCAAAGTGTACTTACTCTAGAGACAAACAAATCTAACAGAGCAAGGTAAACTTACACGAACAACAAACAAAACTAACAGAGCAAAGTGTACTTACTCTAGAGACAAACAAATCTAACAGAGCAAGGTAAACTTACACGAACAACACACAAAACTAACAGAGCAAAGTGTACTTACTCTAGATACAAACAAATCTAACAGAGCAAAGTGTACTTACTCTAGAGACAAACAAATCTAACAGAGCAAAGTGTACTTACTCTAGAGACAAACAAATCTAACGGAGCAAAGTAAACTTACACGGACAACAAACAAAACTAACAGAGCAAAGTGTACTTACTCTAGAGACAAACAAATCTAACAGAGCAAGGTAAACTTACACGGACAACAAACAAAACTAACAGAGCAAAGTGTACTTACTCTAGAGACAAACAAATCTAACAGAGCAAAGTGTACTTACTCTAGATACAAACAAATCTAACGGAGCAAGGTAAACTTACACGAACAACACACAAAACTAACAGAGCAAAGTGTACTTACTCTAGATACAAACAAATCTAACAGAGCAAGGTAAACTTACACGAACAACAAACAAAACTAACAGAGCAAAGTGTACTTACTCTAGAGACAAACAAATCTAACAGAGCAAGGTTAACTTACACGAACAACACACAAAACTAACAGAGCAAAGTGTACTTACTCTAGATACAAACAAATCTAACAGAGCAAAGTGTACTTACTCTAGATACAAACAAATCTAACAGAGCAAAGTGTACTTACTCTAGAGACAAACAAATCTAACAGAGCAAAGTGTACTTACTCTAGATACAAACAAATCTAACAGAGCAAAGTGTACTTACTCTAGAGACAAACAAATCTAACAGAGCAAGGTAAACTTACACAAACAACACACAAAACTAACAGAGCAAAGTGTACTTACTCTAGAGACAAACAAATCTAACAGAGCAAGGTAAACTTACACGAACAACAAACAAAACTAACAGAGCAAAGTGTACTTACTCTAGAGACAAACAAATCTAACAGAGCAAAGTGTACTTACTCTAGATACAAACAAATCTAACAGAGCAAGGTAAACTTACACGAACAACAAACAAATCTAACAGAGCAAAGTGTACTTACTCTAGAGACAAACAAATCTAACAGAGCAAGGTAAACTTACACGAACAACAAACAAAACTAACAGAGCAAAGTGTACTTACTCTAGAGACAAACAAATCTAACAGAGCAAAGTGTACTTACTCTAGAGACAAACAAATCTAACAGAGCAAAGTGTACTTACTCTAGAGACAAACAAATCTAACAGAGCAAGGTAAACTTACACGAACAACAAACAAAACTAACAGAGCAAAGTGTACTTACTCTAGAGACAAACAAATCTAACAGAGCAAAGTGTACTTACTCTAGAGACAAACAAATCTAACAGAGCAAAGTGTACTTACTCTAGAGACAAACAAATCTAACAGAGCAAAGTGTACTTACTCTAGATACAAACAAATCTAACAGAGCAAAGTGTACTTACTCTAGAGACAAACAAATCTAACAGAGCAAGGTAAACTTACACAAACAACACACAAAACTAACAGAGCAAAGTGTACTTACTCTAGAGACAAACAAATCTAACAGAGCAAGGTAAACTTACACGAACAACAAACAAAACTAACAGAGCAAAGTGTACTTACTCTAGAGACAAACAAATCTAACAGAGCAAAGTGTACTTACTCTAGATACAAACAAATCTAACAGAGCAAGGTAAACTTACACGAACAACAAACAAATCTAACAGAGCAAAGTGTACTTACTCTAGAGACAAACAAATCTAACAGAGCAAGGTAAACTTACACGAACAACAAACAAAACTAACAGAGCAAAGTGTACTTACTCTAGAGACAAACAAATCTAACAGAGCAAAGTGTACTTACTCTAGAGACAAACAAATCTAACAGAGCAAAGTGTACTTACTCTAGAGACAATCAAATCTAACAGAGCAAGGTAAACTTACACGAACAACAAACAAAACTAACAGAGCAAAGTGTACTTACTCTAGAGACAAACAAATCTAACAGAGCAAAGTGTACTTACTCTAGAGACAAACAAATCTAACAGAGCAAAGTGTACTTACTCTAGAGACAAACAAATCTAACAGAGCAAGGTAAACTTACACGAACAACAAACAAAACTAACAGAGCAAAGTGTACATACTCTAGAGACAAACAAATCTAACAGAGCAAAGTGTACTTACTCTAGAGACAAACAAAACTAACAGAGCAAAGTGTACTTACTCTAGAGACAAACAAATCTAACAGAGCAAAGTGTACTTACTCTAGATACAAACAAATCTAACAGAGCAAAGTGTACTTACTCTAGAGACAAACAAATCTAACAGAGCAAAGTGTACTTACTCTAGAGACAAACAAATCTAACAGAGCAAGGTAAACTTACACGAACAACAAACAAAACTAACAGAGCAAAGTGTACTTACTCTAGAGACAAACAAAACTAACAGAGCAAAGTGTACTTACTCTAGAGACAAACAAATCTAACAGAGCAAAGTGTACTTACTCTAGAGACAAACAAATCTAACAGAGCAAAGTGTACTTACTCTAGAGACAAACAAATCTAACAGAGCAAAGTGTACTTACTCTAGAGACAAACAAAACTAACAGAGCAAAGTGTACTTACTCTAGAGACAAACAAATCTAACGGAGCAAGGTAAACTTACACGAACAACAAACAAATCTAACAGAGCAAAGTGTACTTACTCTAGATACAAACAAATCTAACGGAGCAAAGTGTACTTACTCTAGAGACAAACAAATCTAACAGAGCAAAGTGTACTTACTCTAGAGACAAACAAATCTAACGGAGCAAAGTGTACTTCCTCTAGAGACAAACAAATCTAACAGAGCAAGGTAAACTTACACGAACAACAAACAAAACTAACAGGGCAAAGTGTACTTACTCTAGAGACAAACAAATCTAACGGAGCAAGGTAAACTTACACGAACAACAAACAAAACTAACAGAGCAAAGTGTACTTACTCTAGAGACAAACAAATCTAACAGAGCAAAGTGTACTTACTCTAGAGACAAACAAAACTAACAGAGCAAAATGTACTTACTCTAGAGACAAACAAAACTAACAGAGCAAAGTGTACTTACTCTAGAGACAAACAAATCTAACGGAGCAAGGTAAACTTACACGAACAACAAACAAAACTAACAGAGCAAAGTGTACTTACACGAACAACAAACACTTTGCTCCGTTAGATTTGTTGGTCGATCGTACAAGTACACTTTGCTCAGTTAGATTTGCTGGTCGCTTGTGTAAGTATACTTTGATAAAATATATTCATGTGTCGTCCGGGTAGGTATACTTAACTTCGTAAGATTTGTGGTCGCGTGTGTAAGTTTGGGTTTATACATCTATGATTAAATCAAGTTTGTGTTATAAAGAGTCCTTGTTTCGCGATGTTTACAAGTAATTCACTCTCCTGTCTATTTAACATTGACCTAACAACGAATGATAAACCCGTTGCTGTATTTCATTTACAGATGTTTACAAGTAATTCACTCTCCTGTCTATTTAAGATGGTAACAACGAATGACAAACCCGTTGTTGCATTTAAGATGGTAACAACGAATAATAAACCCGTTGTTGTATTTAAGATGGTAACAACGAATGATAAACCCGTTGTTGTATTTAAGATGGTAACAACGAATGATAAACTCGTTGTTGTATTTAAGATGGTAACAACCAATGATAAACCCGTTGTTGTATTTAAGATGGTAACAACCAATGATAAACCCGTTGTTGTATTTCATTTACAGATGTTGAAAGACTGACCTGTGAATTTCAATCACAACGGTTCATTGTCTTAACTTTGTTGGTTTGTTTTAGTACCGGTCAACTTTGTGAACTGGTCGTTTTGACTACTCAAAGCTGATTTATATGATAGGAGCATGAATGTTACTAATGCGTGACAAGTATTCAAAGCTTATTTATATGATAGGAGCATGAATGTTACCACTGCGTGACAAATATTCAAAGCTTATTTATATGATAGGAGCTTGAATGTTACCACTGCGTGACAAATATTCAAAGCTGATTTATATGATAGGAGCATGAATGTTACCACTTCGTGACAAATATTAAAAGCTGATTTTTATGATAGGAGCATGAATGTTACCACTTCGTGACAAATATTCAAAGCTTATTTATATGATAGGAGCATGAATGTTACCACTGCGTGACAAATATTCAAAGCTGATTTATATGATAGGAGCATGAATGTTACCACTTCGTGACAAATATTAAAAGCTGATTTTTATGATAGGAGCATGAATGTTACCACTTCGTGACAAATATTCAAAGCTGATTTATATGATAGGAGCATGAATGTTACCACTGCGTGACAAATATTCAAAGCTTATTTAAACGATAGGAGCATGAATGTTACCACTTCGTGACAAATATTCAAAGCTGATTTATATGATAAAAGCATGAATGTTACTACTTCGTGACAAATATTCAAAGCTGATTTATATGATAGGAGCATGAATGTTACCACTGCGTGACAAATATTCAAAGCTGATTTAAATGAATAATAGCGAATACTAAAACTTTTCAACGAAAAGTCGCCATAAAAACTCATACGTTGTATTCAAAGTGTTTCTACTCATTGACCATGGAGTGGTTTGGGTGATTGGTTGAAGTTTCAGTGGCAAATATAACATTCATATTTAGGACGATGAAGTGGTTTTGGGTTACAGTTTTTAGAAAAATTATTATTTCCGCGCTTTCGTATTATTCAAAAGTTTTGTTTTTCTTTCTGTTGGTTCATTTGTACAACCATGACCGGCAAGGAACTTTTTTTTATCTTTAACCATGATATTTTGCCTGAACGTATAGTGAATCCTAAGACGAATTGTTGCATATCATCATGGTCTTCAACTGACTTTGTTTGACCTTTGACCTCGATATCAAAATACAGGATTATTTTATTTTTAATTTCCATGTCCAGAATATAACTTTTAGATAGATTTGTTTTTATATTTGCCAATGGGGGCGACATCTCAAGACGATGTGTCGTTTACCATAGAAGACTATCTCTGACCATAACCATTGACAAATAAATTATTTTATAAAACACCAAAAATCATATATTATGCTTGATTGCTATGACAAGACCTTTTCTATTTAACTATAAGGCTTTGGCATTGGAGATCATGCCCCGCACCCTCATATAACACATAGTTGAATATCTCAAAATAGTTCAGATCCCCACTTTAAACCAAATATAATATTAAATGACTTGAAATAAAGACCTTTCTACTTCACCATTTGTTTTTTTACTTGAGGTCATGAGAGACCAATTGACGTAGGGCGAAAACAATCTGATACTAGAATGAAACCATATAAAAATAAGGAGATGTGGTGTGATTGCTTATGCGACAACTTCCGACCACCAGAGACCAATTGACGTAGGGGGGAAACAATCTGATACTAGAATGTAAGCTAGAATGTAAACATATAAAAATTAGGAGATGTGGTATGATTGCTAATGCGTCAACTTTCCACCACCAGTGACCAATTGACGCAGGGGGAAAACAATCTGATACTAGAATGTAACCATATAAAGATAAGGAGATGTGGTGTGATTGCTTATGCGACAACTTTCAACCAGAGACCAATTGACGCAGGTGGAAAAACAATCTGATACTAGAATGTAACCATATAAAGACAAGGAGATGTGCTATGATTGCTAATGCGACAACTTTTTAACACCAGAGAACAATTGACGTAGGGGGAAATCAATCTGATACTAGAATGTAACCATATAAAGACAAGGAGATGTGCTCTGATTGCTTATGCGACAATTTTCCACCAGAGACCTACTTTCGTTGGGGGAAATCAATATGATACTAGAATGTAACCATATAAAGATAAGGAGATGTGGTATGATTGCTAATGCAACAACTTTCGACCACCAGAGACCAATTGGCGTAGGGGGGGAACAATCTAATACTAGAATGTAACCATATGAAAATAAGGAGAAGTGGTATGATTGCTTATGCGACAATTTTCCACCAGAGACGAATTGACGTAGGGGGGAAACAATCTGATACTAGAATGTAAGCTAGAATGTAAACATATAAAAATAAGGAGATGTGGTATGATTGCTAATGCGTCAACTTTCCACCACCAGAGACCAATTGACGTAGGGGTAAATCAATCTGATACTAGAATGTAACCATATAAAGATAAGGAGATGTGGTATGATTGCTAATGCGTCAACTTTCCACCACCAGAGACCAATTGACGTAGGGGGAAAACAATCTGATACTAGAATGTAACCATATAAAAATAAGGAGATGTGGTATGATTGCAAACGAGGGCTATCCACCAGAGTTCAAATGAAGTGGATAAATGCAATTATAAAACACAGCACATCTTCTAACAATGAGCAAATTAAAATCCATGCTGTCAAAGGACCTGACATGAATTATGTAAAACCAAAGCAAACATAACTGGTTGTAAGAAAGAAAAAGAAATTTACAAAGATATATAGATTTCACAACAGCTACAAGTGTATTACGATATTTCTCCACTCCAGACATTTAAATTTTAATGTTTAAAGCGCGAGGCTTGCCGAGCTTTTTAAATAATTAAAAATTAACTGTTGAGAGTGGAGAAATATCGTAATACACGAATTATAGTGGTGGAATCTGTTTCTCTAATGATTTTTATCCTTCCTTTTCAATGATTTGCAGAAAGTTGTGTTTTTTATATGTGAAGTCATCAGACATGGTCGACTTTTTTATGACGTCACAATAGACAAATTTAGATGAAAACAAGAAAATTTGACGCCATAATTAAATTTCGACCAATTATTTGCCGATAACAGATAGTTTACTAGTGCCACCGATCAAGAAATGTGAAAATATCACAAAAAATAGAGAAAAATGTTTAAACCATCGTTAATACTTTAAATAATATGAAAATAAGGAGATGTGGTATGCTGGCCAGTAACTTGAATAAGACAAGTTGAACTATCAACCAAAGTTCAAATAAAGTAGATGTGAGCGATTATGGGCAACCGTACGGCCTTCAACAATGAGAAAAACCCATACCGTATAGTCGGCTATAAAAGGCCCCAACATGAAAAATATCAAACAATTGAATTGAGAAAACCAACGGACTTAATTATAACAAAACACTTTACGAAAAAAGAATATGACGGACACGAACCAACGACAACCACTTAACTAAAGGCCCCTGACTTTGGACAGGCATATAAATAATGTGGCGGGGTTAAACATGTTTGTGAGCGCTCAACCCTCGCCTAACCTGGGTCAGTGTTGTAACATCACAACATAAGAACAAAGTATAAAAATCAGTTTATTAGTTAAAGGCTTAACTCATCAGATCGATACAAAGCAGAAATACATCATACAAAGACACAGACCGGAGTGTTTTTTTTAAGGACTTGAGTCTGTCTTTCAAACAACATTGTTATTGTTTATATATAGTGAAGAAAGTTAATACGGGCCAATCATACCAATATTTTGGACCTTATTTCTATTTCAAAAAACAACGGCAGACATTATCTGTTAACAAAACTCTGTTCGTTACCGGTTAATAAGTTAAATAAAATTTTGGAGGATTGCAACACAATTTCATATAGCAGTCCTAAGTATGAAATTGTTCAAATTATTATGGCATATTGTTATTCTAAATTATTTCCCAAAATTGATCGCCCTGAAGATCATAAAAAACATTTTATTAAAAATAAGTATCTGTTAAAGAACAAATTCCTGGTTATTTTGACAATACTGAGCTACCTCTTATTTGTTATATTTACAAGAAATCTACCCGGAAATTTGTGTTTAATTATAGTCAATTGTGTAAAGATGTTAATATCAGTGAAAATACACCTACTTCGTGTAATTGCAGTAATTCCGCATATATTTATGGACCCATTTCCCATGTTATAACAGGAGATCTTAACATCGTTCAAGACCGAGAGTTAAAATCATTCCTCAGTAAAGGACCTAAATATCGTCCCCCGTCAATTATTGATTGGAATGAGTGTCGTAATATCATCCACGACTCACTCCATACTTACTGTATGAAATGGATAAAACGGGAAAAAGCTGACAAAAAATCTTTAGACTCTTTTTTTAATTCAGTAATGAAGATAGTTGATATACGTATTCAACATTTTAAAGAACATTTTACTATTAACAATAACCACAATAAACCTATTTCTCGTATCAAACATAAACTAAAAGAACTAGCCAAGGAATTTGTTTTTGTCCCGGCCGATAAAGCTGCTAATAATATTATTATTGTTTGACGTAAATTTTACATTGAGGTTCTGAAAAAGGAAATCAGCAATTCATCAACATTCCAACTGACTCCATTTTCAGAAAACGAAATCTGTAACAAACATAAACTTTTAGCCACCGCTTTACAAGCAGAGCCAAATACAATGAAAGTCCCAACTATGTATTGGCTTCCAAAGCTACACAAAACCCCTTACAAATATAGATTTATTTCGTCTTCAAGCCATTGCTCAACTACTAAATTGTCTATTCTTCTTACCAGCACACTTGGTACAATTAAAAACCTTATAATAAATTGTTCAAATAAGGCCTTCGAAAATAGTGGATTATTACTTTTGGAGTGTCAAGAACTCGTTGGAAGTACTTGATAAATTGCATGCTCATATTGGTGATTTTGAATCGGTTCAAAGTTTTGATTTGTCTACCCTGTATACCACATTGCCTCACATTCTCATTAAGAAAAAATTCAGACACCTTATTAAATGGGCATTCAAAAAATCAGAATGTGAATATATATGTTCAAACTCTTTTAGGTCATTTTTTAGTAGCAATAAACAAAAAAACTATGTTAATTGGACATGCTTTGATACTATATATGCCCTTGAATTTTTACTAGATAACATTTTTGTTCGCTTTGGGGATTCCGTATATCGTCAGATTATTGGAATTCCAATGGGGACTAACTGTGCACCACTTATTGCGGACCTCTTTTTGTATTGTTATGAGTTACAATTTATGACAAAAATAAGCAAAGACCCATCAAAACAACATCTGATAAACAAATTTAATAATACTTTTAGATATTTGGATGATATTTTGGCTCTCAACAATGACGACTTCAGTATGTATATTAATGAAATTTATCCTGCTGAACTTACTTTAAATAAAGCTAATACTAATAATGACCACTGCCCTTTCCTCGATCTTGATATCTATATCACTAACGGAAAGCTGAATACTAAAATTTATGATAAAAGGGATGATTTTTCATTTCCTATCGTTAATTATCCGTTTTTAGATGGTGACGTTCCCTTGTCACCATCTTACGGTGTTTATATATCTCAACTTGTACGATTCGCTCATGTTTGTAACAATGTTTTAGATTTTAACGAGAGAAATTTATGTATTACTGAAAAATTATTACACCAGGGTTTTCGATATCACAAACTAGTCAAAACTTTTACTAAATTTTATCACCGGTATAAAGACATCATTCGTAAATATAGCTCAACATGCAGACTTTTTATACGTTCAGGTATTTCACATCCATTTTTTTATGGAAATATTCTTTATAAAGCACAAAGGTGTCAGTATTCACCTCAGAAACTTACAAAACCTTTAAATAGACTGATTAAGAAGGGATATAATTACGATACTGTTGTCAAGTCATTAAAGATTGCATATTTTGGCGTTAATATTGAGTCACTGATAAGGTCTTTGCGTCGGAACTAAAGACATTTATTCTAAAAACAGTTGTTGGCATGATACGGGTTATGTTCTTCTCATATATGTTATGATGGTATGATATTAAACCCCTAACGCGGGAAGGATTGTGCCTGATGTTCATATGATGAAATAATAATCTTTCAGTCAGTTTAATTGAAGTCTGGAGCTGGCATGTCAGTTAACTGCTAGTAGTCTGTTGTTATTTATGTATTATTGTCATTTTGTTTATTTTCTTTGGTTACATCTTCTGACATCAGACTCGGACTTCTCTTGAACTGAATTTTAATGTGCGTATTGTTATGCGTTTATTTTTCTACATTGGTTAGAGGTATAGGGGGAGGGTTGAGATCTCACAAACATGTTTAACCCCGCTGCATTTTTGCGCCTGTCCCAAGTCAGGAGCCTCTGGCCTTTGTTAGTCTTGTATTATTTTTATATTAGTTTCTTGTGTAAAATTTGGAAATTAGTATGGCGTTAATTATCACTGAACTAGTATATATTTGTTTAGGGGCCAGCTGAAGGACGCCTCCGGGTGCGGGAATTTCTCGCTACATTGAAGACCTGTTGGTGACCTTCTGCTGTTGTTTTTTTATTTGGTCGGGTTGTTGTCTCTTTGACACATTCCCCATTTCCATTCTCAATTTTATTTTTTACAGAGTTTGTCTTTAGTGCCGTGTGGAGGCAGTAGAGTGCCTCCCCGTGCTTCAGGTTTATGCTCTTATAATATACTAGATTATGGAGTGTGTGTCCGAGCGATAACTGCTCCAGTTCATTACTTTAGAAATATTTATCAAAAAGTAGTATTTCAATATTCAGTCCCATTCTACGATTTAGTCAGCCATCAGTCCTGCCCTGATATACACTATCTTTTTCGGGTAATTTATACTGATAGCGTTTGACATTTTCAGCCGAACACAAATTTATCAATTTTACATAACTTTAATAATTGTATGCTGGTTCATATTCTGGACGCCAATCTTTGCTCTTTTATTAGCAAACAGTATTATTTATTTACTCACATGAAACAAACCCGGGTGTGGTATTCAGTACGTAGGAGAAACTGGACGATATTTATATAAACGCACTCAAGAACATCTGTATCGTTTTAAAAGACCAAATAAATTCAAAAGTATCATTTACCAACACATTAGGAAGCACAACCATCCGTTTAAATATTTAGCAGTTCAACCTTTAGAAGTAGTAAATAAGCAGCCTGGTGAATCGCATTCAAAGTTTGTACGATCACGGAAAATAATTGAATTAAATTGGATTAAAAAATTACAGACAGTTTACCCTCTCGGTCTAAATGAAAATATCATGGGAATTGGTAATATATCTAGAACCAATTCCGTTAACATTTTGGATATAGTTTCTAAAACTGTTCGTAAAAACCGTTCTCACGGTCGTAGAACAAATCGCAATCAAAGAAAATTTCGGGCCAATCATACCAATATTTCGGACATAATTTCTATTTCAAAAAACAACGGCAGACATTATCTGTTAACAAAACTCTGTTCGTTACCGGTTAATAAGTTTAATAAAATTTTGGAGGATTGCAACATAATTTCATATACATGTAGCAGTCCTAAGTATGAAATTGTTCAAATTATTATGGCATATTGTTATTCTAAATTATTTCCCAAAATTGATCGCCCTGAAGATCATAAAAAAACATTTTATTAAAATTAAGTATGTCAATAAAGGCTTTGATTTTGTAAATATTGCCGGTATATTTAACGACCATTCTGTTAAAGAACAAATTCCTGGTTATTTTGACAATACTGAGCTACCTCTTATTTGTTATATTTACAAGAAATCTACCCGGAAATTTGTGTTTAATTATAGTCAATTGTGTAAAGATGTTAATATCAGTGAAAATACACCTACTTCGTGTAATTGCAGTAATTTCGCATATATTTATGGACCCATTTCCCATGTTATAACAGGAGATCTTAACATCGTTCAAGACCGAGAGTTAAAATCATTCCTCAGTAAAGGACCTAAATATCGTCCCCCGTCAATTATTAATTGGAATGAGTGTCGTAATATCATCCACGACTCACTCCATACTTACTGTATGAAATGGATAACACGGGAAAAAGCTGACAAAAAATCTTTGGACTCTTTTTGTAATTCAGTAATGAAGATAGTTGATATACGTATTCAACATTTTAAAGAACATTTTACTATTAACAATAACCACAATAAACCTTTTTCTCGTATCAAACATAAACTAAAAGAACTAGCCAAGGAATTTGTTTTTGTCCCGGCCGATAAAGCTGCTAATAATATTATTATTGTTTGACGTAAATTTTACATTGAGGTTCTGAAAAAGGAAATCAGCAATTCACCAACATTCCAACTGACTCCATTTTCAGAAAACGAAATCTGTAACAAACATAAACTTTTAGCCACCGCTTTACAAGCAGAGCCAAATACAATGAAAGTCCCAACTATGTATTGGCTTCCGAAGCTACACAAAACCCCATACAAATATAGATTTATTTCGTCTTCAAGCCATTGTTCAACTACTAAATTGTATATTCTTCTTACCAGCACACTTGGTACAATTAAAAACCTTATAATAAATTGTTCAAATAAGGCCTTCGAAAATAGTGGAATAAATTACTTTTGGAGTGTCAAGAACTCGTTGGAAGTACTTGATAAATTGCATGCTCATATTGGTGATTTTGAATCTGTTCAAAGTTTTGATTTTTCTACCCTGTATACCACATTGCCTCACATTCTCATTAAGAAAAAATTCACACACCTTATTAAATGAGCATTCAAAAAATCAGAATGTGAATATATATGTTCAAACTCTTTTAGGTAATTTTTTAGTAGCAATAAACAAAAAAAACTATGTTAATTGGACATGCTTTGATACTATATATGCCCTTGAATTTTTACTAGATAACATTTTTGTTCGCTTTGGGGATTCCGTATATCGTCAGATTATCGGAATTCCAATGGGGACTAACTGTGCACCACTTATTGCGGACCTCTTTTTGTATTGTTATGAGTTACAATTTATGACATAAATAAGCAAAGACCCATTAAAACAACATCTGATAAACAAATTTAATAATACTTTTAGATATTTGGATGATATTTTGGCTCTCAATAATGACGACTTCAGTATGTATATTAATGAAATTTATCCTGCTGAACTTACTTTAAATAAAGCTAATACTAATAATGACCACTGCCCATTCCTCGATCTTGATATCTATATCACTAACGGAAAGCTGAATACTAAAATTTATGATAAAAGGGATGATTTTTCATTTCCTATCGTTAATTATCCGTTTTTAGATGGTGACGTTCCCTTGTCACCATCTTACGGTGTTTATATATCTCAACTTGTACGATTCGCTCGTGTTTGTAACAATGTTTTAGATTTTAACGAGAGAAATGTATGTATTACTGAAAAATTATTACACCAGGGTTTTCAATATCACAAACTAGTCAAAACTTTTACTAAATTTTATCATCGGTATAAAGACATCATTCGTAAACATAGCTTAACATGCAGACTTTTTATACGTTCAGATATTTCACATCCAATTTTTTATGGAAATATTCTTTATACAGCACAAAGGTGTCAGTATTCACCTCAGAAACTTACAAAACCTTTAAATAGACTGATTAAGAAGGGATATAATTACGATACTGTTGTCAAGTCATTAAAGATTGCATATGTTGGCGTTAATATTGAGTCACTGATAAGGTCTTTGCGTCGGAACTAAAGACATTTCTTCTAAAAACAGTTGTTGGCATGACACGGGTTATGTTCTTCTCATATATGTTATGATGGTATGATACTAAACCCCTAACGGGAAGGATTGTGCCTGATGTTCATATGATGAAATCATAATCTTTCAGTCAGTTTAATTGAAGTCTGGAGGTGGCATGTCAGTTAACTGCTAGTAGTCTGTTGTTATTTATGTATTATTGTCATTTTGTTTATTTTCTTTAGTTACATCTTCTGACATCAGACTCGGACTTCTCTTGAACTGAATTTTAATGTGCGTATTGTTATACGTTTATTTTTCTACATTGGTTAGAGGTATAGGGGGAGGGTTGAGATCTCACAAACATGTTTAACCCCGCCGCATTTTTGCGCCTGTCCCAAGTCAGGAGCCTCTGGCCTTTGTTAGTCTTGTATTATTTTTATATTAGTTTCTTGTGTACACTTTAGAAATTAGTATGGCGTTCATAATCACTGAATTAGTATATATTTGTTTAGGGGCCAGCTGAAGGACGCCTCCGGGTGCGGGAATTTCTCGCTACATTGAAGACCTGTTGGTGACCTTCTGCAATTGTTTTTTATTTGGTCGGGTTGTTGTCTCTTTGACACATTCCCCATTTCCATTCTCAATTTTATAGTATTGCATCATTTCATATCGTGGTACTATGTCATAATGAGACTTAGTGATACGTAGGGATTTTTTTTTAATATTGTTCATAAATCATTCCTCTTAAGACAATAAACATATACGGTGTATATATGTCAAAACAAGCCTTTGAAAAGTTTTAATCGAATTTTATCACAGAATTAAAATCATGCTACGTTTAAATTTTTAATCGTAAATACGGCATTAGTTTACAGAAGTAATGCACTATAAGAATATACTATTCAATTCGCATGGGTAACTATGTTTAGGGAACAAAATATCTCAATTTCAACGTGCAATTTATCGGTTTGTTACATACGTTACATTCTAGCGTTTACTACCAATAACGACGTCAAATATGATAAGGGTTGTTTTTGCTTGTAATATAAAAAAGAAGATGTGGTATGATTGCCAATGAGACAACTATCCACAAAAGACCAAAAATGACACAGACAATGACACAGACATTAACAACTATAGGTCACCGTACGACCTTGTAAGCACTTTACAGCTGTCCAAGTTTCATTACAATCAAGCGAGAAATGCTAATATTATCCACTGAAACCATTGATATTATACTTACTTATGGGGGTGTTAACAGATATGGCTTTTAGTTTTGGAATGAAATATGCCTCTTGTCTGTCCCTAATGCCGCAATTCCGTTTTCAGAGACCTTTATAAAAAATAAGATGAGGTATGATTGCGAATAAGACAACTATCAACCAAAGTCCAAATTAAGTGGATATAAGCAATTATGGACAACCGTACGGCCTTCACCAGTGAGAAACACCCATACCGTATTGTCGACTATAAAATGCCTTGGCATGATGATGAGGATGATGACAAGGAGGAGGAGGAGGATTTACAAAGCAACAAGCCACTCTAAGTTAACCAGTCTTTGTGTTTTTCTATGTTGTGATGTTATGCTATTGTTTCAGAAAAGGGGAGGAGGTTTGGATCCATTAAAACGTTATATCCCGCTGCAAATGTTTGCACCTGTCCTAAGTCAGGAATCTGATGTACAGTAGTTGTCGTTTGTTTATGTAATTTATACGTGTTTTTCGTTTCTCGTTTTTTTTATTTTATATAGATTAGACCGTTGGTTTTCTCGAAGGAATGGTTTTACACTAGGTATTTTTGGGGCCCTTTATAACTTGTTGTTCGGTGTGAGCCAAGGCTCCGTGTTGAAGGCCGTACATTGACCTATAATGGTTTATTTTTTTTAAATGGTTGTTTAGATGGAGAGTTGTCTCATTGGCACTCACACCACATCTTCCTATATCTATTTGGCCTTACACCTTATGATTTTCCGAGAAGCACCAATATGCCAAATTTCTTTGGATTTGACCAGACCAAAATGTCCCTCTGGTATCTTTCGCCTCTATTTTACATGCATTCGAAACGATAAAATCACATTAAATAAGTTTTCTGTTAATTTAGCAGGATAGTAACACTACAACATAAACTCAGAGTGAGCTTTTGAAACAACATAACGATTTAGTTTAGACACCTGTCTATTGTTGAATACTATATGTTGCTCTCTAGATATGCTTATGTGGTTCATAAGTGGTTCTCGTTTCTCGTTTTTAATATATAGATTAGACCGTTGGTTTTCCCGTTTGAATAGTTATACACTATTGACTTTTTTGGGGGCCCTTTATAGATTGCTTTTCGGTGTGAGTTGAGGCTCTGTGTTGAAGACCGTAACTTGACCTATAATGATTTACTTTTTTATAATTATGACTTGGATGAAGAGTTCTCTAATGGGCACTCATACCAAATCTTCCTATGTGTTCCTTCTTCTATTATGTGTTTTTTTATAGTTTGATTGCTGTCTTATTGACGTATAACACACATCTTCTACAGTTCTTGTTCCGTTTAATGTACTTTTAAATCGTTAAATGAATTTGCCAAGAGGAAGATTAACCGAGAAGAGATGTACATAAATTTATTGTGCATTTAGTAAACAAAACAAACAAAAAACGTTTAATTTTTCAATCTTTTACTCCCCCCTCCCCATATTGTTCATCTTTATTCATTCTGAAGACATGTCTCATCTAAACGAAGTCTGATTGATTTCCAACTTACTAACTTATAAACCAATATGCCTTTGAAAATCCTGCATCCACCCCACGAAATATTAGATAAGATTGAGAATGGAAATGGGGAATATGTCAAAGAAACAACTCGATCAAAGAGCAGACAACAGCTGAAGGCAACCAATGGGTCTTCAACGCAGCGAGAAAATCCCGCACCCAGAGGTAGTTTTTAGCTAGCCCCTAAATAAAATTGTGTTCTAGTTCAGTAGAAATGGATGTCACATTAATCTCCAAAACATATAAATGACAACATGTGATACATAAATTAACAAAGGACTGACATGCCAGCTCTCCAGCTGCAGACCTCAATTAAAACTGATTGAAAGATTATGTCTTCATCATATGAAAATCAAGTAAAAACAAAAAGATTTTGTCTATGTCATGTGTTAAGGTCAATTTTTTTGGGCCTGACGTTAAGTCAACAATATGACATACTTAGTACATGTGATATGTATTTCACAATTTAATGTTTTGGATAATTGAAGGTTTTCAAAAAGTTCTTACATTTTATTGTGATTAACATATATTATATAATGAAATAATACATACCTATCATAAACATGTTAAAAAAGTGATCAGACAGTAGTGTGCTCAAGGCAGTCTAAAATTACAGGTTTTAAGTGTACTCCTGTCAGAGATAATTCAAAACCTGATAGTATAAAAATAAGGAATTGTGGTATGATTGCCAATGAGACAACTATACACCAAAGTTCAAATGAAGTGGATGTAAGCAATTATAGGCAACCCTACGACCTTCAACAATGAGAAAAATCTATACCGTATTGTCCCTGACATTAAGAATATGAAACAATTCAATAGAGTAAAACTAATGGCCTAATTTATAACAAAACAATTCCCTTAAAACAAATATGACAGACATGTACCAACGACAATCACTGAACTACAGGCTCCTGACTTGGGACAGACACATAAAGAATGTGGCGGGGTTAAACATGTTTGTGAGCGCTCAATCATCCACCTAACCTGAGACTGTGGTGTAAACTGATCTGAGTTAAGGGTAATTACCAATAGGGAATACTAACAGCCTAATTTATAACAAAACAATTTACGAAAAACAAATATGACAGACATGGCGGGGTAAAAGCACCCAGTCACACAGAAAAGGTCAAGGCCATTATCTGATACAGAAAATTAACCTAGGGATGACATGTCGGACTTGTCCAACCAGATAACACATAGAATGGAACTTTTCAAGAACCCAGTCACAGAGCAAATGTCAAGGCCATTCTTTGATACAGAAAATAAACCAGGGATCGACGTGTCAAAACTAGGTTGTGAACTAGGTCCAGAGATGCAGATATGAGCTTAGAGTAACTACCAGACTGTCTTTTTGAGAAACATACTGTATGATATATATTTTCTGTATACTTTTATAATCCTGATAATGAATACACAAATATATGCTGGTCAGATTTTTAATGTGTTGCCTACATTGTATATTTCTATATTTATTGTAACCACATAACAACCCTTGACACCATAATTGACAACATAATACATGCAGATATTTATATATTGACATGTAGATCATTGTCAATTCCATTTAAACAGTAGTTTGCATGGCAGAAATAATATATTTCTGTTGATATTCTATCAACCCTAGAAAAGTGCTGTAGGCCTCAGTGAATATCGTATATTCTATCAATCCTAGAGAAGTGCTGTAGGCTTCAGTGAATATCGTATATTCTATCAACCCTAGAGAAGTGCTGTAGGCCACAGTGAATATCGTATGTTCTATCAACCCTAGAGAAGTGCTGTAGGCCTCAGTGAATTTCGTATGCTCTATCAACCCTAGAGAATTGCTGTAAACCTCAGTTGATATCGTAGGTTCTATCAACCCTAGAGAAGTGCTGTAAGCCACAGTGAATATCGTATATTCTATCAACCCTAGAGAAGTGCTGTAGGCCTCAGTGAATATCGTATATTCTATCAACCCTAGATAAGTGCTGTAGGCCACAGTGAATATCGTATATTCTATCAACCCTAGAGAAGTGTTGTAGGCCTCAGTGAATATTGTATGTTCTATCAACCCTAGAGAATTGCTGTAGGCCTCAGTGAATATCGTATATTATATCAACCCTAGATAATTGCTGTAGGCCTCAGTGAATATCGTATGTTCTATCAACCCTAGATAATTGCTGTAGGCCTCAGTTAATATCGTATGTTCTATCAACCCTAGAGAAGTGCTGTAGGCCTCAGTGAATATCGTATGCTCTGTCAACCCTACAGAATTGCTGTAGGCCTCAGTTGATATCGTTTGTTCTATCAACCCTAGAGAAGTGCTGTAGGCCTCAGTGAATATCGTATGTTCTATCAACCCTAGAGAAGTGCTGTAGGCCACAGTGAATATCGTATATTTTATCAACCCTAGAGAAGTGCTGTAGGCCTCAGTGAATATCGTTTATTCTATCAACCCTATATATGCTCTATCAACCCTAGGGAAGTGATGTAGGCCTCAGTGAATATCGTATATTCTATCAACCCTAGATAAGTGCTGTAGGGCTCAGTGAATATCGTATATTCTATCAACCCTAGATATGTTCTATCAAACCTAGAGAAGTGATGAAGGCCTCAGTGAATATCGTAGGTTCTATCAACCCTAGAGAAGTGCTGTAGGCCTCAGTGAATATCGTATATTCTATCAACCCTAGAGAATTGATGTAGGCCTCAGTGAATATCGTATGTTCTATCAACCCTAGAGAAGTGCTGTAGGCCTCAGTGAATATCGTATATTCTATCAACCCTAGATATGTTCTATCAACCCTAGAGAAGTGCTGTAGGCCTCAGTGAATATCGTATATTCTATCAACCCTAGATATGTTCTATCAACCCTAGAGAAGTGATGTAGGCCTCAGTGAATATCGTATATTCTATCAACCCTAGATATGTTCTATCAACCATAGAGAAGTGCTGTAGGCTTCAGTGAATATCGTATATTCTATCAACCCTAGAGAAGTGTTGTAGGCCACAGTGAATATCGTATGTTCTATCAACCCTAGAGAAGTGCTGTAGGCCTCAGTGAATTTCGTATGCTCTATCAACCCTAGAGAATTGCTGTAGGCCTCAGTTGATATCGTAGGTTCTATCAACCCTAGAGAAGTGCTGTAAGCCACAGTGAATATCGTATATTCTATCAACCCTAGAGGAGTGCTGTAGGCCTCAGTGAATATCGTATATTCTATCAACCCTAGAGAAGTGCTGTAGGCCACAGTGAATATCTTATATTCTATCAACCCTAGAGAAGTGTTGTAGGCCTCAGTGAATATTGTATGTTCTATCAACCCTAGAGAATTGCTGTAGGCCTTAGTGAATATCGTATATTATATCAACCCTAGATAATTGCTGTAGGCCTCAGTGAATATCGTATGTTCTATCAACCCTAGATAATTGCTGTAGGCCTCAGTTAATATCGTATGTTCTATCAACCCTAGAGAAGTGCTGTAGGCCTCAGTGAATATCGTATATTCTATCAACCCTAGAGAATTGCTGTAGGCCTCAGTTGATATCGTTTGTTCTATCAACCCTAGAGAAGTGCTGTAGGCCTCAGTGAATATCGTATGTTCTATCAACCCTAGAGAAGTGCTGTAGGCCACAGTGAATATCGTATATTTTATCAACCCTAGAGAAGTGCTGTAGGCCTTAGTGAATATCGTTTATTCTATCAACCCTATATATGCTCTATCAACCCTAGGGAAGTGCTGTAGGCCTCAGTGAATATCGTATATTCTATCAACCCTAGATAAGTGCTGTAGGCCTCAGTGAATATCGTATATTCTATCAACCCTAAATATGTTCTATCAACCCTAGAGAAGTGCTGTAGGCCTCAGTAAATATCGTATGTTCTATCAACCCTAGAGAAGTGCTGTAGGCCTCAGTGAATATCGTATATTCTATCAACCCTAGAGAATTGATGTAGGCTTCAGTGAATATCGTATGTTCTATCAACCCTAGAGAAGTGCTGTAGGCCTCAGTGAATATCGTATATTCTATCAACCCTAGATATGTTCTTTCAACCCTAGAGAAGTGCTGTAGGCCTCAGTGAATATCGTATATTCTATCAACCCTATATATGTTCTATCAACCCTAGAGAAGTGATGTAGGCCTCAGTGAATATCGTATATTCTATCAACCCTAGATATGTTCTATCAACCCTAGAGAAGTGATGTAGGCCTCAGTGAATATCGTGTATTCTATCAACCCTAGAGAAGTGCTATAGGCCTCAGTGAATACCGTATATTCTATCAACCCTAGAGAAGTGATGTAGACCTCAGTGAATATCCCATGTTCAATCAATCCTAAAAAAGTGCTGTAGGCCTCAGTGAATATCGTATATTCTATCAACCCTAGATATGTTCTATCAACCCTAGCTATATAGAGAAGTGCTGTGGGCCTCAGTGAATATCGTATATTCTATCAACCCTAGATATGTTCTATCAACCCTAGAGAAGTGATGTAGGCCTCAGTGAATATCGTATATTATATCAACCCTAGATATATGCTATCAACCCTAGAGAAGTGCTGTAGGCCTCAGTGAATATCGTATATTCTATCAACCCTAGAGAAGTGATGTAGGCCTCAGTGAATATCGTATATTCTATCAACCCTAGATAAGTGCTGTAGGCCTCAGTGAATATCGTATATGTGGATTTGATAAATCACTTTCGCCATTTACTCAAAGTCTGCTTTGATCTTTTTTTGGGATAATTTTTCATATCAGGTTACTCGTTTGAAAAACAATCTTAATCTGTAAGTATCAACCTCATCAAAATAGATATAGGAAGATGTGGTATGAGTTCCAATGAGACAACTCTCCATCCAAATAACATTTTATAAAAGTAAACCATTATAGGTCAAGGTACGGCCTTCAACACGGAGCCATGGATCACACCGAACAGCAAGCTATGAAGGGCCCCAAAAATAAGAATGTAAAACCATTCAAACGGGAAAACCAACGGTCTAATCTATATAAAAACGAGAAACGAGAAACATTTCTGTTCTATGTCATAGAATCGTGTATTTAATATGAAGCATCTTGACCAAAATATGTCTGTTTTATGCCAGAGAATCGTATCTTGACAGATACCATTTCTGCTCTATGCCATACAATCGTATCTTAACAGAAGAAATTTCTGTTTTATTTAATAAAAAAAAACGTTTACTGTCAGAAAAAAACTTATGTTCTATGTCATAGAATCGTGTCTTTAATATGAAGCATCTGGATGAAAAAAAAGTATAGTCTATGCCGTAGAATCGTATTTTGACAGAAAATTTCTGCTCTACGCCATATAATCATATCTTGAAAAAAATACATTTCTATGCCATAGAATCATGTTTTAATAGAAAACATCTTGACATAAAACATTTCTGTTCTATGCCGTACAAACGTGTCTTGACAGAAGACATTTTTGTTCTATGCCATAGAATCAAGTCTTGACAGAAAACATTTCTGTTCTATGCCGTACAAACGTGTCTTGACAGAAGACATTTTTGTTCTATGCCATAGAATCATGTCTTGACAGAAAACATTTCTGTTCTATGCCATAGAATCGTGTCTTGTCAGAAAACATTTATATGTCATAGAATCATGTCCTTAATATGATGCATCTTGACAGACAATACTTCTGTTCTTTGCCGTAGAATCGTATCTTGATAGAAAATATTTCTGCTCTACGCCATACAATTGCATCTTGACAGTAAACATTTCTATGTCATATAATCGTATCTCGATTATAAAAAAATATTGACAGAAAATATTTCTATTCTTTGCCGTAGAATCGTACCTTGACAAAACACATTTCTGCTCTAGGCCATACAATAGTATCTTTACAGAAACAAATCTACGTCAACCAGTGATTTAGAAAATCACTCATTTAAGAAAGACCCCTGACTGTGTTAATATGAAGCATCTTGACAGAAAAAAAATCTGTTCTTTGCATAAGAATCGTATCTTGAGAGAAAACCTTTTTGTTCTATGCGATAGAATCGTACCTTGTCAGAAAATATTTCTGTTTTATGCCATTTAATCGTGTTTTGTCATAAAACATTTCTGATCTATGCCATAGAATCGTGTCTTTTCAGAAAACATGTTTGATGATGTCCTTAGAGTGGAAAAGATTCAAATTCAATAAGAGATACGTCTTTTATATCAATTTACGATGAATTTTGAAATATGTTAGGTACGAGTTCAACAGCATCTGTTGAAATAAAGTATAAAATAAGGATAGTTGGTATGATAGCCAATGAAACAACTATCTTACAGTGACAAAAATAAGCAAATGCAAGCAAATATAGGTCAATGTATGGCCTTCTACAATAGCAGAATTGGTAACATATAGCCATCTATAAAAGGCCCCAACATAAAAAAAAACCAAACAATAGAACAAAGATTTATGACAAAACAATAAACGAAACACAAATATGACAGACATCAACCGAGGACAACCCCTGAGTTACAGGATTCTGACTTGGGACAGTCCCATTTAGCAAGTGGCTGGATTAAACATGTTTATGATCGTTATAATTGTTAAACCTTCTTTATTTTTGTACAATGGTGTAACAGCATTGGATAAATACTAAAAATAAGTTTATCAATATATTTTTTGATTGTACATTATCAGAAGTAGCTGTCAGTAGATCTTTAACTCAAAGTAGAGATAGTTTGACAAAGCACAAAGGGAAAGGTCAGTCGTCATCTTAAGATGTAGTTGTTCCTGATGGACAGTCTTGATCTAAAGATGTTGTTGTTCCTGATGGAAGTCGTCATCTAAAGATGTAGTTGTTCCTGACGGACAGTCGTCATCTAAAGATGTAGTTGTTCCTGATGGACAGTCGTCATCTAAAGATGTTGTTGTTCCTGATGGACAGTCGTCATCTAAAGATGTTGTTGTTCCTGATGGACAGTCGTCATCTAAAGATGTAGTTGTTCCTGATGGACAGTCTTGATCTAAAGATGTTGTTGTTCCTGATGGACAGTCGTCATCTAAAGATGTTGTTGATCCTGATGGACAGTCGTCATCTAAAGATGTTGTTGTTCCTGATGGACAGTCGTCATCTAAAGATGTTGTTGTTCCTGATGGACAGTCGTCCTCTAAAGATGTTGTTGTTCCTGATGGACAGTCGTGGTCTAAATATGTAGTTGTTCCTGATGGACAGTCGTGATCTAAAGATGTTGTTGTTCCTGATGGACAGTCGTCATCTAAAGATGTAGTTGTTCCTGATGGACAGTCGTCATCTAAAGATGTTGTTGATCCTGATGGACAGTCGTCATCTTAAGATGTAGTTGTTCCTGATGGACAGTCTTGATCTAAAGATGTTGTTGTTCCTGATGGACAGTCGTGATCTAAAGATGTTGTTGTTCCTGATGGACAGTCGTCATCTACAGATGTAGTAGTTCCTGATGGACAGTCGTCATCTAAAGATGTTGTTGTTCCTGATGGACAGTCGTGATCTAAAGATGTTGTTGTTCCTGATGGACAGTCGTCATCTAAAGATGTTGTTGATCCTGATGGACAGTCGTCATCTAAAGATGTTGTTGATCCTGATGGACAGTCGTCATCTAAAGATGTAGTTGCTCCTGACGGACAGTCGTCATCTAAATATGTTGTTGTTCCTGATGGACAGTCGTCATCTAAAGATGTTGTTGTTCCTGACGGACAGTCGTCATCTAAAGATGTAGTTGTTCCTAATGGACAGTCGTCATCTAAAGATGTTGTTGATCCTGATGGACAGTCGTCATCTAAAGATGTTGTTGATCCTGATGGACAGTCGTGATCTAAAGATGTTGTTGTTCCTGATGGACAGTCGTGATCTAAAGATGTTGTTGATCCTGATGGACAGTCGTCATCTAAAGATGTTGTTGATCCTGATGGACAGTCGTCATCTAAAGATGTTGTTGATCCTGATGGACAGTCGTCATCTAAAGATGTTGTAGATCCTGATGGACAGTCGTCATCTAAAGATGTTGTTGATCCTGATGGACAGTCGTCATCTAAAGATGTTGTTGATCCTGATGGACAGTCGTCATCTAAAGATGTTGTTGATCCTGATGGACAGTCGTCATCTAAAGATGTAGTTGATCCTGATGGACAGTCGTCATCTAAAGATGTTGTTGATCCTGATGGACAGTCGTCATCTAAAGATGTAGTTGTTCCTGATGGACAGTCTTGATCTAAAGATGTTGTTGTTCCTGATGGACAGTCATCATCTAAAGATGTAGTTGTTCCTGACGGACAGTCGTCATCTAAAGATGAAGTTGTTCCTGACGGACAGTCGTCATCTGAAGATGAAGTTGTTCCTGATGGACAAACTCAATGCCTGATAACATCGGAAAGTCTTTTACCAGTGTCTGATAATGCTACACCGGATATATTGAATGAAGCTGTGGTTCCAACAACAGAATTACCTGTACCTGCGAAAGAAACACAAGATTGTACTTATCCAAGTAAGCCTTTAAGAATAAAGATTCATTCAATTGCGATTTTCACCCATTTTACAGTATTCGAATTCTGGATTGAAATGTAGACTAGAAGAGTTAAAATAGCGTATATATTAAATACAAATACGAAAGAAAGTCACACTTAATAAATTTGATCGAAGAATTTTCATACAAAATGGAGAAGTTCAGATAACTGTAATGTCAATCAATATTCATTCCGAGTTATCTTTGGATTTCTTATACATGTTATAACAGACAAACCAGAAGAACTTCAGTGAAATGGGCTGTAATCTTGCTCGCTTATCCTAATTACAGGAGCCCAGTTCATAACGTCCAGCTGGACTTTCAATAACAGATATTGACACTTGCACCAGAACATAGATTTGAATGTGTCTGAGGAATGCATAAGAGATCAGACATATTATGTTATTCAACAGGCTGCATAAACAATTATGTTTTTCATACCTTTGCTCTCAGATCACATTTTAATCAAATGAGTTTGCTTTTTTACGAGTTTATATAACCATGCAAACTGTTACTGCTATTCCTTTATCTAATTCGTTATCATATGGTTGATACTGAATTCAAATCTTGAGTATGTGATATATTTATCTATAAAAAAATACATGTTCATTGTTTCATTAGGATATGTGTTATCAAAAGTTATAGCAATTGCAGAACAATATATTAATACACATGTTTCCCTTTATATGACTTGAATCTCTAGTACACAATATTCCACTACAAAGACGTTATTTAAATGAAGACCGCACAATTCGACAAGACTAATATATATTTTTGGACAGATGTAATCTGTTAAACAAATACTATTTATGTGCAGGCTGCTGATGTAAATGACTTGAAGTCTGAAGTTCCGCTAATGCATGACTGAAACATTTTCTGAGAGTAAAACTCCTGATTATTATATATTTAAAATTGCATTGCCCTCAAACATCATGTCGTACTGTTTCTTTTTATCATCATTACAAACAGTACATTTTGGAATTTTAAAATTAAAGGAAAAGAGCAACTGGAAATAAACCCCAGTATAAGAATAAGTACTTGTCCGGCTCATATCAAACTGAACTTTTCAAAGCTAGGATGGAAAACGTCCCTGATTAGTCTTTTGTAGACGAAACGTGCGTCTGGTGCAAATATGAAATTTCAATCCTGGTATCTATGATGATTTTATTTATATCTAGATGCACTGCAATATTTGTTTTACCAAAGCTAAATGCAATCAAAGCAAGCGTTCTATCGAAGATTCTTTCGAAAACACCGTCTTGTACGATACGAGAGAGTACTTGACAAATAGATTTCAACACTTTTTTTCTATTTTTGTCGAGCCTTCGACTTTAGTCGAAAAAGCGAGACTAAGCGATCCTACTTTCCGTCGTCGGCGTCGTCGGCGACGGCGTCCACAAATATTCACTCTGTGGTTAAAGTTTTTGAAAATATAATAACTTTCTTAAACTATACTGGATTTCTACCAAACTTAGACAGAATCTTGTTTATGATCATAAGATAGTATCCAGAAGTACATTTTTCAAAAATAAAATTCCTTTTTTTCTGTTTTTTGCTTATAAATGAACTTAGTTTTTGGAAACATTACATTCACTCTGTAATTAAAGTTTTTAAAATTTTAATAACTTTCTTTAACTATCATGAGTTTGTACCGAACTTGGACAGAAGCTTGTTTATGATCATAAGATAGTATCCAGAAGTAAATTTTGTAAAAAAATAAATACAGTCTGCACTTTAAGTTTTTAAAACATTTATTCGATTCATAAACTATCCTGAAATGTATACCAAACTTGGACAGAAGCATCTTACAATCAAAAGAAATTATCAGTAGGAATATTTTTATTGATTGTTTTCCTCATTTTTGTTGGAGTTACAGCTGAACAAAATGTAATGATGTTGAAACACATTTCAACCCTTATGATGCAACACATTTTGTTCTCAAAACCCTTTTCAAAATATATGTAAAAGGTTTTTATTACTCAACTATATTGTTGATTATCCATCATTCCATATGGATGTAAAGTTTAAATTATTTAAAAAAATAGCACCTCTTTTGATCTCGAAAATGTCTAGATAATCCAATTAAAGAATCCATTTAAACAACAATTGGCTCATGATGACAAACATTATTTTTCATTCATGCAGAGAATTATTTGTTACCTGTCCATCTTGAAAAATCTCAAGCCAGAAGTTACGTAAAGGATACTGATCAACCCGTTACTGACAATCAATCAATTGAAGAAAATCAACCAGAAATCAAAGCAGCAAACGAACCTCTCCCTGTTCTGTCAAAGGGATCTGTCAAAGAAATAAACAGACCACGCGGAAAGAGAATTGTTAGTTCTTTGCCAGTCCTTTCTGAAACTACAGCAGGTATATATAATGGTAATGTTATTCTAACATTTGATTAATTTGTCCATGCTGTAGAAAAAGACATCTCTCATTTGTGACTTTCTACATGTCTTCATCAAGCATGGTTGGCTTTCATCTTGAAGTCAACATAGGACATGCAGAGGAAAGCAAGAAAAATGTAAGGCAAAATTGATTGTAAATTAATGAAGAACTGAGATCAAACGAACGACACGTTTATTTAATACAAATAATCAATATATAAAGAAAATATAAACCAGATAAAAATTAAAGAACCCGTATACATTACTACTTGTCTCAATTGTATAGCTTATGTCATTTTTCCAGAGTGTCATTTAGAAACTGAAACCAAATCACCAGAAACAACTTCTACTACAGAAGTAGTACGAAACCCTGGTATCATTGGAAAGTTAAAGAAGCTATTTGGTGTCCAAAGAGATGTTGATGAAATAAAGGTGGTGATGACAAAAGAAAGATTTTGGGACGAAACTGTTAAAGCTGGAAAGAAGAAGCTACATCACAGGAAAATAGCCCCAGTGATCATTTGGGACTTCGGAGGGCAAGATGTATTCTATAGCACCCACCAAACGTGCCTTCATCAAGCATGGTTGGCTTTCATCTTGAAGTCAACATAGGACATGCAGAGGAAAGCAAGAAAAATGTAAGGCAAAATTGATTGTAAATTAATGAAGAACTGAGATCAAACGAACGACACGTTTATTTAATACAAATAATCAATATATAAAGAAAATATAAACCAGATAAAAATTAAAGAACCCGTATACATTACTACTTGTCTCAATTGTATAGCTTATGTCATTTTTCCAGAGTGTCATTTAGAAACTGAAACCAAATCACCAGAAACAACTTCTACTACAGAAGTAGTACGAAACCCTGGTATCATTGGAAAGTTAAAGAAGCTATTTGGTGTCCAAAGAGATGTTGATGAAATAAAGGTGGTGATGACAAAAGAAAGATTTTGGGACGAAACTGTTAAAGCTGGAAAGAAGAAGCTACATCACAGGAAAATAGCCCCAGTGATCATTTGGGACTTCGGAGGGCAAGATGTATTCTATAGCACCCACCAAACGTTTTTGACATATCGAGCTATTTACTTGCTAGTATTGGATGGTAGTAGAAATCTTGATGAACCTTGTGTGTTCCAACAATATATGCCTGGAAAGAGTGGACCTAAAACAGCTCGAGGTAATAGTGATTTGTAAAGAATATCTCAATTGGTATTACCCTAACACATTTAGTGTGACCCCTCCCCCTTCTCACCCACACTTATGCATATTTATTGTTTATAAATGTACTTTTGATTTGTTAAGAATATCGTTTAATGTCTTTTACCCTTACACCTCTCAACTTTGCAAATGAACCCCTTTTCAGACACACATACACCATATGTATTGTTTATATGTAAGTTTGTGTGTTCATATATATGTGGAAGTCATTGAGAGTTTCCACTCATATATATATATTCTTGAGTGATTTCTCTTGTATCATGTATATTGAGCTACTTTATTGCTTTCAATAAGTTTGTTTATTCCATATTAACATAACTTGAATAGGTGTTTTTTATATGAAAGATATTTAGAATAAATAAGCATATTCACCAGCGTAAAAAAGTTTATTCGTAGAACGTCGCATGTTTTTACGTGTATACTTATGTTAAACTCGTTTGATGTACATTGGTTTTTGTCGAGCCTGCGACTTTTGTCACAGAAAGCTCGATATAAGGATAGTGATTTGGCGGCGGCGGCGGCGGCGTTAACTTACTTCTTAAAAGCTTTTTTTATTTTTGAAGGTGGAAGACCTGGATGCTTAATACTTTGTATATAGATGCCTTATGTTACGCACTTACCTTCTATCACATGTCCATTGTCCTTGACCTCATTTTCATGGTTCAGTGACTACTTGAAAAAAAAAGATTGTTTGTAATGTTAATTTCTCTCTTATTATCAGTAATAATGATAACTATATTTTGTATGTGCGTACCTTGCAAGGTCGTCATGCCCGTCAGACAGTTTTCACTTGACCTTGACCTGATTTCAATTATCAATGACCAAGGTTAAGTTTTGGTGGTCAAGTCCATATCTTAGATACAATAAGCAATATGTCTAGTATATTTGGTGTATGGATGGATTGTAAGGTGTACATGTCAAACGGGCAGGTGTCATCTGACTTGTCATCTTCACCTCATTTTCATGGTTCAGTGGTTATAGTTAAGTTTTTTGTGTTTTGGACGGTTTTTCTTATACTGTATGCAATAGGTCTACTATATTTGGTGTATGGAATGATTATTAGATGTACATGTCCAACTGGCAGGTGTCATCTGACATTGATATCATTTTAATGGTTCAGTGGTCAAAGTTAAGTTTTTGAGTTTTGATCATTTTTTCTTTAACTATATGCAATAGGTCAACTATATTTGGTGTATGGAAATATTTTATGATGTACATGTCAGTTTCGCAGGTTTTAATTACCTTGACCTTATTTTCACGTTTCATTGCTTAGTGGTCAGTTTTTGTGTGTTGGTCTGTTTTTCTTATATTTGTTGAATGGAGGAATTTAAGCTGTACATGTCTGCCTGGCATGATATGTCTGACCTTGACCTCATTTTCATCGTTCAATTGTCAATGTTTAGTTTTCTTGGTAAAGTCTGTTTCTTAGAAACTATAAGCAATTGGTCAACCAAATTTAGTGTATTGAATGATAGTAAGGTGTACATGTATTTCTCGTTTGGTTTATATGACCTTGACCTCATTTTCTTGTATCATGTTTAGTTTATGTGATAGTTGTAGTAAAGCTTTATATTTAGGACTATCAACATAGTATCAATGGTTAGTAAAGAAGCCCAGACATTTCAGCGTGTGCACTCTTGTGTTAAATAATATACATTTCGCTTGGTACTCTCTTGGAATATGGAATAAAATAATTACTGTCTTTTGTTTCAGTAAATAGGTGGCCTCGGTGATTATCAGTTTTTGAAAAGTCAATAAAACCACATATTTACCCATACAAAAGATATTAATAACTCCAATGCATACAACTCTTGCCCATATTTTAATGAAATGTGTATCGGCAATATCTCGGAAGAATTTGAAAACAGTGCCGATTAAGTATGTTCAAGATAGTTATTGCCATTGAATGTATAAATATTATGAACAATTGCATGGAAATGCTGTCAAGTTTATATTATGTTAACTTTGTTATGACATTTTGTCATTTTGGGAAAGTAAGTTAGTTAGGAAATCTCAAGCCTGCATTTCAAGTCAAATTTTATAAAATGTATATCAATGGTTTATATCAGTAATGGCTTTGACAAACTAAAAAATCGCTGCCATTTAACTTATTTTACGTAAATCTTGTCCCTTTGCAATGCAATTAATATTGAGTATTGCATTGTTAACATTTTCAAAATGTAGATTTGATGTTGTATTTGTATGCAAATTTATTTAAAAAGAATACTCCTTTAACACATTACATAGTCATGTTTCTTGAAAAAATATATTACTTATGGATATACTTACTATGTGCAGGGAATTACTTGAAAATAATAAACAGATCTTTCAAATCAAGTTAAGTAATAACTAAAGGTTTTTACTAATTCACAAGGCATAAAACAACAGTCAGTAGGATTTTCAAAACATGTCACCTTACACAGACATATTTTTTTGACTTCGAGACAAGTGTTGTGTTATTCAGAAATGTAGCACACTTAGGCATGTTAGGGGAGAAGCAGCATACATACATTTTCAACTCCTTGGTTTTTACTTTTTTTAAAACACTAAACCCCCGACTTACAAACTTATTGAACGTTTATACAATTTGAAAAAAACAATTAGGAGATGTTGACAATAGACAATAAAACAATGACTTCCATCTTTACAAAAATGTACGTGGAAGAAAATTTCATAAGCATTGAATAATTTATAATTATTAGGGATAGTAATACTTTGAAAGACTTAAAGTAACTACTCGGATTGCTTAAAATAATTACTTCTGATTACTTTCAATTACTATCATGACTATGATTATGTAAATAAAAAAAGAAAATAACCCTTTATAAACTGCTTGCGCCTGAAGCACTTTTTAGGATTTACCTTCATCGGGAACGCTCAAAGCCGAATATATGAAAGACAAAAGTTGTCATTTTTCGATTCATGTCATGTTTCTGTAATACTAACACATGTTGACTTGTTTTTATACGCTTTTTTACGGGATGTATTATGGTATACCGTTGTTTGCTTGTCTGGTCGGCCCTCTGTCTGTCCGTTTGTCCGTCGGTCTGTTCGTCCGTCGTCAAAATGTCGTACAATAACTCAAAAACGCTTCAACTAATTTGCACGAAACTATTTGTATATATCTATTGACGTAAGCTCCCTTTCAATTTTTATTAATATTGGATTTTGTTTTTCCGATTTTTGTGGTTGTATTCATTAAAAAGGTTGGATTTTCAAGTTTTCGAACAATAACTCAAAAATGCTTTGAGCATTTTCATGAAACTTTGGTGATTAGTGAATTGTGTTTGCTTTTTATACGACCGCAAAATTTGAAAAACATTTCGTCGTATATTGATATCATGTTGGCGTCGTCGTCTCCGTCTTCGTCGTCGTCCGAATACTTTTAGTTTTCGCACTCTAACTTAAGTAAAAAGTGAATAGAAATCTATGAAATTTTAACACATGGTTTATGACCACAAAAGGAAGGTTGGTATTGATTTTGGGAGTTTTGGTTCCAACATTTTAGGAATTGGGGACCAAAAAGGGCCCAAATAAACATTTTCTTGGTTTTCGCACTATTACTTTAGTTAAAGTTAATAGAAATCTATGAAATTTTGACACAAGGTTTATGACCACAAAAGAAAGGTTGGGATTGATTTTGGGAGTTTTAGTATTAACAGTTTAGGAATTAGGGGCCAAAAAAGGGCCCAAATAAGCATTATTCTTGGTTTTCGCACAATAACTTTAGTTTCAGTAAATAGAAATCAATATAATTTAAACACAATGTTTATGACCACAAAAGGAAGGTTGGTATAGATTTTGGAAGTTTAGGTCCCAACATTTTAGGAATAAGGGGCCAAAAAGGGCCCAAATAAACATTTTCTTGGTTTTCGCACTATAACTTTAGTTAAAGTTAATAGAAATCTATGAAATTTTGACACAAGGTTTATGACCACAAAAGAAAGGTTGAAATTGATTTTGGGAGTTTTAGTATTAACAGTTTAGGAATTAGGGGCCAAAAAGGGACCCAAATAAGCATTTTTCTTGGTTTTCGCACCATAACGTTAGTATAAGTAAATAGAAATCTATGAAATTTAAACACAAGGTTTATGACCATAACAGGAAGGTGGGTATAGATTTTGTGAGTTTGGTCCCAACAGAATAAGGGGCCCAAAGGGGCCAAAATTAAACTTTGTTTGATTTCATCAAAATTGAATAATTTGGGGTTCTTTGATATGCCGAATCTTACTGTGTATGTAGATTCTTAACCTTTGGTCCCGTTTTCAAATTGGTCTACATTAAGGTCCAAAGGGTCCAAAATTAAACTTAGTTTGATTTTGACAAAAAATGAATCGGTTGGGTTCTGTGATATGCTGAATCTAAAAATGTACTTAGATTCTTGATTATTGGCCCAGTTTTCAAGTTGGGCCAAATCGGGGTCTTAAATTTAACTTTGTTTGATTTCATCAAAAATTGAATAAATGGGGTTCTTTGATATGCCAAATTTAACTGTGTATGTAGATTTTTCATTTTTGGTCCTGTTTTCAAATTTGTCTACATTAAAGTCCAAAGGGCCCAAAATTAAACTTAGTTTGATTTTAGCAAAAATTGAAATCTTGGGGTTCTTTGATATGCTGAATCCAAACATGTACTTATGGGCCCAGTTTTCAAGTTGGTCCAAATCAGGATCTAAAATTATTATATTAAGTATTGTGCAATAACAAGTCTTTTCAATTGCACAGTATTGCGCAATGGCAAGAAATATCTAATTGCAAAATGTTGTGAAATAGCAAATTTTTGTTTAATTAGAGTTATCTTTCTTTGTCCAGAATAGAAAGCAAGAAATATCTAATTGTACAATATTGTGCAATAGCAAGAATTTTTTTAATTGGAGTTATCTTTCTTTGTCCAGAATCAACTTAAATCTTTGTTATATACAATTTTGAAATTTCATAAATAAAAAGAAAATTTCTTCAAACATTTTTTTGAGAGGATTAATATTCAACACATAGTGAATTGCTCTAAGAGAAAACAAAAAAAATAAGTTCCTTAGAACACATTCATTCTGTGTCAGAAACCTATTAGGCGAGCGCCAAAACAAGGATTCGGAGGTTTTTAATGCACATACCTAACACACGGCTATATGATATATCATTTGAAAGGTCTTTTATCGTACATTCAGAATTGCCTGGTCGTCAAATTGGGAAATGGTCACATTTTTTAAAAATCGGCAGAAAAGGGGGGAAAATATGTCATAATTTGACGATATTGTTTGAAAAATGCAGTTTAAGAAGAAATTCATCTGCAATATAATATAAAATATATCATTTGACAAACTAAAGTCTATCTAATTTTTGTTTCTGAAATAAAAAAAAATTAAAAAGTGTTTAAAATGAAAAAATCTCGTATTTTGGTGAAAATCACAATTTTTACGGATATTGACGCAAAACGCTCGGTAACATTTAATTTTGCATCGAAACACTCACAACTTCTATTGGTTTTATATTAGAAACATAAATAACTAGTTTTGTAAGTTCGAATGTCTCGCCTAGCTTGTTTTTTATACCGACAAAGTATTGATAAAATTATATTAAAACATATCGTAAAACAGCTTTAAAGCGCATATTTACCATGTTTACAGCACAGTTAAAAATATATGTTATTTTGGTCTCCTGTTAGTTCGACAGTTATAAATACAATATGATTTAATTGTCTTAAGCTTGCCAACCACGTCAAGGTCGAGGATCACTAGCAAAGTGTTGTTTTTTTGTTGTTTTTTGTTTTGTTTAGATCACTAGCAAGGTGTTGTTTCTTCTTTTTTTTTCTTTCTTAACTACCACTATCATCGCATAAGTACACAACCATTTGGTAGCGTTATTACAAAACACAAAATTTATAATAATATACATATTTACATTGAATAACAGTGAGGCAACTTAAGCTTTAGGTTGACCCTTTGCTCACAAGCTCTTTCGCTATTAGTCAATGGTATCGTTTTCATCTTCATCATCGTCATTCATTTGATCTTCTTAAGAGGTTGATGTCCTATTAAGAATGAATATTTTGGCAAGTATCACTGCCCTGACATGGACATAGCTCAGTGCAAGACATTTGCTGCTCTCGGCAAATACATTTCTTGCCACATATGTATTCCCTCTTGCAAGAACATATTAAATCTTGCAGGAAATCGGAAGTCATCATGCCTAAAAAGTAGACTGGATCTGGGCCATGTGAACTCTGATTCCATCCGTATTCATAAGGAGACAAAGGATTTGGATGATCGAGATGTGAGGAAATCTAAATTTTTGTTTGTAGAAATGACCCTAAAATATGTTCTTTGAATGCATGCTCACTTAGCTTGAGTCTATGCATGTTACAAGTTTAACACGTAACTTGTTTAAGTCAACATGTGATGTCATACAAGCTTCAAATAAGCTCTCTGGCTGCTGACAACGATGTGGTAAAAGCAACCTTGTCAAAGTTTTGGAGATATGTAAACTTACTCGGAGATTTTCTTATCAACTTGAAAACAGTCTTTTTGCCAAACCCAATTATAGCAGAAGTGGTATCACAACGAGTTCAAGCATGAACTACAGGTATAATGTTAGCTAGTAAAGGTATGTACCTTCTACAGTCCCTAAGAGAATTAGTTGACCCCGTCAAAACCCACATTTGTTCAGTCGACACAAGAATTTCGAAATACTGAACACAGAGCACAAGAACATCTGTATCGGAACACTTGACCATAATTCGTCGCCTTATATTCAACTGCTAAAAGATTTTATCAGAGTATATGACATGAAGCAAGATTCTTGTGTCTGCGTCATCGTACGAACAGGACAGATCTGGAGATCAATTACATGCTCTCATTGAGAGTTGTCGCTCTATTTCTGGATGGGAAAATGCGCCGGCAAGAACTAAACATTTATTTTTCTCCTGGAACATATCAGAAAAATTGCTGCTCAGATAATCTCCAAGGAAACTTATCAGACCTGGCTTGTTTTTGTTGCTTGATAGACATTTTTTCCAGTCTGGAACAGTTCGGCCTTCAGCTTTTCGTAGTTGCTGTTGCCGATCGCGACCGTCTATGTCGCTCTGCTGATTTTATGGAATGTTCAGTGTCATAGCGATCGAAGACATCAACAACCTTGTCTGTGAATCGGAAGTATGATTATAAAAGATGGACGAAAGATACCAAAGGGACAGTCAAACTCATAAATCAATAATAAACAGACAACGCCATGGCTAAAAATGTTTGCCTGCATAATGTAAGATTTGACCAAGTTTCCAAATGTAGACATCCTTTTAAAACATCAAATGACTGAACTCATGCCATTTCTTATTGGTACGGTAGCACTGTGGTCGATTGGAGGAATGTTGGGGACTGATCCTACTAAATTTTCAAATTCATGGAAAGATCAGACTTATTTGTCTTCCTCATAATTCCATCGTCATAAAATAATGCATTGGGAATGGGACAAATTAGATAGGACAAAACAGTTACCACAGATACGTCATATCTACATTTAGTTAGAGATAGTGCACGGGTAAACACAAGCTTTGGATTCAAACGACCTGTTATAACTTGCCCAGATTTGCATTTTAGTTGTACTTTGTGGTTCATATCTTCAAATGTCTTCAGTCCTGATCTTTGTCTGTTGATAGTGATGACTCAACAAATATCTTCATTTTTGTTTTTCAAGTTTCAACTGATTTTAACAGTGAATCTTCAATGTCGTGACTTGTATTGAGACCAGTTGAAATGTTCATATGCTGACGGGGGGTGATTATCAACGTCAAATGGATTTGTCATATTTTCTGTTATATAAACAGTTTGATCGTCTGCATATTTTTCATCCCTTTTTATTGCAGCTGGTTTTGCTTTATCGTGAAATTGGTCAACAACCGGGACAAGACACGCATGTGCTCTCATTGCCGATGTTATCTGACTAAGCACATGCCTTGTAAGATTCCATCTTATCAATGATTCCTTATTCTTTGTTAAACCAACAATGCCTCTAATGTATCAACCTCACCCAAAAACAACCTTAACACATCATATTGTCGTTGCCTTAAGCTAACAGCATTCATTAAGGTTGTGAAACCTCTATTAGTTGTCATCCTGAGAGTCTCTTGTGTGATAGTTTGACATACTATATAGCGTTGCTAATTTATGGACATGAGACCGCGCTTCATTGGAGGTGACGCACATTTCACAGGACTTGGACACTCATCAATGATGAGTAATTATGACAATATTCAAGAATATACTATTCTACTAAATGCAGTCTGCTGCTTACATTACACATGCCAATATCGTTAGTAATGGTTAATATAAGTGGTCTTTTGGTAACGCATATACAAATATTTATCTAGTAATATGTTAAAACACGACTTGTGTTTTGGAAACTCAAGTGTTACTTATGCATATTAGATACTAGAGTTTTGGATACTATGCATATTAGATACTATAAATTTTTAGCGTCTGGGATAAACACGATACAGATCCGGAATACCGTTTAATAATGCAGATTTTAGAAAAGTCGTCAAACATTTAATATCCGTCATTGAGCTTCGATGTGTGTCGCAATCTTTTCAGGGTATATGGAATTTATAAAAACAAAACATATAAGAGTTTTAATAAGTCATTGACACTGACAATCTAAAAAAATATGGTATTTTTTTTAAATTTTAGGGTTGGTCTTACAGATGCCTCAGAATTAACTAATTTTTCATAAAATCTTCTTTGTTTTGGATTCCATGTCTTATTAGAATGTACTAGTATTCAAAGCTATATTAGATAAAAACGAATAATATATTTACAACAATGCCGATATATGCAATGTTTAATGTCACCGTTTAATCCAAAGTAATTCGACATGTCTGTGTTCTCGTGAGATTTGCAAGAAACGTGACCGTAGGGAACTTTGACGACCACCCAAATCGTATGCTCTAGAAGTTTTTCTTTCGATTGATACCAAAATTAGCTGTGTGTTCGATAGGTGCATTAAAAACCTTAACGAGAGGCTTTTTCTCAAATCGGCGCTCGCCTATATGCTGTGTCAACTATTTAATCACAATCCAAATTTAGAGCTGAATCCATCTTGAATATTGTGTCCATACTTGCCCCAACCGTTCAGGGTTCAACCTCTGCGGTCGTATAAAGCTACGCCCTGCGGAGCATCTGGTTCAAATTATGACGTTTGAACAGCGGTCAACTACTGTTACCTGTTATATCTATTGACTAAAGTTGACTTTCAAATTTATAAATTTAACATTTTACGTTTCCAAGTTATGGGATTTTATTATAAAAAAATGGGGGATTTACCAGTTTTCGAACAATAACTCAAAAGTCCTTTCAACAGTTTTCATGAAACTTTGGTGGCTACAGACAGCATATCTCATTGATCTAAATGACAATATAATAGGACAAAAAATTTAAACTTTATAAAATTTGTTTGTTCAATGTGCTTTTTTGAATTTACCTTCATTAAGCACGCCTAACGCTGATAATTTCAAAGTCAAAGTCAAAAATGTATAAGAATCGAAACAGTCAAAGAGATGTATGACCAAAAAAGGACCTAAATAAATAGCCGAATCCACCTGAGTTCAATTTTGTCTGAGGGAGTTGAAGCCTTAGCTTGTTCATAATTTCACAATTTATAAATGGACACAACCCAACAGAATTCATGAAACTTTGTAGATGATAAGGACATACTATGTAAATGTGCATATCGACAGAAAATTATGATTATTTTTTTTATACGACCGCAAAAAAATGTTTGCGTTCGTATAATGCTATCATGTTGTTGTCGTCGGCTGCGTCGTCCTTAGACACATTTGGTTTCCGGACAATCACTTTAGTTTAAGTGAATGAATCTGTTTGAAAATAGCACACAAGGAAGGTTGGGATTGATTTTTGGGATAATTTTCCGAACAGTTTAGGAATTAGGGGCAAAAAATGGCCCAAAACAAGCTTTTTTGTAGTTTCTAGACAATAACTTGTAATAATGTGAGTGTATGGATATCTCTGAAATTGTACAAGGTCCCTTATCACAAAGGGAAGGCTGTGATAGAGTTTTGGGGTAGTTGTCCAAATCCGTTATGTATTAGGGGCAAAAGAGGTGCCAAATCAAGCATTTTTCTAGTTTCCAGACAATAATGTGTGTTCAAGAGAATGTATCTCTAAAATTGTACTACAAGGTTCCATACCATAATGGGAAGCTGGGATTGAGTTTAGGAATAATTACCCCAAGGGGGCGGGTTTTAAAAGTTTTTTTTACAATATGATGCAGTAGCATGACATCTTCAATTGTACAGTATTGCGCAATAGCACAGTGTTGCACAATAGCACAATATTGCGCAATAGCAAGACATCTTCAGTAGCACAGTATTGCGCAATAGCAAGAAAGCTTCAATTGCACAGTAATGCGCAATAGCACAGTTTTGCGCAACAGCAAGAATTCGTCAATTGAAAAAAATACAAATGTTTAACCAATGTCAATGGAATTGATTTAAAGTCTTTAATTTTTGGGGGTTCTAATCTTGTATTACTATTTTGGATATTGGGCCTTATTTTTAGATTGGTCTATATTGAGGTCAAAAGGGTCCAAAATTAAACGTTGTTTGATTTCATTAAAAACTGAATTATTGCGGCTGTATAATATGCTGAATCTTATAGTGCATTCATTTTTTTTTGTTTTGGGCCCTGTTTTTAGATTATATATTAAGGTTTGAAGGGTCCAAATTAAACTTTGCTTGATATCAACTAAAATAAAATTTATGGGTTTTTTTTATACATAAAATTGAGAAAGGAAATAGGGAATGTGTCAAAGCGACAAAAACCCGACCATAGTGCAGACAACAGCCGAAGGCCACCAATGGGTCTTCAATGTAGCAAGAATTCTCGCACCCGTAGGTGTCCTTCAGCTGGCCCCTAAAAATATGTATACTAGTACAGTGATAATGGACGTCATACTAAACTCCAAATTATACACAAGAAACTAGAATTAAAAATCATACAAGACTAACAAAGGCCAGAGGCTCCTGACTTGGGACAGGCGCAAAATTGCGGCGGGGTTAAACATGTTTATGAGATGTATGCTGAATCTAACCATGTCGTTTTGGATATCAGACCATTCTCATTTCAATATTTTAAGATCTTTGACCACATTTATTTTGTGTCAGAAACCTATAGTATGTCAAAATTTTTATCAAAATCCAAATTCAGACAGTATCAAACTTGAATATTGTGTTCAGGGTTCGGTCTCCGCGGTCGTATCAGGCTACAACAGTTTATCATTGCAACTCCTCTGAACCCACATAACTTTATCTTATGAAATTTTGTAGATAGTTAGGACATATTATGTAGATGTGCATTTCGAGAGGAAGTTATGATTACATTTTTTAAATAGGAGGAATGCCCCTTTGAACTTTTGGTCTTAATATACTTCTGCATCAATTTGTCAAATGGCACCACCAAATTACATGAAACTTTATAGATAATTAGGACATAATATGTAGATGTGCATATCAACAAAAAGTTTTTATAGGTTGACTTTTGAAGGAGCTTTGAGTCTTTGAACCTTGAAATCTGATGAGATTGTGTTTGCCCAGTGACAATATGGGGCCGTAGAGTATGTTAGCTGGTTCACAAAGGTTCTTTAATGGCAAACATGATAGCACATCCTCATTTTTACAGTGATGTTGATTACCGACCCTGTTAATTTAGATACATTTCTTCAAATAAAATTATCCTAGATGGTTACCAATTCAACACTGCAAGTATATCTTTGAACATTGTTTTCCAGTATAAATATTGATTTTAAAATCGGTTAATTAAAGCAAAACTCATTATCATTTTATACCCATTCATGGTCCTATAATCTGTCAATACCTTTGATATTGTGCAAGGTCATGTTTTGCTCTGACGTCTTTACACGAAATCCATTTGATGTTAGATGTGTAGTGATTGATATTTTAGTTTAAGATACATGATTTGTTGTGTGGTTATCATTGGTTTGCAACTAGCTTTCAGTAACTGCGAGTACTCTCAGATCTGTTCTTTGAGTCTTTCGTGTTTTTGTAAGGGTTTTTGTGTGATTTGTTTCGATCTAATGAGTTAAGCCGTTTTAAACTGTTTTTGTTTAGCCTGCGACTTCTGTCGTCGAAAGCAAGATAGATGGATAGCAATATGACAGCGGTGTTAACTTACTTTTCAAAAGCTTAATATTTAAGAAGGTAGAAGACCAGAATGCTTCATACTTTGTATATAAATGCCGTACTTTATAAAGTTTTTGTCGTCATATGTTTATTGTCATTGACCTCTTTTTTATGGTTCTGTGAATACTTGAAAAAAAGTTCAGCTTTTTTGTAACTTAGATTTCTTTCTTGTTATAAGTACATTGTAATAGAATAACTATATTTTTTATGTGCGTAACTTGCAAGGTCCTCGTGGCTGTCAGACAGTTTTCACTTGTCCTTGTCCTCATTTCATTGATCAGTGAACAAGGTTATCTTTTCGTGGTCAAGTCCATGTCTCAGATACTTTAACGATTGTGAGGTGTTCATATCCAACTGATTGTTGTCATTTGACTTTGACCTCATTTTCATGGGTCAGTTGTTAAAGTTATTGCTTTGGTGTTTTGGTCTGTTTTCTAATACTGTACACAATAAGTCAACTATATTTGGTGTATGGAAAAATTTTACGATGTACATTTCAGGCTGGTACGTTTTATTCAACCTAGACCTCATTTTCACGGTTCATTGCTCAGTGTTAAGTGTTTGTGCTTTGTTCTGCTTTTCTTAAACTCTAACAAGTATAATCAATAGGTCAACTATATTTGGTGTATGGAATGATTTCTATGTGTATATGTCTGCCTGGCATGTATCATCTGACCTTGACCTCATTTGCATGTTAAGTTTTTCTGGTTAATTTTGTTTCGTAGTTACTATATGCAATATGTCAACTACAAATGTATATATGTGATGCATGGAATGATTGTAAGGTTTACATGTGTTTACATATCTGTCTGGCAGGGTTCATCTGAACTTGACCTCATTTTTATGGTTCATAGGTCAGTATAAAATTTCAAGGGTTTGGTTTATTTCTTGTATATATTCCATAAGCATTAGTCAACTTTATTCGGTGTATGTAATGATTGTAAGGTGTGCACGTATTTCTAGCTAGATTTATCTGACTTTTACCTCATTTTCTTGGACACTGTTGGATCAGGTTAAGTTTATCCGATACTTGTAGTACAGTTTTATATTTAGGACTATCAACACGTGGTTGTCGTTTGTTGCTGTATATCACATCTGTTTTTCGTTAATTATTTTGTACATAAATCAGGCCGTTTGTCGTTTGAGTGCCTTTCATAGCTTACTATGTAGTACATTTTTTGCTCATTGTTGAAGGCAGTGAAGATACATGGTTTGACTAATATGTAAAAGTTTACTTGGGTTATTTCTTTGAATTACTTGTGAGACTTGCTATTTATAATACTTGGAATTACAAAGACTATTACTCGTAATTACTGATTTGCGTATTACTAGAAATTATTAATATTGATTACTCAAAATTATTGAAATAGATTATTTAAAAGTTGAACGAATTTCTCAGAAATAAATAACTAGTTTCTGCTAGTCATTACATATAATTACTACTGATGATCAATAGTTTTGACAAATTCAGTTACTTGAATGGATTAATTTTATTATTTATTTTTTGGGGTAATTCTAAGAAAAAGTAAAACAACAAAAATACTGAACTCCAAAGAAAATTCAAAACGGAAAGTCCCTTTACGATTGGAAAACTCAGAGGATCAAAAACATCAAATGAATATAAAACAACTGTTATATTCCTGACTTGGTACAAGTGTAATAATTGTATTTGTGGTAAATTTGAGATATGCAGGAAAGCAGTGCAAACAAATAAGACTTTAACTTAAAACAAAATATCATCCTTCTTACTTTTCATTTTTTTTTTAGAAATGTTAGACTGCCTAAAGAATTCTCCATATCAGATAAAAATATATGAACATTCTTTCACTAATTGTTGGTATTTATACAACATCTTTCTTTTTAGACTACCTCAGATTTTGGATAAACACCATAGTCACATACTGTAAAGGCAGTGGACCAGGATTTCCTAAAATCATGATTGTTCTAACTCACAAGGATAAATTGAGAGCTGTAACTACAAATCTATTTTTTTAGTTTAGATGTTAAATGACATGATTTTATCTGTGTTGTTGATTTGCTGTCTCAATTGCATATGTTTGCCTTATATCTCCTTTTGTTGAATACAAAACTATAGTGATAGTATTTACTAGAAGCTAGTATCATTTTCCTTTCCGTCCCTAATGATACAGACATGCAACCAAACAATTCTTTGCAATCCATAATTATACAAACATTCAACCAAACACAAATATATGTGATTGTCAGGAAACTACCTATTGCTCTGTCTTGTCATTTTTTAAGACTTTTGACAGACAGGCTAAATGTGGAACAATATTTGAAAATGTGTTTAAATGAAAAAGGTAAAATCAGGCATCATGAAACAAATGCTCAAATTTCATTAAGTTAAAAGTAAAAGAAACTGACAAGTTATCACTTCTGCCTCTGTCAATTATATATACACTTTTGTGAGGAGGACAAGCACTTGAATAATAGTAGTTATACAAGCAAAAGCTAATTCACAAGATTCAAGATAAGATGTTTATTTACAGGTGGAAGTGGAACCCAGACGTCAACAATTGTTCCATGCTATAGAAGATATGTTTTCTGGAAGTCCCTTGCTGTCCCATTTAGTCACTAAAGACCAAATTTTTGTAAATGCAAGGGACAAATCTGATCCAGAAATGGCGAAGATTAAAAAGAACATTATCGAACAAGCCATAGAGCAACCAACATGGGGTCAAGAACTTCCAAAATGTTTTATTCCTCTTGAACTCGAATTTGTCTCACTTCTAAACCGCAACATTCCTTTAATAACCATGGACCATATGATGAAGATAAATACTGCTCAGCCCGTTCGACCACTGACAGATGAAGAATTGAAAGTATTTCTCAAGTTTCAGCATTCAGTAGGACGAATCTTGTACTTTGATGAGTCAGGCTTGGATCAACACATCATTCTTTCACCGACGCACCTGATTGATGCATTTAAGTCAATCGTTACTGATAGAAGATTCTGTGAAGGTGACAGACTTAGACAGGTATCATGGGAATTATTGAGCCAGAAGGGTGTAATCGCAAAAAAGTCAGTAGCCGATATCTGGCAGAAAAAGAAATACAAGTCTTTTCAAAAACATAAAGATTATTTACTGGGAGTCATGACACATCTTGATATACTGGTGGAACCAAGGCGATATGATAAGACACACAAACGTATACCCGCCGAATTCTACTACGTTGCTAGCATGGTTAGAACCAATGATACAACTGGGTATCTTAAATCCACTAATTTCGTTCAGAGAAATATCGCAATAGCATTCAGCTCATCTTCTTCAATGATTCCCCCAGCGTTGTCCTTTAGATTCATCAGTTACTGCTTGAGCATATTTGCAGTGAACACTTATGGACAGCGAAACGATGAAATGTTGTTTCATAGATCAGCAGTTTTTAATATAGACCCATCTTTAGATATGTATGTTAACTGTGATGATGAGATGATTGTTGTTCGTCTTGTTCACCTAACGAATAGAAAACTTATAATGAGAGATCTAGCGTCTTGTATAAGGGAAAGTTTAGCTGTTGCACTCGAGAAAATTAGTCAGCTTTACGTCAAGACAAGCAGTACAGGATCTGTTATACATGAAGGATCTCTTCATATGAGTTGGTGTTGCAGTTCACCCATAGATCCTTGTCTCCTACCAATGTCAGAGCATCAAGAAGAAGTAGGTCCATGGTTATGTCCACAACACAGAATTGAGCACTCCAAAGAGATCTTATCTTCCTGGGCCTTACAAAAGGTAAATAACAGCAATTATGTTGTATATAAAAATAGTGTGAATGATTTTATTATTTAATCATTTATTGTTATGTTACATTTCCTTTACTGTAGCTTCTATTACATGCATGTAGCCTATACTCAATGACAAAAAAACATTATAAAACCATGGATATTTCGGTATCACTTTTCATATCAATAATGAAATGCTAAAGAGTAAATTTTAATCTTTGATGAACAGTTTGATAATGAAATGTAAATACATGTTTACAAATATTTAAGCGGAATGCAAAAGCCAATGTTACATTTTTTAAAACAATTAACAAAAAACATGTCCATTACCATCGAAACTCATGCTTTAAACTAAATTATAAATAGAGTATACATGTGTACACCATTGCCTTTGATAATTCATTTACTATGACATGGTCATGTCATGATACCATTAATTTTTTTGTCAAATCAACACGCATGATTTATTTGCATATCAACTATACCTGAACATGCTGAATAACAAATGATAACCTATCAAATAAGGTTTAGATAATATAAATTGTAAGGAATCATCTATTTGAATATTGCTTTTTCATTGACATAATTATCTTGTTTTTTTTTCCCTTAAGCATAAAGAAGGAGTCAACAATATTTTGAAAAAAGTTTGTGGTCGTTATACAAAATTATTGAAACTAGCATCTTGTGCTTTATTATTATTAAAGTGAGGACAATTCAAATAGCTTGAATATTATACAAGCGATATTTTCAACACTATATATACATAGGTGATACTATAGTTTACTATAAGTTCAAACAGTGAAGAGTTGTCTTACAAGTTTTACATGTTTAATGATAGTAAAGTTGATGAAACTTGGTAATCTCTGATGAATAGATTCACTTATCAAAACAATGAAATTGATGTTTATATAGATATAAGATATGCATTATTTCCCATTAAATTGGATATGTGATAGTGAGAGTGGGATATGGTGAGTGTCTTGTGAACATACACATATATGACGAAAGGAGCATTCAGTATTTCCCTTGATGGTCCGTCCAACCATTCGTCCAGTGTTTGTTTCCGCACTTCAACTTACTTAGGTCATGGAAGTATTATATTGACAGGAACTACAACGATTAATTAGCATTTATTTATAACCCGGGTAGCCCTGTAGAAAAGATATGGAAACTGACTAATTAGTACGCTGTCGTTAATTTTTTTTTGTGACTATCTGCGATGCCGCGGTCATAAATTGACCAGAGATACTTCTTATCAATCATGTGGTTTTAATCGAGACAGCTTAGCAATATAACCTGTCGGAAAACACCTTAACTTATTTCAATCGCGTCGATAGACCTTTATTCGTGAACAACTTATTTAAACAAATCGACTGATGCATAAAAATGAAATCGGCCCAGAATTATTTATTCTACAACGATTTGAATTAGTGAGTGACATTATTTTATTAGTTTGAGGGTGAAGTTTAAATATTAAAACTGTGAAGTTTAGAGTAATATATATGGTTAAGTTACTGGCTAATCCTGGAAAGTAGAAATTTCCTGTTTACAATACGAAAATGAATCGAGCAAGTACCAATCAACAAAATGCAGCAGAAGAAAACAGAGATATAATAACGTTATATAGCTATTAATATAATACATTTATGTTCCCTAAAATATGTTATCACTATCCGACCAAATGAAACCGTCCAAATGATACTGGTAAATATTATTGAACAGTCGCTCAAGAATTTGTATAATGTCCCTATACAAATCGTTGAATCGCAGTACTAAACAAGAATTTAACACATCGCGGAAGTTCAGCTGAAAATTCGTATATACCAACCAATGATCTTACCCTGGATTTAAAGCGAAGCTTAATATTTCCTACATTTATCTAAAATCTCGTTGATCTTTTGATTTTATTAGAACGACCATTTACATATGAAGGACATGTGTGCCACTCAGTGGAGTAAACAGTATAGTTATTTAATATATAAAATCACAACTTGCGATATATATTACATATAGTGCAATTTCTACCGAAAAATAAATCAATAAAAATGCGGCATTTATTCAATAAATTTGGTACAAATTTCCATCGTCAATGTGTTTTTGTATAGAATTAATGATGACTCGCATTTATCCATCAATCACTCAATCGGCACACATATGCAGCTGTAAGGTAACGGAATCTGCCTAAGTTTGCCGATTGCTGTTTCCCAAGAATTTAACACAACTTTCGATTTCTTCCTTTATTTCCGTTATCCCGAAAGCAACCGAGAAGGACAATATTGTAGGGCACCACACGCTGGTATGTAAATAACGTGCCATGTTTCAAGCTAAGTAACATGTCATTAAATTGCGCGCGGCATCGCAGATAAAACGTTTGAAGTCGGGTCGTAGTAGTGCCTGTCAATATAATACTTCCATGCTTAGGTTTTCCACTTCCAAATGTTATGCAACACATACACAATGCTAACAAAAATCAAGGAGACAAAATTTGAATTTTAGAATCAAGTCCATTACTGTTCTTGACTTGTGTCCCTTTATCGCTTGAACAATTGCATTTATTTCTTTGTCGTTTTCATCAATTTAATTTAGTTTTGCCTCATACCAATTTTATGAAAATTATACACAATACTTTACGAACAAAACATTGCAGAAATTATTTGAAACTAATCAACAAACTGATTACATAAGAAATACAAACAAAACAGTGAAATTATGTTAACACAAAGCAAGAGATACATAAGACAACAACAATAACAATATTTACAAACAAGCAATGACATCAAATGCTAAAAAAGAATAGTTGTGTTGACGTTTTACATGCATGCTTTATTTTTTTTCAATAAAAACGTATTTTCTGATAACTTTTTAGGCAGAAAGTACATGTGGAGTAGCATGCCCAGGTAATGTATGCATTATTGTATATTTATCTGATATAAGTAGCTTATTCCATGCATACAGTACCCCATTTGTGTAAGCTCCAACGTCCATAACACGATGTACCATGAAATCATACACATAAAACACTATACACTGTAACCATATACTAATGCTCAATTACACCATTACACTATTATAACAGACAACATTACATGATAAAAAATTCTGCCAAACACTTACATCGGTCCCTTAACAATTTACCCTAATTTGAATCAATCATAAACAGTCTTGTTCCTAATACACTTATCATAGGTGTTGAAGCCTGCGACAAATCTTGCTTAAAGGAGTCAGAACTAGTATCTATACAGCTCGCCAAAAGTTAAACAACACCTTCATGCTTTTGCTTCTATTTTTTGTTTTAAAATTAAATTTGATACTGCTTTGATTCCATATATTTTGTTAATCTACAGGTAAGAATTCAGGTACAACTTGTATTCCTAGGTACCTTCAAAACAGGTTTTATAAAGCTAAATACAAGTTTTATCTTGCAAGTTTCGTGCAATGAAATGTAACTGTTAATCGCTCACTTAATTGTGTCAATTTACCTGTTCGTAGACCAGTCAAAAGACTATTGCTGACTCATAGACATCGTCAAGCTCGACATCAGTGGTGTCTTGGTCATCGCAATATGACTTCAATACAGTAGCGTTACGTCCATTGGTCTGACGATAGAAGATTCCTCCAACATCATATTGATGAGTGCATACGCGTATGGCGTCCTACGGAATACAGCATACATGAAGCAGTACATTCTTGGAACTACAGCGATTGGTGGTAAGGGTTTGACATTTTGGAGATTCTTTTCATTTGACTGCGAAATGGACCTTTATGTTTTGGATTGGACTATGACGTGTCAAAAATATCGCGATAACATCCCCAGGATATCGATGTGCCATATTTTGACTGTCACAATCTTGCAACTAGACCAATATTTATTGACGATAATGCTAAGCCACACAGAGCACGCATTGCTTCAGATTATTCACGCAAGGGAGTTACTGACACTATTCCTTGGCCACCCATTTCACCAGATATGAATCCCATTTAGCATGTCTAGGATGATATTGGTCGATTAATCAACACCAGGATTCCTGCTAGTAAGAATTAACAGGAATTATGAGCAGCCTTGATAAAAGAATGACAAAGAATTCATGTAAAAACATTACGATGCTTAGTTCAAAGCATGAGACGACGTGTAAATGAACTTGTTCGGAAAAGTTAAGGATACACTCGCTAGTGACTTAAATTTTACTTTAATGTATTCACAAATTGTCACTCTCGAGTTGTAAAAAGAATTGTGTGTATAGTACAAAGCAAATTTTCAAAAACCTCAGTATAAGTTGAAACTTTATCTTGAATTTTATTTTTCCAGTTTACAACCATTTAACCAAAATGAAAATATTATAGTAAAAAATTCAATCATGAAAACAGTCCAAACTTCCACTTTTAAATTAATATTATATAAGTTATCTTATATAAACACAAACTTAGTTAATTGTATCGATATTTCGATAAGTTATGAATTCAGTAAAAAGTGATTCCGGAAAATTATCAGGTGTTGCTTAACTTTTGGCGAGGTGAATATATTGTCTGTACATGCTTAACTTAATTCTGTTTACTATCATTCTTGTTGTTTTAATCTCTAGATAGAAATAGTTTTGTCCTGTTAACATTGTTGATTTCATTGATAGTTATTTCATTCTAAATAACTTTTTTTATAAAGTCAATGCTAATTATTTCCGCTCCCACCAACGTTGCTGTGGGGGCATCACGTTTTATCCTTGTCCGTCAGTACGTCAGTCCGTCCGTCCGTAAATTGGTTCCGTTCTCTAACTTATGTTGTTTGAAAACAAATGTTAAGAAACTTACACAGACAGAATATTCCTACGAAACACAGATCAAATATGAATTATGGTGGCTTCACGTTTTACCGTTCTAAAATTATGTCCCTTTATAAATGGGAAAATGCTGATTTTTCGGTTTTCATTATCAAATGGTATGTAACACATAATGTTTATTGCCACATAACACAGATACAGTGTAGATTTGGTTGTGTCGCTTTTACCGCTAAAATGCCCCTATTCAAACTAAGAAAACGCTCTAACATGACTGACGTTAGTTTGCCTTTACTAAATGTTGTGAAATTTATTCAAAATGGTTATTTAAAAAAAAAAGCAATACATGAACCTAAGACCATGAAGACCGCTGAATGCCGGTGTCATATGGTATTTTGAACCCCCTAAAAATTGAACCCGGGGTCAAAATACCATGCGGTAAAATGACCCCGGGGTCATTATACCGCATGGTATTTTGACCCCGGGGTCATTTTTCACATATGGTATTTTGAACCCCCCTGCGGTATACTGAACCCTCTGTTTTTGAGAAAAAGTATTGCAGATAATCTAATTTACAATTTATTGGCTATTATTTTTTCTAATTAGAGGTTATGAGTAGGGGTTCAATATACCGCAGGAAAAAAATGTTTTGAAAAAAATTAATTTCCATGGTATATTGACCCCCCTGTGGTATATTGAATCCCCTACTATAGACCTTAATATTCAAAAATTCTAGCTATTCTAACTCCTTAACATAGTAATAATACTTCAATAAGTAGTTTGTATGCATTTAACATCCTGGAAAAAATGTTTTGAAAAAAAATAATTTCCATGGTATATTGACCCCCCTGCGGTATATTGAACCCCCTACTATATACCTTAAATTTCAAAAATTCTAGCTATTCTAACTCCTTTACATAGTAATAATATGTCAATAAGTAGTTTGTATGCATTTAACATCCTGGAAAAAATGTTTTGAAAAAAAATAATTTCCATGGTATTTTGACCTACCTGCGGTATATTGAACCCCTTACTATAGACCCTAAATTTCAAAAATTCTAGCTATTCAAACTCCTTAACATAGTTATAATACTCCTACAAGTAGTTTGTATGTATTTAACATACTGGAAAAGATATTTTGAAAATTTTACTTAGTCATGGTATTTTGACCCCCCTGCAGTATATTGAACCCCCTACCATAGACCTTCAATTTCAAAAGTTCTTGCAATTCATACTCCTTGACGTAGTAATAATATTCCGATAAGTAGTTTATATGTATTTAAAATGCTGGAAAAGATGTTAGAAAAAAATAATTTCCATGGTATTTTGACCCCCATGTGGTATATTGAACCCCCTACTATCATGACTATAGACCTTAAATTTCAAAAGTCCTAGCTATTCAAACTCCTTAACCTAGTTATATTATTCTTACAAGTAGTTTGTATGTATTTAACATGCTGGAAAAGATATTTTGAAAATTTTACTTAGCCATGGTATTTTGACCCCCTGCAGTATATTAAACCCCCTTCTATAGACCTTGGTTTTCAAAAATTCAAGCTATTTTAACTCCTTAACATAGTAATAACACTTCAATAAGTTGTTTGTATGTATATAACATGCTGGAAAAGATATATTAAAATTTAACTTAGCCATGGTATTTTGACCCCCCTGCGGTATATTGAACCCCCTACAATAGACATTCAATTAAAAAAATTCCAGCTATTCTTAATCCTTAACATAGTAATAATACTCCAATTTGTAGTTTGTATGTATTCAACATGCTGGAAAAGATATTTTTAAAATTTTACTTGTGGTATATTGAACCCCCTACTATAGACCTTGAGTTTCAAAAATTCAAGTTATTCTAACTCCTTAACTTAGTAATAATACTTCAATAAGTTGTTTGTATGTATATAATTGAAGTTCAATATACCGCAGGAAAAAAATGTTTTGAAAAAAATTAATTTCCATGGTATATTGACCCCCCTGTGGTATATTGAATCCCCTACTATAGACCTTAATATTCAAAAATTCTAGCTATTCTAACTCCTTAACATAGTAATAATACTTCAATAAGTAGTTTGTATGCATTTAACATCCTGGAAAAAATGTTTTGAAAAAAAATAATTTCCATGGTATATTGACCCCCCTGCGGTATATTGAACCCCCTACTATATACCTTAAATTTCAAAAATTCTAGCTATTCTAACTCCTTAACATAGTAATAATATGTCAATAAGTAGTTTGTATGCATTTAACATCCTGGAAAAAATGTTTTGAAAAAAAATAATTTCCATGGTATTTTGACCTACCTGCGGTATATTGAACCCCTTACTATAGACCCTAAATTTCAAAAATTCTAGCTATTCAAACTCCTTAACATAGTTATAATACTCCTACAAGTAGTTTGTATGTATTTAACATACTGGAAAAGATATTTTGAAAATTTTACTTAGTCATGGTATTTTGACCCCCCTGCAGTATATTGAACCCCCTACCATAGACCTTCAATTTCAAAAGTTCTTGCAATTCATACTCCTTGACGTAGTAATAATATTCCGATAAGTAGTTTATATGTATTTAAAATGCTGGAAAAGATGTTAGAAAAAAATAATTTCCATGGTATTTTGACCCCCATGTGGTATATTGAACCCCCTACTATCATGACTATAGACCTTAAATTTCAAAAGTCCTAGCTATTCAAACTCCTTAACCTAGTTATATTATTCTTACAAGTAGTTTGTATGTATTTAACATGCTGGAAAAGATATTTTGAAAATTTTACTTAGCCATGGTATTTTGACCCCCTGCAGTATATTAAACCCCCTTCTATAGACCTTGGTTTTCAAAAATTCAAGCTATTTTAACTCCTTAACATAGTAATAACACTTCAATAAGTTGTTTGTATGTATATAACATGCTGGAAAAGATATATTAAAATTTAACTTAGCCATGGTATTTTGACCCCCCTGAGGTATATTGAACCCCCTACAATAGACATTCAATTAAAAAAATTCCAGCTATTCTTAATCCTTAACATAGTAATAATACTCCAATTTGTAGTTTGTATGTATTCAACATGCTGGAAAAGATATTCTTAAAATTTTACTTGTGGTATATTGAACCCCCTACTATAGACCTTGAGTTTCAAAAATTCAAGTTATTCTAACTCCTTAACTTAGTAATAATACTTCAATAAGTTGTTTGTATGTATATAATTGAAGTTCAATATACCGCAGGAAAAAAATGTTTTGAAAAAAATTAATTTCCATGGTATATTGACCCCCCTGTGGTATATTGAATCCCCTACTATAGACCTTAATATTCAAAAATTCTAGCTATTCTAACTCCTTAACATAGTAATAATACTTCAATAAGTAGTTTGTATGCATTTAACATCCTGGAAAAAATGTTTTGAAAAAAAATAATTTCCATGGTATATTGACCCCCCTGCGGTATATTGAACCCCCTACTATATACCTTAAATTTCAAAAATTCTAGCTATTCTAACTCCTTAACATAGTAATAATATGTCAATAAGTAGTTTGTATGCATTTAACATCCTGGAAAAAATGTTTTGAAAAAAAATAATTTCCATGGTATTTTGACCTACCTGCGGTATATTGAACCCCTTACTATAGACCCTAAATTTCAAAAATTCTAGCTATTCAAACTCCTTAACATAGTTATAATACTCCTACAAGTAGTTTGTATGTATTTAACATACTGGAAAAGATATTTTGAAAATTTTACTTAGTCATGGTATTTTGACCCCCCTGCAGTATATTGAACCCCCTACCATAGACCTTCAATTTCAAAAGTTCTTGCAATTCATACTCCTTGACGTAGTAATAATATTCCGATAAGTAGTTTATATGTATTTAAAATGCTGGAAAAGATGTTAGAAAAAAATAATTTCCATGGTATTTTGACCCCCATGTGGTATATTGAACCCCCTACTATCATGACTATAGACCTTAAATTTCAAAAGTCCTAGCTATTCAAACTCCTTAACCTAGTTATATTATTCTTACAAGTAGTTTGTATGTATTCAACATGCTGGAAAAGATATTTTGAAAATTTTACTTAGCCATGGTATTTTGACCCCCTGCAGTATATTAAACCCCCTTCTATAGACCTTGGTTTTCAAAAATTCAAGCTATTTTAACTCCTTAACATAGTAATAACACTTCAATAAGTTGTTTGTATGTATATAACATGCTGGAAAAGATATATTAAAATTTAACTTAGCCATGGTATTTTGACCCCCCTGCGGTATATTGAACCCCCTACCATAGACATTCAATTAAAAAAATTCCAGCTATTCTTAATCCTTAACATAGTAATAATACTCCAATTTGTAGTTTGTATGTATTCAACATGCTGGAAAAGATATTTTTAAAATTTTACTTGTGGTATATTGAACCCCCTACTATAGACCTTGAGTTTCAAAAATTCAAGTTATTCTAACTCCTTAACTTAGTAATAATACTTCAATAAGTTGTTTGTATGTATATAATTGAAGTTGGACGTTTTTCAAATATTCCAAGAAATGAAAGAATTTGCAAAAAATGCTCCTCTGGCTGTGTTGAAGATGAAATCCATTTTTTAACTAACTAAAAATTTTAAATCAGATAGAGATGTTCTCTTTGACTTTGTTAGCCAAAGAATTCCAAATTTTTCTATACTTGATAATCAGCATACATTTATTTATTTATTAAACTGTGAAGACAATCAGGTCCTTAATGCTGTTGGTAAATTTATTAAAGTGAATATGAGTTAGTAATTGTATTGTTACTGTATGTAAAATAATGTTTGTATCTACATGTATCTATATATCTATCAAATTAATATTCTTTTTCCTTATTCATGTACATGTATGCTCTGTATGCCCCTTGTGGGCCCTTAATTGGAAATAAAATATGTTCTGTTCTGTTCTGTTCTGTTCTGTTCTATAACATACTGGAAAAGATATTTTGAAAATTTTACTTAGCCATGGTATTTTGACCCCCCTGCGGTATATTGAACCCCCTACCATAGACATTCAATTTCAAAAATTCCCGCCATTCTTAATCCTTAACATAGTAATAATACTCCAATAAGTAGTTTGTATGTATTTAACAAACTGGCAAAGATATTTTGAAAATTATACACAGCCATGGTATTTTGACCCCCTGCTGAATATTGAACCCCCTACTTAAGACCTTGAATTTCAAAAACCCAAGCTTTTCTAACTCCATAACATAGTTGTTATACTCCAATTTGTAGTTTGAATGCATTTTTAAAACATGCTTGAAAAGATATTTTGAAGAAAAAAAAAATTCCATTGTATTTTGACCCCCTCCTCCTTCCATGGTATATTGAACCCCCTCCTATAGACCTTGAATTTTAAAAATCCAAGTTTTTCTAACTCCTTAACATTGTTTTAATACTCCAATAAGTAGTTTGTTTGTATTTAACATGCTGGAAACGATATTTTGAAAATGTTACTTAGCCATCTTATTGTACCATGGTATATTGAACACCCTACTATACATCTAAAGACCTTTCATGTTAAAATATCTTGCTACTGTAACTCCTTAACATATTTATTATACTCCAATTAGTAGTTTGTATTTATTTTATGAGTTTGAAAAGATGTTTTGAAAATTTTACTTTTAAAAATCAAGTGAGCCATGGTAATTTGACCCCCTCCCCTTTTTTACCTTGGAGAATTAAAACTTAAAAGTCTTACCATTCTATATAAATATTTTAAATTTCAAAGAATTATAGTGTCCAAGCTACATGGTCTAGTTTTAATGATTTAAGAAGTTTTTTGAATGAAATTTTGTTGGTTAAGACTTCAAAGCACTTATACCGAGCAAATATTTTTCTTGAAAATTGACCTCCCCTTCTTGTATAAATGAGTTTTAATATTTGATTAGCTTTTATATAATGTTTAATGTTTTATTAATCATCTAAAATGAAAAAAAACAGGGGGGGGGGTTCAATTTACCATGGGGGTTCAATTTTCCATACAGGGGGGGGGGTTCAATTTACCATCGGGGGGGTCAATTTACCATAGCAGTATTTTGACCCCGGGGTCATTTTACCATGGGGTTCAAAATACCATGTGACACCGGGTCACCAAAAGATTGTTGCTGAATTTGTGTTTGCTTTTGAATTGAAATAATTGACTCTGAATAGAAGAAGCCAGTTGAAAGTATACATTTACAACTTCTATTTGAATAGTTATTTTAAAGCTCGACTATTTTATTTATTACTTGGGAATGTACATAATTTTTCCGATTATAATCCTTTGGCAAATCCTGATGTCTATTAACCGGATGGCAAATTGCACAAACCTATCGCAATATAAATTTATGTACTCAGTTTGCTTTATAATCTGAAATTCTGGATGCATTTATTTCATCTACATGTGTCATATCTTTGTATTTTGTTTCCTACATGAATGCCTTTATATTCTCAATTCGTATTTGAAGCTGTCTTGTCTTATGAAGAGACTTACTTTGGATTCATAAAACATCTCAAATTTTAAGGATGTCCTGATTTTACTTAAATGAATTCAAATATTCTACAGGGAAACTTATTTTTGCCGAAGAATTTCTTAATTCAAACGTTTGTGAATACCTGTACACACTTTCAAAATAACCAATGTATATAAAAAGGTATGTCGATATATAAAACGCCAGACACGAGTTAAGTCTACAAAAAAAACCATCAGTGACGCTCGAATGAAACAAGTTAAAAGGCAAAATACATTACAAAGTAAAGGAATCTACTCCTTGGGTAGACAATCCTTAGCTTTTCGAAAAGGTCAAAGGTTATAATAGGACAGTGACTCGAAAAAGAAACAAAAGCGAAACAACTCGAGGTCAGAATACCGTTACTAATGATGACCGTTCTTGATAGTCACATGTAAAGCTCTTTCTGCCGTCTCCTGAATTTTGATAACAAAAACGAAATTAAGCTTTCACGAGTGAATTTAATAGTATTACATGCAAGTAGTATTTAAGCGCACGAAATAATTAAAAGAAAGCATCTCACTGATACTCGCATTTGCGTCATTACATATCTTAATCAAATAATGAATTCGAATGTCAAACGGCCCACATTAAATGTTTGATTCCGGATTCATTTACATTTTATCCAGAATTTTTGAGAACGCAAACCGATAGTGTGCTTTTGAAATGTGATTTATAATGTTAATGAATCAAGACGTGTAGGTTAGTTGGACACACAATCAATACAATTTTCAAAACCGTAACATGATAGTACAAATAAGTAAATGCTATAACGGCTTAACTATTAAAACAAACAAACAAAATTGAATTAAAATTTTATAATAAATGAACGTTCCTGTTAGTTTTATTTCAAATTCTTTTGAATATAATATATAATATCAATAAACACGAACGTCAATTGCAAGTATTTACGGATGGACATTTTATTTATCGAATGAATCTATTTTTAAATTCTAACATTCCACTATGTACATGATGTATATTACTATACAAAATATAAGCAAAGACTTCTAAATCCATACTAACAGTATAAAATAATCAACATTATGGTTGAAATTAAATTTAGTTGTGATTATTGTTATTATTTTAACGGTTGTTTTGAGCTGCAAGGATTTAAAATCATGCTTTATGAATTGAAAACACACAAGTGTTATTATTCACGACCGTTTAAAATTAAAATATTTTATAAATTGATATCACTCTCCGTTTTATGGATATATTACACTACACAAAAAATAAATAATAATTACTCATAAAACCTAAATACTAAAATGGAATGAACTATTTAACATAGAAGTATAATGATTATTGTTTATACACAATTTTTTTGGTAGGATGCAAGAATTTATTTAAGTTTTATGTTTCCTTTACAAATGAATATTTAAAAATACCAAAGCAGACTATCTTGTCATATACATTACTTATTTCTTTATTGCAACTCTGAAAATATTCTGATTTCAATCATTGTTAGTTTCCTCAGAAACATAAATACAGTATATATTTTGTATATATTTCTTTGATTCCGATTGTATTAAATGCTTTTGATCAGAATATTATCTTTCTGTTTTCCTATCTAAACATTTATATTTTAACCCGAATGTTCTCTCCCGTAAGTCTATGATGAAATACACAGTAATTCCGTGGTTAAATCTTCAAACATAATTAGTTTACATGTTATCGAGACAGACAACAGATAATACCTAGTTATAATTGCCTAGATACACACAGTGGACAGTGGTCGTTTTAAAACAGATATAATTGCGTCGTCAATGGCCACTAAGAGACCATATCAAAGACGTAGATAACAACTTGTTAAGACCTGTATAAATGACCGAAACTTAAGAGACGTTTCGAGAAATTTTGTCTGACTTCCGGCCGAGAGATATTGTGTGGCCCATAGACACATCCAAAACTCGCCAATATATAAGCATGAACCCCTCAACAACTAAAAGCATGTTATACACAAGGTTTATTACCATAACCATACTGTTCTGGATGTATGTGTCCCTTTGTAACGTTTATGCAAGCAGGGGCATTATAGGTGTCCTTATGAACACATTTTCCATGTATTTTTAAAATAATATAGCAGAAGATTTCATTTGAATAAACAATTCGAAGTCAATATACAAAAATTGAAATATACTGTTTATTGCATCATAACATAGATACAGTTCAAACTTGGTTGTGTTGCTTTTAACGCTTAAATACCCCTGTTAAACACTATTTGATGGTATGAACTAAGTTTGTCATTTGTAATTGCATTAATTGTTGATATGAAGGATTTGTGCACACATTGGAGTGGGTTTGCACTTTTGCAGTTTAAAAACTTGAACATAGTGGTTTATACACCAACATTGGCTGATCATTCTTAAACTTTCACAATTCATAATAAAAGTGTTACGTCACTTTGTGTGGCGTTGATACATTCGTGTTTTCGTTGTTATTCTGAGGTAAAAATATTGTTATTTAATATAATTTTATTGATACGAATTTGTCTCTGTCCCGGGTGGTCCTGGGTTTTTTTGGTACTGTCCCATAAAGTTGTGTTGTCACGTACCCGATATTTTATAATAGCGTTTAGATAGTCTTGAAACAAGGTTAAACCCACCTGTTGGTTTTTTTTAAAAGTGTCCTGTACCAAGTCAGGAATATGACAGTTGTTATATAATAGTCGGTGGCGTTTGATTTTGTAGCAGTTCAGCATTTATGATGTTCCGTTGTTCTCCACTTATAGTTCATGTGCGTCCGTTGGTTTTTGGTTTGTGACCTGGATTTGTTTCAGTTCAATCGATGTTTGACTATTGAACACATGCATACTACTGTTGCCTTTATTTACATTTGCTTGAAGTGCATGACGACTCATAATTTCAACTGAATTTCAGCTGGATAAAAATAGTTTTTGGACATTAACGTAACTAAAAGTATCAGTATATTCACGAATCTATAACTAACTTTTTTTACTATGTTAGAGTGAATGATTAGCATAAATCATATTATTTTATTTTTGGCAACCTAAGAACTGGTGTAATTGAAGAATTTCTTGATTTCGAATAAAAAACAAAGTTATTCACCTGATAATAAAACAAAACCTTTATTCACTATTGTAATATTTTTACAATTTCGACTAATCATCCAGTTTATAACATTTACTTTTTAGAGAATTTAAAATAGGCAATGCTAGGATCATTTACATTCTCAATTTAGTTAAATGCTAATTCAATGACAACATCCATTATTGTATGACATTAGAGGAATGAATTATCGTTTGTTTTTTCCATGAAAATAAATCACAGTTTTTAGTGCAACTGATTTAACCAAATATTATGATTGTTTTGATTTGGCAAAAAATTTCATTGACTCATTATCCCTTTTTGCATTTTATTACGATTCTGATTTAAAAAAAAAAAGCGAACATCAGATTGTAACATACACAACACTGTGTTACTCAATACAATATATGTCCGTCTCCATGGTCTAAAAGTACTTTGTCAATCTTCATTGGTAATTTGTATTAACACTTCACGTGTACAATACACACTTTGATCTTGGAAAATTCAGAAATTTAATATTCTATAAATATTTCAGTGACGGACAACGAGTTCTTAAAGCAGACTCCAACAGATATTCACCTACGTCGATTGTCAATTCAATACAGCATACACGAGACCAAAGAGTTAGCTATTCATCTTGGAATGGGGTATAATACATGGGAGCGTATGTATGATACATTAGGTGAAGAACCAGAACGATTAAACTTTGAAATACTGCATAGGTGTATTGACAGTTCTACCATTACATTTGACGATATCAAGAAGGCTGTTGAAATCGGAAACATAAAGAACCCACACATTCTTTGCAAAGTAAGTTGGTTTCAATTGTAAATTACTACTTCTTCCTCTACACTATTTATACAACCAGACTAAATATATCTTTCTTTTTATCAAGTGTTTGTATTCGGTTTTAATCATAGAGTTTGTTTTTATTTGCTGATTGTTTTCCTTTATAAATGTCTAAAGATGCATTTACTTATTCTTTTTCTTTATTTTAGGTGTTGAGGGACAAGCCGATTGATTTTGGTAAGTTTTATAATCATTAACTTATTATACTTACATGAACATATATAAACATTTGATAATTTTCTTTCCTAAAATGCAAAAAAAAAACATTCATCATTACTTGGCATTCGTAGTCCGTCGTCGTAAATCTTTGCAAAAACTTCTTCTCTAAAACTACTAATCAACATGTAAACAATCAGCATTAGGGTTTCTAGTTGAATAAACGTGTCTGATGATCTCGCGTATCAACCAATATGACCTACATGGCTATAAAATAACATTGAAATAGAACATACAATGTACTGTTAAAAATAAGAAATGTGTCTGCTATTTTTAAAACGGTTATAAATAGAGAAATTATGACAGGGTCAAAAATGTAAACAATGGTAATCACTACCAATTGTTCTCATACAACAAAACTGCTAGACGACTCCAAATAGGAGTTATTGCCCATTAAATGACAATTTTATTTGTATGCCCCACCTAAATTGATAGATGAGCATTATGTTTTCTGGTCTGTGTGACCGTTCATTCGTCCGTCCATTCGTTTGTCCGTTTTCAGTTCACATTTTTGTCAAGGTTGTTTTAGGTGAAGTTGAAGTCCAATCAACTTGAAACTCAGTACACACGTTTCCTTTGATATGATCTTTTTTATGTTAATATGCCAAATCATATTTCTTATCCCAATTTCATGGTCCACTGAACATAGAAAATAATATTGCAAGTTTCAGGTTAAAGTTTTTGGTTTAAGTGTTTTTGTCGAGGCAGTTTTTGATGAAGTTGAAGTCAAAACTTTGATATGATCTTTTTTTATGTTAATATGCCAACTTAGATTTTTTATAACAATGTCACTGTCCACTGAACACAGAAACTGATGGTGCAAGTTTCAGGTTGGATTTTTTGGTTAACGTTTTGGTCAAGGTAGTTTTAGATCAACACATGTTCCCTTTGATATGATCCTTCTATTTTAAAAGCCAAATGAGATTTTGACCTCAATTTTAAGGTCTACTTAACATAGAAAAGGATAGTGATAGTGGGGCATCCGTGTACTATGGGCACATTCTTTTTTTTCCATTTTTAAAATTGGGAATGGCAATTGGGAATGAGTAAAAAGACAAACACCCGATCAAAGAGCAGAAACAGCCAAAGGACACCATTGAATCTTCAACATAGCCACCTCAGGAATAGATTACCTTAGCTGTATTTGGCAAAATATTTAGAAACGTGTGGTCCTCAATGTTCTTCAACTTTGCTCTTTATTTGGACTTTTAAACATTTTTTGATTCAAGCGTCTCTGATGAATTTCCTTTAGAGAAAACGCGCGTCATGTAAATACAAAATGTTGATCCTGGTATATTTGATGAGTTTATTTTCAACATATTAAGACCATTCTGCACCCGGAGGCCTGCTTCGATCGACCCCTAAACAAACATATTTACCAGTTGTTATCTTGATAAATATACTCTGTAGCCGGATAGAATATTATCAACAATGCAAGTTCTACTCTTTAGTTAAATTTTGCTGATATAGTAAGTATACTGCCACTTGTTATAAATAAGTGATTGTCGTTCTATAAAATACTTGTTTACTGGATGACACGACGCCCAGGATAAAAAGGTGTCAATCGGCTGTTGTCAAGGACACAACAACACCGATTTTATCAGGTATCCCCAGGATCATCTTAAATGATGTTATGAAAATGACACATGTGCAGTCTTCTGAATCCTCATTGTACTATAAAAATTCAGACAAGTTTGAATATATTCGGCCGTGTACTGTTCAACTTTCAGATATTTTAGATTTCAATGACAACCATCAATATTGCTCTATTTCCAAATGTAACCGTAAAAATTGTAAACCCTGTGATATACTAATAACTGATACCCACTTTCAAAGTAATTTAACCACCAAAAATTACAATACACATAGCCATAAGGATTTGAATTGCACTGCCTCCAATATTGTTTACGGTATTGAATGTACTCTTTATGGATTGATCTACGTCGGGGAAACTCGACAAAGACTCAATTTTAAGATGAATGATCATCGGTCAAATGTTAATGATCCGAATAACAACAAATTTCTCTATAAACATTTTAATCAGCCTGACCATTCTATTGTTTCAATGAAAGTCCGGATTATAGAGAAAATATATCATCCTACAAATGACCCCATATTGAGTACGCCACATCGTTTACAAAGAGAAGACTTTTGGATTAGAGAGTTGGGAACAGCCATTCCCTATGGATGCAATGACAAAATTGATGGTGTAGGTATTTTATCTAGTCCCAGGTGTAGTACTGTCAATACATTAAAATTATTTAATACTTCTGCTCGACGAAATAGAACTCATGGTCACAGAAAATATATACCACCTGCTGTACACACCGTGACAATTGATAGTCTATTACCGTCTGTTCAAAAACCTTTAGGAATTCATCATATTAGAACTAAATTATACTCCATTCCATTGTCAACACTTTCTTTACTATTTCAAGATGCCAAAAATACTTCCGTTACTGATTTTCGTTCTGTTCTATAGATTAGTTGCAATTATTATGGACATTGCTAACCATAGACTATTCAAACCAGTATTGACTACATCCAATATTGAGGAAAAACGTTACTTTTTTAAGGTAGAATTCGCCAATAAAGGTTTAGATGCTGTAAATATTGGCAATATTTTCCATAAAAAATCAGTACAAAAAACTATACCTGATTACTTCAAAAATAAAGCTACACCTGTTATTTCTTATACCTACACCAAGTCTATTGCATCTAAGATTTTCAACCACAAGAGAGTTTTAGAGGCTTTTAACCTCAAAGATACAAAATCCAAGCCTCCGGATTGCTCATGTGCATCTTCTCAATATAATTATAGTCCAGCTGGTCATATTATTACTGGTGACCTTGGTATTGTTACCAATGAACAACTAAGAGAGTTGCTAGCCAAGGGACCAAAGTATAGAATCCCCCAGCCCATCAACTGGAAAAAGAATTTCAAGTTACTGATGGATGCAGTTGAGGACTATGCAAGAAAATGGGTAAAGCGCGAACCAGACGAACCCGAACTGGACACTTTGTCTGAATGGATCAAAGCTATTCGATCATGCATTCAGAGGCGCATACAAAAACTTCGATGTAACATGAGTACGAGAGTTTCTAACCCTTTCAAGAATCCGGTGGTTGTGGATGCTTTATCCTCTTTGCATGACAAATATGTCGTTGTTCCGGCAGATAAAGCCTCCAATAGTATTGTCTTCATATGTAAAAAACATTATTTGCAATGTCTCACTACAGAGCTTGGAATTGATAAAACTACTGGTAATCCTACATATTCTTTAACATCATTTACCAAGGATGAAATTTTACAAAATCATAAATCTGTCCTTCTTTCTTTTGGTATCAACATCAAAGAAAACGAAGAAAACTTGCCCTCATTATACTGGATACCTAAATTACACAAAACTCCATATAAAGAACGATATATAGCTGGGTCTTCAAAATGTTCGACTAAACATCTTTCTAAAGTATTGACTACTATTCTTTCTACAGTTAAAGATGGGCTGCAAAAATATTGTGAGGAGATATATTCTACCAGTGGTGTTAACCAGATGTGGATTCTCAAAAATTCGAAAGATCTACTGCTTAACCTTCGATCACAATCTTTGCAATTTTGCAGCAACATAAAAACTTTTGATTTTTCTACGCTATACACTACTATTCCCCATGCTCAGTTGAAAGATCGACTTCACCATCTCATAAAACAGAGCTTTTTCTATAAAAATGGGAATCGTAGATACAAATTTCATGTTTTGGGATACAATAATTCATATTTTGTAAAGAATCACACTGAATCTTCCAGAAAATATACTGAAGATGATATTATTAAAATGCTGGACTTTTTGATCGACAATATATTTGTTGAGTTTGGAGGATTTATATTTCAACAGACAGTCGGTATTCCAATGGGTACTAATTGTGCACCCCTGCTGGCTGATTTGTTTTTGTATTCGTATGAAGCAGAATTTATTCAGAACCTTCTAAAAGACAAAAAGAAAAAGCACCTTGCGAAATTCTTTAATTTTACTTTCCGATATATTGATGATGTTTTATCATGGAACAACCCATACTTCAGCCAATACTTACATCTCATATATCCTAGTGAACTTGAAATTAAGGATACTACTGATACTAGAAGGACTGCTTCATACCTTGATCTTTTCCTAAATATTGACGTAGATGGACGACTTCACACGAAAATCTATGATAAACGGGACGATTTCAACTTCCCAATTATCAATTTCCCATTTCTCAGCAGTAACATACCCTCTGCCCCTTCGTATGGTGTTATCACATATCACAATCGATACGTTATTCACGTGCTTGTTCACACTATGCGGACTTCATATACAGGAGTGTGCTCCTTACGCAGAAACTGCTCCAACAAAGTTATGAGGAGGACAGATTAAAATTGACACTTCGTAAATTTTATGGACACCATCACGAATTGGTGGATCCATATGATGTCTCTTTAACCAAACTAGCTCAGGACATTTTTACCACATGGTAGATTGTGGTTTGTCATTATGTCGTCTTATCTTTTAATTACCAAACTTGACTTATTCCCGATTGTGACTGTTTTGCTGTATGTGAATTCGTATTACTATAAAACGTGTTTCTGTACTTGTTTATCCCAAATTAATGTATTTAGTTTATATGTTTAATGTCATATTTGTAATTCTCATCTTCTCATTTTGTCAAATGTGTTGACGTCTTTATATTATATTTAGGTGTTACGGATAGAAAAATTAATCACCGCCTTTATTAATTATATTTAATTTTGTACGATTAATTACGTTTGAAGTTGGATTCATAACAAACTGGACATTTATATATTACAGTTAATTGCTATTAATAAGTATTGCAATATGCATTTTGTTTTAATGATTTATCAGTATTTAGTTTTAATATAATCTTAAAGCAATCCTAATTCTAGCTCACTTTTAAATTATAGTTTTTCATAGTTATCAAAAGTACCAGGATTCATGTGTGACGTCATGCTGTTTCTAAATTTTATAAATTCAAATGTAGCATAACGTTTGCCTTTTCGCCATCGTATGTGACGTCATTATTTTTTTTAATTGCGTTAACGCTTGGACTGATTTTGGTGTGTCTATGCTGTATTGAACTTGGCATCATGTATTCGGGTTTAGTTTTCTGTAATAAGTTAATACTTTAGTTTCATTATGAATATATCTTTCACATTCATTTGTTAAAATTTACTGTTTGCAATAGCATGAATCGTTCTATATAATAGTGTTCTTATCCCGGGCATAATACAATGCCGTATTTAGCAAAACCTTTTCAACTTTTGATCTTCAGTGCTGTACAACTTTGTACTTTTTTCACTTTCGATCTTGTATATCTGGGCGTTATGTACTCGGGTTTAGTTTTCTGTAATTAGTTTTTACTTCAGTTTCATTATGTATATCTCTTTCATATTCATTTGTTAAAATTTACTGTTTGCAATAGTGTGAATTGTTTTAAATAATATGAATGTTCTTATCCTGGGCATACAAACAATGCCGTATTTGGCAAAACCTTTTCAACTTTTGATCTTCAGTTCTGTACAATTTTGTATTTTTTTCGTCACTGGTGAGTCTCGTGTGGACTAGACGCGTTTTTGGCGTATTGAATTTTAAACCTGATGCTTTTAATCATGCTTTTCTTTGTCTAATATGTTCTGCTTTTTATTTGTATTGTAGTCCTGTAATATTTTGTTTTCATTTCAATGTTATATTTAACTGTGCCATTAAAGTGCGAGGTTTGGCATGCCTTAAAACCAGGTTCAACCCACCACTTTTATTCCCCTTTAAAAGTGTCCTGTACCAAGTCAGGAAGATGGCCATTGTTATAATATTGTTCGTTTCTGTGTGTGTGTTGCATTTTAACGTTGAGTTGTTTCTGTTTTCTCTTATTTTTGAGATAAGACGTGGCACGGTACTTGTCTATCCCATATTCATGTATTTGGTTTTGATGTTATATTTGTTATTCTCGTGGTGTATTGTCTGTTGCTTGGTCCGTTTCTGTGTGCTGCTGCGTTTCGGTGTTGTGTCGTTGTTCTCCTCTTATATTTAATGCGTTTCCCTCGGTTTTGGTTTGTTGCCCCGATTTTGTTTTTTGTCCATGGATTTATGAGTTTTGAACAGCGGTATACTACTGTTGCCTTTATTACTCTCCTTTGTCAATGATTGTATTTAGAGCAAACGTGTGAGAATAAAGAGGGACTGAGGGACATTTGGTTAGTTTCGTTAGCCACCTAGTTTGACATCGGACTCGGACTTCTTTTAAAGTTTTTGTTCTGTCCACATTCCTCTATGTGTCTTTAGTCTTAAGGTAGATTGATGGTATACCGCCATCTTGGATTGTACAATCACAGTACAAAATCGGTCTAGTTATTTGCCGAAGTCTGCAAATTTAAGAGACAGATTTGCAATTCAATGGTTAGACTGTTTTTCTATATAAAGAAAACTTAATTAATTGTATTAAACAAAATATTTCAACAAATATCAATTTTTCGGGTTCTAAAATTATTTTTATCAAATGAGCCATTTATGGGGAGATAACTTTTTTAGTACAAAATTTATACTGGGGTAATAGGGAATTTTTTTATTTTTACTTGTAGCAAGAACACAAGTTCGGTAACACCATGTTTTCTTTTAATTTTCTTAAAACATATTATAAAACCTATCTTCTCACAATTTATTTCAAAATTCTATCTCATAGATTTTTTTTTATGCACACTTATGTGTTTTTTCATGTACAAACTAACCAAATTTTGGCAATTTTCAACGACTCATAGCTTCAAAAATAGCACGGTGACCCATACGTTTTATTGATTTAAAAAAAAAAGCATAGTTAAATCTTCATTTTGGCAAATTATAAGAAAATTCTGTCTCAAAAAATATTTACTTATGATCTACCTTAAGTGGATAGATGTATTAGGGGGGTGGGGCTGATATCTTATAAAACATGTTTAACCTGGCTATATTTGTGCGCCTGTCCCAATATGGGAGCCTCTGTCCTTTGCTAGTCTTTTTTTAAATGTTTGGATTCTCGTATGAACTAGTAAACATTTTTACTTAGATTCCAGCTGAAGTCCTACTTCTGGTGCAGGACTTTGACACAACGTTGATAACCCATCGGCTGTGCTGTGCTCTTTGGGCGGGTTGTTGTCTCTATGACATATTCTCTATTTCCATTCTCAATTTTAAATGATCATCAATACAATTACAAAAAACAAGTATTGCTAGTATGATTTTGTTTCTCATTAACAATGTTAGAGAGTGTCCTTTGTTAAATATTGTTTTACATGGCTTACACTTACACTATAATATCGATAGATAATTTAACACTATAATATCATCAAATTACAATGTTAGTTCTTCTCTCAGTGGGGTTCGAACCCTTGCTTCTGTGACATCGTTACAATACTACCTGCACCGTGTCAAGAGCCCTAGACCGCTTAACTATCTTAGCTATATACATATAAACATATACAAGTGAGAAGGGACATAGGAATGTGTCAAAGAGACAATATCCTGACAAAGGTACAGAAAACTAAACAAGGCCAGAAAGGGGTCGTCAACAAAACGAGAAAATCCCACACTCAGAGGCAGGCGAGTTTAATATGACCTGAAAATAAAAATGTGTAATAGTTCACTGATATGGTCGTCAATCTTCAGTCCGAGTAATATAAATCTATTGTTTATCTTCTAGTTGTTCACAATCATTTACATGATTTATGTAAACCGCAGTATTGCATTCCATTAACATGATGCACATGATTATAAAATACAATTGAATAAACATCCAAGTCACTTAAGGCAGACAATTAACATACAAAAACCACAACAAATCACGCAAGTTTTTTTGTTTTGTTTTAGACCAGGAACCAGAACTATGGGACTATGAACCTTCAGAAGAACACTTCGACAGACTCGCCCCGTTTGTGGGAAACAACTCGCTGTCATTTCTTATTGAGCTTGGAATGGAATTCAAAACCTGGGAGCAGATTAGGTTCAGACAAAAGGAAAGAGATTTGGTGAAACTTAACCGATACATTATGCAAGAGTGGAAGTCTACATTTTGTAATGTTCATACTATCAGACCATCTCTGAGACATATTGGTCAGGCATTTAAAAACATTGGAAAAAATATAAAAATCATTGAAAATGTTTTGACAGACTTATTATGAATCATGTTGTGACACTTCTGTGTTGATTTGTGTTATCATTGATATGTTCATAATACTGAATTAACTGTTAACAAAACTTTAAAATTTTGAAATACTAAGGCTTTTCTACCTCACGATTAGATTACCTTAGCTGTTTTGGCAAAACTTTAAGGAATTTTTGGTTCTCAATGCTCTTCAACTTCGCACTTCATTTTGGCCTTTTAAACTTTTTTTGATTCGAATGTCACTGATGAGTCTTTTGTAAACGAGATGTGCGTCTGGCGTATATTTATAATTTTAATCCTGGTATGTTTGATGAGTTTATTGACGTTTTTTGAAGTTTGACACCCTAGGAGAATTAAAAGACAACAAGTAAAAATGCAAAATTTCACTTGTATATCGGCACTTTTCTCCGAACAATTACCATATATATATATATTTATATATAATTTTTAATATTTCAATTTGCTGAGGGTAACATAGCATATATATTTTTATAGATTTCTTTCTTATGATTTTTGGAAGATTTGTAAATATTTTGATATGCATTATTCAACTTTTTTATATGTTTTAGTTCATATATTTTTTACGAACTAGATGCGTATTGCTAATACTGCTAGCCTTTAAAGGCAAATTTGTGGTTAAAGTTTTGAAACCCAAGAAATGTTATCTACCCAGAAAATGAAACTTTTTGTCTTTTTATTTCATCAAATCTTCATTGGATTGTTTAACAATTTCTGTTTTCGTTTTGTACATATAGACTTGTATTTCATTGTTTAAGACATTTGTATATAGTTTATCCGTCATGGTATGACTGAATAATTTTGGGTCAGCTTCTCAAATCAATAATCAAGTGGAATCTGAAGAAACCATTCAGTGTTATATATGTAAAATTTTGCCCTCTACAACGAGACTTAAGATGACCAGCTGTGTATTTAGATAATATCTGTTATTGTTTATTGTAATCACTACTGCTATGTTGCTTTTTACCCATAAATATTCAAAAACGAATATCTTGTTATATATTACACTTTTCCATCAATGCAGGCTGAGCAGTTACAAATGCATTAAGAATAAGTGATTCATAATACAACAATATAATGAAGGTAAAATGATTATACTCAGCCCGATTCAAGTTATCTTTTACAACTACTCTAACACTGATCATTGTACATATACTTACTGATTGAAGCATCTCATCAACATTTATCATTCATTGTAAAAGGTCAAAGTGCACAAAATTACTTGATATATCAGACAAATTTAACCTGTTAAACACATTCCTTGAGGACAAAAACATAGTTTCCTGTAAAATCTTAATTTGTTTCTGCCTCGAATAAATCAACACCGATATCCGTCTTACAATTTGCGTTATAAAAAAGAAAATTAACAAGTTGTACCACAAAGATGGTCCTCATGATTAAACATGATATGTCATATCAAAAACTATCTATTCATTTTAACTGCCTTCTTTGTCAACTAGGGAACATATCTAGGACAAATCAATAACTAGACATAAAGCTAATGAAATACTGAGCACATTCCATTGTTCTATATTAAGCA